>NC_047506.1:32471311-32813642 GCF_902827115.2 Pseudochaenichthys georgianus | reverse complement strand
TGTAGTAGTTGTTACATTTACTTTTATTAGGTTATTAATATTATGTATGACACCTCTATTAGGTTTTACCTTAAATTGTCCTTGGGCAGACACACACACCGTTAATATTGGGTATTTTATTGGGTTCGGGATTCCTATGGATGACTGCCTAGGAGAGAGCACAGAGAAGCGTGTAAGACTGCGACTCCGCCTCCTGCTCTCAACTCCAGTTTGTCATGGATTAAGTCCACAAATCCCTGAAATGTTTGCCGAAATGTGATCTGCACCTTCCAAAGTAGGATGAATGCTGTCTCTCTTAATCAGACCAGGTTTTCCCCAGAAGGCTGTCCAATTATTTACGAAGCCCACATTGTTTGCTGGGCACCACCAATGCCCCTTTCACACCAACAAGTTTTCAGCTCCGGCTCGGAGCTGGAGCCTGAAAAGTGCCGGTTTTTCCTGTTCACACCGCAGCGGCGCCGCCTCTTAGCTCCGGAATCCGGTTCACTTCCAGCTCCAAAAAATTGTCGGTCTAGAGAGGCAAGAGCTTCGGAGCCAGAGGCCCTGACACACCAAGCCGTCACCAGAGGACTCGCCGACGCCGGCTGTTGCGTCGCCGTGTTCTCCTGCATCTTGGCCATGTGTCGCACGGGAACACACCGCAAAGACTTCAGTGCGTGAGTGGCAATAACTCTCCTTACCAGCAGGGCGGCGGTAGTGTGTATTAGTCATTCAAAAGAGGAAACAACCGGAAAACAGAGAAGAAGTACAGACCGTGATATAAACAAACAACAAATAGCGTGTGCGTTCCATTTTCACTCTCGTCCATCGAAAACATGTTTCGTGCGGCACTGGAGCTAGATTTGGGTTCTGCCCGCTCTGTATTAATGTCATGTTGACAGGTTATCATCATGTAGGCGTTGATAAAAGCTCATTCTAATGTTGTGTTATGTGTGTATGAAGGTGCGAAATAAAGTTTTGCATTGCCTATCCTGCTATTTGTGTTCTTTTAATCACACAGCGATAAGAAACAATAACAATGTGCTTACATAACTGTCAGTTGCAGCCCTAGCATTAGTATTGTTTATAGTAACAGCTACAACATTAAAATACTTCTAGGCAGATTGAGGAGGATAATGGGAGAATGAACAGAGAAACATCCATCCAATAATAACTTTATTTGTATCGCACCTTTCATACAGGGGATTGCAGTTCAAAGTGCTTTACATCAGTAAGAAATAAGATATCAAATCAGTGTAAAACAAGCAGCAAGAGCAAAGCATAAAGTGGGATCAAATAATGCAGATATATTATATATATATATATATACAGTTGCAAGAAAAAGTATGTGAGCCCTTTGGAATTACCTGGATTTCTGCATAAGTTGGTCATAAAATGTGTTCTGATCTTCATCTAAGTCACAACAACAGACAAACACAGTCTGCTTAAACTAATACCACACAAACAATGATATGTTTTCATGTTTTTATTGAACACACCATGTAAACATTCACAGTGCAGGGTGGAAAAAGTATGTGAACCCCTAGGCTAAAGACTTCTTCAAGAGCTAATTGGAGTCAGGAGTCAGCCAACCTGGAGTCCAATCAATGAGACGAGATTGGAGGTGTTGGTTAAAGCTGCCCTGCCCTATCAAAAATACACACCAGTTTTGAATTTGCTATTCTTAAGAAGCATTGCCAAATGTGAACCATGCCTCGCACAAAAGAGCTCTCAGAAGACCTACGATTAAGAATTGTTGACTTGCATAAAGCTGGAAAGGGTTCCAAAAGTATCTCAAAGCCTTGATGCTCATCAGTCCACGGTAAGACAAATTGTCTATAAATGGAGAAAGTTCAGCACTGTTGCTACTCTCCCTAGGAGTGGCCGTCCTGTAAAGATGACTGCAAGAGCACAGCGCAGAATGCTCAATGAGGTGAAGAAGAATCCTAGAGTGTCAGCTAGAGACTTAAAGAAATCTCTGGCACATGCTAACATCTCTGTTGACGAATCTACGATACGTAAAACACTGAACAAGAATGGAGTTCATGGGAGGACACCACGGAGGAAGCCACTGCTGTCCAGAAAAAACATTGCTGCACGTTTGAAGTTTGCAAAAGAGCACCTGGATGTTCCACAGCACTACTGGCAACATATTCTGTGGGCAGATGAAACCAAAGCTGAGTTGTTTGGAAGGAACACACAACGCAATGTGTGGAGAATCTAAAGGGTTCACATACTTTTTCTTGCAACTGTATATATATATTAATCCCAACAGGCCACCTTGTTTATGGTTTGATTCAGTTTTAGTAGAATATAAAATACATGAATGAATGATGAAATGAGCACAAAGTGCAGACATACTATAATTATATTGAGGTACTTGAGACTAATCCTGCAACTGTATAGTTCTGCTCCACAACAGTTCGAGAATGAAGAAACCATCACGTATGAAAGGCTACATGTGAATAGAGGGGCAGAAAAACGGCTTGCACATTTACATTTCAATCTTGAACAATGAACAGCGGTAGACAGTATCTCATTTAGTATCATCATCCTGCGCTTCACCGGAGGCCTTCGAGTGCCGAGTGTGCTTGGCCTCTCTCCGAGCGGTGCCGGTGTGGTGCAGATGGTGGATTCTGCCAGGCAGGACTCAGCATCAAAGTGGAAGGACTCCTCGGTGGTGCTGGTCGAGGTTTCACTGCTGGTGCCACCGGGGGTTGATTCTGCAGCCACCTTCCTTACATTTTTTTAAATAAATTCACAGTTAGTTGCATGGCTTCTTAAAACTGTTTACTAAGCATTCATAACAAAACAATACCCTGAAATGTGTGTGCCATTAGTTTGGGGTGTGGTCAAGTGTGAGAGGTACATTGTAGACACATTGTGATGCTCTATTCAGATGCTAAAGACATACTTCTAGAAGATTCAGAACACTACAAAATATAAAGACATATTTTATCATGTATTATTATAGGATAAGATAAAAGCGTTATTGAACCCATGGTGAATTTCATAAGCTACCCAGCAGTATATCATGTAATTTCAATTAGCTCCTCCTTTACCAGCTGCAACATTAAGGTGATGAGCACATCAATAATTATAACAGAATAATATATATATTATTAGGTTGGTGAGGTTGAGCCATCTCGCTCTTTCCTGCACCACCATGATCCCCATTGCCTTGCCCGTGGCCTGGACGGCGCAGCGTTGGACACGGAGACAAATGTCTGTGACCGCTGCCATCTCGTTCAGAGTGGCTGCCCCCGGGTTACCCGACAGGTCCTCGCAGAGCTCCGCTTGGTAAGTAGCAGCGAGGACACATTCAGGGCCCTGGCGAACAACGCTGCAGCTTTGTAGGACCTTTAGAAAAGGGTCCCTATTATGCACATTTTCAGGTTCATATTTGTATTTTATACCTCTACTGAGACATGTGTCCATGCTTTAATGTTAAATAATGCTTTATTTTTCTCATACTGCCTGTGCTGCAGCACCTCTTTTCACCCTCTGTCTGAAACCAGAGCCCAGTCTGCTCTGATTGGCTAGCTGGCTGGCTCTATTGTGATTGGTCAACCGCTTAGAGATGTCCCACCACTTAGTGATTGTGTTCTCTGGAAAATACTTATTTGGTATATTCAACTAAACTGGCTAAAACAGGATATTCAGGGAGGCATATCACACTCCAAAATGTAGGAACAAAGTACAAATAGGAAGGAAACTTTCAAAAGCTTTGACTAAAATCAATAAAAAGCCATCTTAAAAAAAAATGAAGAGAAGAAAGAAAATATATGTATGGATATAGGGAGTTTTTGGGGTATATTTATTGTAATATACTTCGTTTTCTTTTTACAATATATTGATCCAGTAGTTTGCCATGACCATCATCATGTCCTTTTCTGTAGGAGAACTATTAGGCTAATTCTGAGCTACATATTTGTATGTTGTGCCTCTACTGTCACATGTTTACTTTAATGTTCAAAAAGCTCTTTATCTTTCTCACACTGCCTGTGCTGCAGCACCTCTTTTCACCCTCTGTCTGAAACCAGAGCTCAGTCTGCTCTGATTGGTTAGCTGGTCGGCTCTGTTGTGATTGATCAACCACTTAGAGATGTCCCGCTCCTTAGCATATAACGTACAATGTGTTGGAGCTCTAGCCCAATAGAAGAGCAAGTGTTACATAGTGATGTAATTATGTTATGGAAGTAAACAAAGGAGTTCAATGGATGCGTTTCAGGCAGCGGGGGTGGGAGTGTGTGTGAGATAAACTCCCTCTGTAGGGAACTTTGGGATTTTAGCCTTTGCAGACCATTTACATGCACAAAAACCTATATAACACACTACAGGAGAGGGAAAACCACAAAAAGCATAATAGGGCACATTTAAAACTTTGCTAAAATGTCAGCAATATTTAGGTGGAGGCTTCAAATAAGCGGAGTTGGTTTTCTTCCTTCCTGAATTGAATTTATTAACTTTGCTATGTAAGTGTTATTTAAATTGTGCAAAATGAACCCTAAACCCATTACCCAAGTGCAGCACTTTGGTAATGTACATACAGTTATTGCTTTCTAGCTCTGTCCATGTGTCCAACTCTTCTCTTTATATGCCTCTAGCCAACAGTGAACAAGGGTTGAAGTTAACTTTAATTTTGCGAAATCATTAATTAGAAAGATTTTTCTAATTAAATTTCCACGAGCGATAAGGAAACAGCTTTGATAAGAGGCCTGAGCGGAGATAGAGGGCCTAATTACATTAATTACTCTATACCTGGAGGAGAAACCTGAGTCAATAAGTTCTGCAGCCCTCTAATCTTTTCATAGAATAAAGCCGGAGGTGGACCATTGTACGGCTTTAGCCCGGGGGCTGGCACACTGCCAGGCACAGCTCGGCTACTCTCCGTTTGATTTGCAAGAATTAAGTTATTAAAGGCTCTTAATAACTTTGGAAATGGCCGCTCATTTCTCATGGCATTGTCAGTCCCTCCACATCACAGACTTTTTTAAATGACCTGCTGCAGCTCAAGTGTGAAAGTCACACATAACGTCTCGATCCTTCTGATCAAACGAACAGCAACAAAACAGCTGTAGGAGGTTTGCTGCTGTGAGAAAAGAGGCTGATAGAAGAATCCCCAAAGGTCCATCTGCTGATTCTGTGAAATTAACATTAAAATGCCGCTCTGTCATACTGACAGCAGCCCAGGCAAGCAAGAGCACTAAGAAATACAATGAATACTATTTTCTTACATATCAAGTCCTCATACTCCACTACCCCCCCGTTGACATTCGCGATACAGAGGGCTTCATGGGAACTTTGAGGGGAGCCAGAAGTTGGAGTACCAAACACTGACTCCAGGTACTCATCTGAGTACCTCATTGAGAAAGTTGTGTGCACCCCTGCATATATGCATACTCAAATAAATGGTAGCTTCATTTGTTATGCTTTTCAGAGACAAACAGAAACACCTATCAGTAAGTAGTATGAAGTGTTATGCAGTATGTTGGCACCTCATAAGCTTTTGTTGTTATTGTTTTATGAAAGTGGATCGAGTAAACAAAGTCCTAAGTTCCTCTTGGCTTTACTGAGGTCCTGCCCTGAACTTTACAGTTAAATGTTGATTCTCACGGCTCTCGTTAATTCGCACCTGTACCTTAACCCCGCCCTCCTCCACCTCTCCACTTCCTCTTCTATAATGGCGCATTCTCACAAGGTTAAAGAGATTAGAAAGTAGCTCAGTCGCTTTTCAAGTCAAGTCTTGCGGCTATTAACCTAAATCTGTGAACTACAAAAAGACCAAAGCCTCTTCATACTTATTTTCCCCCGACACATTAGCCTTAGTATGAAGACACTGTGGTGATCTTATAATCATTAACCTAGGCCTGAATAAACAACTCTCAAGCCACTCAAATGAAACAAGTTTAAGATACAAAATAACTTTCTGTGCACGTTTGTTCAGTGAAGTTTCAATGAGCAGGATGATATGAAAGTTATCACTGAAGTGTGTTCTGTTAATTCACCTCTGTGTGTCTCACAGCTCTGACTGTCAGCCTCATTTATGCACTTGGCCGAGACGATCTTTCCGCACACAAGCCTAATTGATTAGCAGCCCAATTAAAGAGCAGCGACAGGGACCGAGGCTGGAGGAGAAGGTGACAGAATCACGGCGCTCTCCTCTTCTCCGGAGTAATTATTTTACTGAGGTTCTAAATCGGGTTTGCCTCGGACTGATAATGGATGTCCGTGCTATCTAAACATGCCCCCAAAAGCCAGCTCAATCCCTCAGCAGAGATAAAGCGGACAAATTACACAAGCAGGAAAGTGCAAAGAATGAAAAAAAGAATTCTTGAGGGGATTTATCGGAAGCTTTTGATTGTTTGTGTTTGTACATGTTCTTGTCACTGACTGCCCCTCCATGTTTGCTGTGTAGTGTGCTGTGCATGTAAGAAAAAGCCAACATTGGAGATGCATTTCAGAATGATAAATTGATCATTCAATTCAATTCAATTCAATTCAAAACCTTTATTTATCCAGGTAAAATCCCATTGAGATCAATGATCTCTTTTTCAAGGGAGACCTGCAGCAGTAGGTTCCACAAGAAGACATAAAAACATAAACAACAGAACAACAAAAGGACATCATACAGCAACATGTACAGGGATTACAATTTACATATTTAACCACATGTACAGGTACCAACTGCATCTGATTGTGTAGCATCCAACCGAGCTTTAAAAACATGTAGTGGTACTAGCTTGGTAATTTTCCATTCTTTTTGCAGACTGTTCCCAGTTAGTGGAGCTGCACATCTAAAAGCTTTCTTCCCTAAGACAGTCCTAGCACTTGGCACATTTAATAAAACCACAGCATGCGATCTCAGGCAATAAGTATTTTCAATTCGCAGAGAGATCAGGGAGCAGATATAAGATGGTAGTTTATCCAACATGGCTTTGTAAATGAAAAAGTACCAGTGACTGAGCCTCCGTACAGTAAGTGATGGTAAAACCGCCTTGGTATACAGGGTACAGTGATGCGTAAGTGCTTTACAATTTGTCAGAAATCTCAGTGCACTGTGATACGCAGCATCTAACTTGCTCAGGTAATTGGCAGGTGCATTCATATAGACCAGATCCCCATAGTCCAGCACAGGTAAAAAGGTCACAGTGACTAGCCTTTTCCTGGCCTCAAGCGAGAAACAGGACTTGTTTCTGTAAAAGAATCCTAGCCTAACCCTCAGCTTTTTAAGCAGGTTATTTACATGAAATGTAAAAGTGAGACAATCATCAAGCCAGATACCCAAGTATTTGTAACAGGTAACCACCTCAAGCTGTACTCCTTGCGTAGTTACAATATCCAAAGCAGTCTCCGGTGTATTTTTAGCTTTAGCTTTAGAAAAGAGCATTACCTTGGTTTTATCCACATTTAAAAGAAGCTTAAGCTCAGAGAGCTGATCCTGAATAATGTTAAAAACAGCCTGTAATTTAACAACAGCCTCGTTAATCGAGGGACCTGCACAGTACATAACGGTATCGTCCGCATAAAAATGTAAGGTTGCTCCTTCGACATTTTCACCCAAACTATTAATATAGATAGAGAATAATAGCGGACCTAAAACTGAACCTTGTGGTACACCATTAGTGATGTTTAACCACTCAGAAGACAGCCCATCAAACTGAACACATTGGGACCTTTCAGAGAGGTAGTTCACAAACCACCCCACTACAAGGCTGGATATGCCAATACTGAGTAGCCTCTGCTTCAAAATGCGATGATCGACGGTATCAAAAGCTTTGGATAGGTCAACAAATAGAGCTGCACAACTCTGTTTATTATCTAAAATACTCGCCACATCATTCACCACTTTCATTGTGGCAGTGATGGTGCTATGTTGCTCTCTGAAGCCTGATTGATGTTGAGACAGGATATCATTTATACATAAAAACTCCTTTACTTGTTCACTCACTAGGCGTTCAAGAACCTTAGCCAGAACTGACAATTTAGAGATGGGTCTATAATTGTTTAATAAGGTGGCCTCCCCTCCTTTTAGTAGTGGCAGGACATAAGCTGACTTCCATACTTTTGGGATTTTGTTCGTGCTGAGGGAGAGGTTAAAAAGAGTAGTAAGAGGTGGAGCAATAAAATCTCCAGCTATCTTTAAAAAGAAAGGTTCTACGTTGTCCGGACCAGCCGGCTTTTTAGGATCTAGCTTGGTTAAAACTTCACGAACAACATCAACAGTAAAAGGAGTAAAACTGAAAGGGTTGTCACCGACTGTGGTGTTCACAGAAGCAGAATTAGAAACAGAATGAAACAGAGAGCCACAGGACACAAAATGCTCATTAAAACAATTTAACATTGTAGCCCTATCCGATATAGAGCCAGATGCTGTGGTAAGGCACGGAGGTAACTCATTACGGATATCACCGGTGGATATCGATTTTATGGCTTTCCAGAATGTTCTAGGGTTGTTCAGGTTCTTTGTGGTAACTGACAGATAATACTTAGATTTAGCACTTTTGACATGTGAAGTGAATCTATTTCTTAGCTGCCTAAAACGCAGCCACTCTACCTCTGAGCCTGATTTCCTAGCTTTTGCCCAGGCCTTGTTTCTCTCATGCAGGAGACTAGACAGCTCAGCAGAAAACCAAGGATTGTCTCGTCCCTTCACTCTAAATGTACGCAGGGGTGCATGTCTATCAATGATCTCCATAAAACCAAGATAAAAATAAGACCATGCAGTCTCAACATCAGCACACAAATCGATTTTTCCCCAATCAAACCCAAACAGATCATGTACAAAACCCTGCTCCACAAAATGTTTTATGTCTCTCTTGATGATAATACGTGGTTTAACCTTTTGGACTTTTGTGTCCCTAATTGTGGCTACAACACAGTGGTCACTCAGATCATTCGCAAATACTCCCACAGCTGAGTATTTATAGGGAATATTAGTTAGAATGAGATCAATTAGGGAGGATTTATTTGGGGACTTAATATTAGGGCGAGTAGGACTGTCAACAATCTGAGTAACATTTAAAGAGATACAAAGGTTTTTAAAATCCAATTCAATGGGTTATCTCTGTCTTGTTAACCTTCACCTGCATGCAAATGATGTGTTGGATTAAACAATGGGGTCCGAGCATGGCAGGCACTACATCTCCTGACCGGCTGTGTGGAGAGACACATTGATCAAAGCGTCATGTCCAAGATCTCCAACACTCCCACCGCGCTCCCAGCAATCCATCACCGGCCCCTCCTCTGGCCCAGGTGGCAGTGTCATTTACATTTTTTATAAATGCCCCACCTGACTGGACATACCTGCACAGGAAATGTGTGACATTATAATGTCCTTCAACAGTCCAATGGTCACAAGGACAAAAAAAGTCGCCCACCACGCTTCTTGGAAACCTACAAGGCTGTAATGCCTGTTACACTCCAGAAAACAATTATTTTTTTATATACAAAATACATTTTAACCATCACCCACTCAGATGACATTTGAATGGCCCATAATGGCAAGCAGAGTTTAACCATTTACCTCTGAGCAACACATTACTGCAGTAGTCACGGTATTCATCGGTGTCAGCCTTGACACTGCCTGATTGGCAGTGATTCAATCTGAATTGGCTATTACTAGTTGCCTTCATTGATTGGTCAGGATTTTTTGAAAATGTTTTAGGAGTTAGGGTATAAATATATGGGTAAACCAATCACAAGCAGAATATGGCAAAGTAGAGGCAGCGTAGGATGGGTTATACCTTCGCCAAAGGTTCGCACTTAATAAACTGTATACATGTACAAAACATACTATATGCTCTTCTGTAAGCCAATAACAGACATTTTAATTTTACATCACTGTTCATATAGAAACGCATTCAAACACTTGAATGCTTGAAAACACACATGTTGCATACACTTAACAAAGGCAGACTGGAATTAAATACAGCAGGAAATGAGTTTTCGTTGATGTGTATGGTAGAGGTCAAAGTGGAAAAATATATCCCTCAAATATACAAATATAAGTAAAAAATGTATTCACTGACTAGAATGAATGGACCCGTGGTCAGCCAAATAAACAGAAGAATAAACCATGAAATGTAATCAATCAAAGGAATGTATGTGTGCAGGATTATAAATCTCTTGGCAGGATGCAGCGTGACCATGCCTCTCTATTAAGGAGGTGTCAAATATGAAAGGAGGACTGTGCTTCAGGGAGCAGCGGCGACACTCCACTCTCACTGTTACCCGTGTTAAAATGCAAATTGCTTTTCCTGACCCCTCTGCAGTGGACAGGGAGGGCCTGTAGCTTTCAAAGTGACCTGCTTTTTGCTTCAAGAGGCTGCACACTGTGATGCAGCAGGCAGGCGCTGACAGGGCGAGACAGCTAAGCAGATAATATCGTCCATGGCAACAGAGCAGCAGGCAAACCAGACAAAAACACCAGAATATAGCCCCAGACTTCATAGCTTTACGAATTACAAATCTGCAAAGGAATGGTGTAGAAACAGAATTCAGCCAGTAACTACAATTGTTGCACTTGACAATGAATGACAATTGTGGGTTCTTGTTTTATTTCTATCACGTTGTAGCATACATTTTGAAAGCAGTGTCAGTGATTTTATTTTCCATTGTTTATTTTAATTTTGGATGAACAGAACATATTCAATATTTTTCCCCCTAAAAACAGCAGTGGCAGTGTGTAATCAACCTGGCATTTAAATGCTTACAATTCTAGATAAAGAAATACATATTTGGTATTTTTTAACAGTACTTGAATAAATAAACCCACTAAAAAAGAATAGTAATTTTAGGTATTACGAGTGGGAGTTTTGCTATTTAAACTGCATCAAAATAACATTGTTGCTAATCCTTCAAATGTATGAAAAAGTTATGGATATTTGACAGCAATGATCAGGGCTCACGCTATTTTTTTAATGCATACATCTGTGTCCTCTATACACAGGTGTTACTCATTTCATTAATCAAGGCTGCATTGCTCTGAGGTGTGTTAGCTGCTGGGCTCTTGTTCCTTCTGGTTGATATTGCAAAAGGAACGCTCTTCATGCTATGAGCGGTGAGTCAATCATAGAAATGTATGTTTTCTTTTCAAAAGAGCTCTGTTATCTTAATTAGGTTTTCCAAGCAAAAGTTAATGGATTGATTGATGAGTGTTCAAAGGTTTCTTTCTGATAATTATTATATTTAATCTTCACTCTTTTACAGAAATGATTATCAATGGTGTGGAATCAAGCTGGGAATAAAGGAGTCTTTCCCCACCAGAAGATGAAAGCAGGTAAATAAAGCTTTTTATGTGAAGGAGTTTTATTGTTGTGGAACGTGCTGAGAGACCCTGCAGCGCTATGCTAACCCAAGAACAGCACATTATCAGTGATAAAAACATGTTTTATATATAAATGTGAAATCCATCAATGGTAGACTAAACACTAGATGGTTGTTTGAAGCTAAAAGTTCTATCATTTTGGAAAAAATGTGGATTCCAGCAGTTTTTCAGATTGATATAATTTGGTAAATATGAAGGTTTACAAGACTGGACACAAGGGCAACAAGTTCCACCTATCAGCACCTCTAAACCATTATTTAATCCTAATAAAAGTATGAAAATATCAATTTGCATGTTGTTATGCTATGTTATTTTCATCTTTGATTTTTTTGTTGTTTTTTTATCTTTTAAACAGAGCTAGGCTAGCTTTTTCTCGTGTTTCCAAGGCAAGGCAAGGCAAGGCAAGTTTATTTATATATTCCACTCTTTGTTGTAGGCTTAGTTAGCCCACTATTGACTGTAGCTTTATACACTTCAGAAGTCAGTTGTCTCGATATTCTCATCTAGCTATTGGCAAGAAAGTGTAGGTAACAATGAAATGCCTTAACTCTCCCTTAAATTGCCAGACTAGGCTATGGGCAGTTTAAATAAACCTTTAATTAAAGGGATAGTGGAAATTGAACCCCAAATAGTTTCGTTTTAACTTATATACAAGCATAATTACGTACCAAAACAATCACACCTGATTAAAAAAATATAATAATTGCCTTACGCATGTTAGAAGCACTTTATTGCAGCTTCCCCGAACTTTTTTAGAAACGAAATTATCGATTCAGCCAAATCGGAAGTGAGGAAAACTCAGGAAGACGAAACGATAACAAACAATGGCGTCTATGCAGAATGAACGTGGAAGGGCAAATATACCAGACAAAGAAGAAGGATTGTACGAGGTATACAGTGATGATAGCGAGTCAGAAACATCCTCTTGGCTTTCCTACGAAAATGTAGTTTTAGGAACTGAATCTGAATCCGGTTCAGTAAGCGACGATGGTGAGAATATTGAGCCAGACGATGGACCATTACGTCCTTATTTGTTCGAGCCCGAGCCCGAGGTGATGGAGTTAGATCACGGCATGGGCAATGGCGAGGATGACCAGGACCAGGCGCCAGATGATGCACCCCTACGCACAAATAATCTTGACTGGTAGGTCCATCCATCCATCCATCCATCTTCTCCCGCTTATCCGTGGTCGGGTCGCGGGTTCCAGCAGTTCCAACAGTTCCAGCAGAGAGCCCCAAACTTTCTTTTCCCTGGCGACATCAACCAGCTCTGACTGGGGGATCCCAAGGCGCTCCCAGGCCAGCGAAGAGATATAATCCCTCCACCTGGTCCTAGGTCTACCCCTTGGTCTCTTCCCAGCTGGACGTGCCTGGAACACCTCCCTAGGGAGGCGCCCAGGTGGCATCCTAACTAGGTGCCAGAACCACCTCAACTGGCTTCTTTCGACGCGAAGGAGGAGCGGCTCAACTCCGAGTCCCTCCCTGATGACCGAACTTCTCACCTTATCCCTAAGGGAGACACCAGCCACCCGGCGGCGGAAACCCATCTCGGCCGCTTGTACCCGCAATCTCGTTCTTTCGGTCATGACCCATCCTTCATGACCATAGGTGAGGGTAGGAACGAAAATGGCCCGGTAGATAGAGAGCTTTGCCTTCTGGCTCAGCTCCCTTTTCATCACAACGGTGCGGTAAAGCGACTGCAGTACCGCTCCCGCTGCTCCGATTCTCCGGCCCATCTCACGCTCCATTGTTCCCTCACTCGAGAGCAAGACCCCGAGATACTTGAACTCCTTCACTTGGGGTAAGGACTCATTCCCTACTTGGAGTGGACAGTCCATCGGTTTCCTGCTGAGAACCATGGCCTCAGATTTCGAGGTGCTGATCCTCATCCCAGCCGCTTCACACTCGGTTGCGAACCGATCCAGTGAGTGCTGAAGGTCGCAGACCGATGAAGCCATCAGAACCAAATCATCTGCAAAAAGCAGTGGTGCAATCCTTAGTCCACCGAACCGCAGACCCCCTCCCCCACGACTACGCCTCGAAATCCGATCCATGTATATTACAAATAGGATTGGTGACAAAGCGCAGCCCTGGCGGAGGCCAACCCTCACCGGAAATGGGTCCGACTTACTGCCGAGGACCCGGACACAGCTCTCGCTTTGAGAGTACAGAGATTGGATGGCCCTGAGTAGAGACCCCCTCACCCCATACTCCCGCAGCACCTCCCACAGTAACTCCCTGGGAACTCGGTCATACGCCTTCTACAAGTCTACAAAACACATGTAGACCGGATAAGCGTACTCCCAAGCCCCCTCCAGGATCCTTGCGAGAGTAAAAAGCTGATCCGTCGTTCCACGACCAGGACGGAATCCGCATTGTTCCTCCTCAATCTGAGGTTCGACAATCGGCCTGACCCTCCTTTCGAGTACCTTGGAGTAAACTTTCCCGGGGAGGCTGAGTAGTGTGATGCCTCTGTAATTGGCACACACCCTCTGATCTCCCTTTTTAAAAAGGGGAACCACCACCCCGGTCTGCCACTCCTTCGGTACCGTTTCCGACTTCCACGCAACGTTGATGAGACGTGTCAACCATGACAGTCCCTCAACACCCAGAGCCTTCAGCATTTCAGGGCGGATCTCATCCACCCCCGGGGCTTTGCCACTGTGGAGTTGTTTGACGACCTCAGTGACCTCCCCCCGGGAGATTGGTGTTGATCCCCCGTCATACTCCAGCTCTGCCTCTAACATAGAGGGCGGAGTTGTCGGGTTCAGGAGTTCCTCAAAGTGTTCCTTCCAACGCCCTAACACTCCATCAGTTGAGGTCAACAACGTCCCATCCTTACTGTACACAGCTTGGATGGTCCCCTGCTTCCCCCTCCTGAGGTGTCGGACAGTTTTCCAGAACAACTTTGGTGCCGCCCGAAAGTCCTTCTCCGAACTTCTCCCACACCCGCTGCTTTGCCTCGGCCACGGATGAGGCTGCTTCCCTTCGGGCCTGTCGGTACCTTGCAACTGCCTCAGGAGTCCCCCGGGATAACAAATCCCTGAAGGCCTCCTTCTTCAGTCGGACGGCTTCCCTGACCACCGGTGTCCACCAGGAGGTTCGAGGGTTACCGCCCCTTGAGGCACCTAGGACCTTGAGACCACAGCTCCCCGCCGCGGCTTCGGCAATAGAGGCTTTGAACACCGACCACTCTGGTTCAATGTCCCCAACCTCCACAGGAATGCACAAAAAGCTCCGCCGGAGGTGCGAGTTGAAGGCCTCCTGAACTTGGGCCTCCTCCAGACGTTCCCAGTTCACCCGAACTACACGTTTGGGCTTACCAGGTCTATCCAGAGGCTTCCCCCGCCACTCGACCCAACTCACCACCAGATGGTGATCAGTTGACAACTCCGCCCCTCTCTTTACCCGAGTGTCCAAAACATACGGCCTCAGGTCCGATGATACGATAACGAAATCGATCATGGACCTTCTGCCTAGGGTGCTCTGGTACCACGTTGTCACATTTATTATTGTATATGTAACAGCCTTATGGGCATTAATTACATGAATACATTGAAATGAATTGTTGTGGGGTATCTAATATTACTTTGTAAGGGTAAAACCCCAGCTCGGTTCAATATACCAAATCCAGTGAACAGAGATAACAGTACTCGAGTTTTCAATTTAGCTTGCTGCAAGGAGAATCGGCGAGCGACCTGCAAATGTACACTCTCAACCAATTCCGCTCGCCTTCTCTCAGTGCAACCCTTTTATTTTCAACAATACAGTAACATGACAATCATGTGGTGATGACCAACACCAATATATGTTAGTGTGTATCTTGTGACTCTGTCATGTGAATTTGTGTGTGTGTGTATGTGTGCTCCTGAACAGACTGTTCTCTGTTCCTCCCTTCCTGACTAAGAATCTTCTTAAACACATTTATGAGAACACATTATGAAAACATATTTATCCTTCAATAAACTCTAACAATTGTATACTAGCATGATATACAGCTAGAGCCAATCGGTCTTTTGACGTAGTAGGGTCCTAATCCTAGGCTAGCCAGGCTGCCTGTCAAGTGTAGGCTGTACTCACAGCACTGTTAGTCTATCATGTCTATATGATGACTGTAGTGTACACATTCGACACTGTGTACCGGATTATCGGATGACGAGGCCTCCGGTCGCCTAATCGACAGGCAATAAATGGCGTTGTACACAATGGTACAGGCTAATGATGCATTAAATCAGCCAGAAAACATAATAAAATACTCACTTCTTATGTATTCCACTTTCAATTTGAGCTAGAGACAGAGGAATCTCGAAACAATCGTCAGTAAAATGGCGGGAGCACACGACTGCCGAAGTACTCGTCAGCTTCGGCTCCGTGAAGTTTGCCCGTGTTATCTGAACAAATTTCACCAACTGACGACGAATAGCTGGGTTTCTTGGAAACGCATGCGTCGAAACGCCATTCTCTGCATTTGCTGTCGCACTACAGCCATACAAAACACATCTATTCACCATAATAAAGGTCGGCTATTCACATGAAAATTCTATTGAATGTCCGCCATTGGTTGTGCCCGTCTTCCTTTGTTTTCGTCATCACCCGAAGATTCCCGACGATTCCCGAAGTATTTCGTTTCATTGAGAGGGCGTGGTCGGGAGCAGTAAAATTGAAAATAAAATGAAACTAGGCGCATGAAATTAAAACAAATTGTTTATTATGCTTAGTTTTAATAAAAATCCATAAGTTTAACCCAAAATTCGCGGATTTCCACTATCCCTTTAAGTTATAAAAAACATGACCAACAAACATTTTCATCCTTTAAGGATTGTTTTTCTACTCATTTAAAAAGTATTTTCAAGCGCATTGCACCTTTTTAGTTTTTTTGTTTGTATGGTAACTGGTGTTCTGTTCCCATTTTAACATAAAGTGAAATTTGGAAAAAAAACATAACTCAACAGTGTTAGAAGCTTACAAAAAATGTTGTAATAATGAGCACCGTTAAATCTGCGGACTAATTTCTTCACCAGTAGCTGAAATAATAACTAAGCCACTTTCCTATCATAGACACAGTGCAGATTGCAAAATAAAATATTAAACTAACACAACATGTCAGTGGGGAGAGAGGAAGGCTGCAGTTTAAAGCAGACTGACGTAAATCTGCTCAGAATTCCTAGAGCTGACAATCGTCTGCAGTAGAGGGTCTTCCTGGGCTTCTTCTCCTGCCTCTTATCTGCCTGCCAGAGGACACCCAAGAGACTCACACATGTGATACATGTGTGAGTGCTGAGTGTGTGTGTGTGTGTGTGTGTGTGTGTGTGTGTGTCTCTCTCCAGAGACTTTCTATATTCTATCCTCCGATTTCACAGAGATGAGTTATAGAAAAAGGGAATGATGACAGTAAAACCGGAACATAGTGAAATAAAAAAAGCCTGTGGCCCAGTATTTTGCTCATGTTTCTAATGCACCAAATGAACGCTACGCCAACATGTTCTTGTACAATTTAGGATCTTTATCTTAACATTTTATACTGATATGAGTGCTAAGCATAATTCCATAAAAATGCCCCTATTTTAGTCAAGAGACACTCATTCCAATGAATACATTTTTCCTAATTGTTTTTAATTTAGATTTTTAGGATAAGATTATGCTCTTTAATGGGAGCGCCTAAAGACTGAACAGCAATGAGGATATGAAGGTAGATATGGTGCAAAATGCGAGTGTGTAAAACCTGATGTGAGCACTTGCAGAAAAGAAATCTGAGTTTGTGTGCATACATTTAAACTTGTATAAAATATCCACGTAACTGTGAACCAAATGTACACTTGTATAAAATATCCACGTAACTGTGAACCAAATTTGAAGTCACAGAAGAAGAAAAAAAGTGTTGTAGCTTGTAGAAAAAAATGAACTTAGTGATGAAATGTTCACTTGCAGAAAAATACATATTTTTTAAATATATTTTCCATTACAACTGCAACTTGGTTATTACAACCTCTCAAATCAGTCATTACAACTTGACAAATCTGCTCTGTGGCAGTATAAATCGACGAATCTGCCGTCTTGACTTTTGCTACACTTCTTGAGATAAATGTGTCACAAAAGTAATTTTCACCTATAGATGTGGGGGGAGGGAGGGGGGTTGGAGCGAAGGGGCGGAGCTATCAGAACAACGAGGCTTGGGTGACTGGAGAGACTGCGGGGCTAACGGTTCGTGTCGCTACCAGTCCGCTGACATGGCGCGTCAATCAACGGTAGGTTTTGCCCATTACTTGCAGAGTATTACTTTGAATATTATTATTGTGATTGAGGATTAAATCCGCTTTGAAGACCACCGTTTTATATCGTGCAGTTTAGCGTCAGTTAGCCAGCTAACGCTAGCTTTGTTGAGTTTATGCTCGCTAAACAAGTAGTGGCTGTAGTGCTAGTGTAGTACTGCTTTGGCACTAACGGTTGATAACCGTTTATGAAAATAAAACCTATTGAACTGAAATAATGACACGTTTTATAATTGTCTTGGGCTCCTGCTGTGTTTTTAAAGCCTTTGTAAATTATCCAAGCTATTTTCTATTTAGAACGAAGACTTCAGAATCTTAAAATCCTTTGACGTTTGTATGCAATTGTGCTAAATTCAGCTCTGGAATCAAGCAAATGTTAATGTTTGCATGACATTAGTTATTTATATTTTGCCATCACTTAATTATACATTTAATACATTTAAGTCAAGCTAAGGTACATGTGATGGTTGCTAGTTAGTGCTCTTACCTGTGAGGCCTCCTCCAAACAGCATAATAACCAGACTATATCATTAAAACTAAGTACCAGTTCTAGATCCTTGACTTTAGACTAACAATTCAAGAGACAACATGTATTTAAAGACCAATATTTATTTGAAGGTGCCTCTTAACCTGATATATTAGTTATACAGTAATAGTATTGACAATCTAAAAAAACTGAGCAACTCAACTGTCAACTTTATATTTCTTGTCCAGAGAGCTGCAGAAACTTCAAGGAGAAACCTCCGTGTGATGGACGTCCTGTCTGTTGGTGTGGAGAGGACTGAGGGTCTTTCCTCAGCGAGGAGGACCAGGCCTGATGGAGGAGCCCATGCTGGGCACAGCTGATACCAACTGCACAGGCCTAGTCTGTCACTTTATTTGACTAAATGTGTTTATTTATACATTTAATAGGTTTACACTTTCTGTCCATATGTGCTTTTTATTTAAAACATTTTTGATTAACTTTTGGTTCACATTTCAATAAATTGTATTTGTATTTGCACTCCTTTTGTCCATTATTCTTACTGAAAATGTTAGATTACACATTCACATCTGACTGAAGATTGGCCCCATTTATTTGTGACGTTGCAAACTCTCCGGTACAAGGCACAGGTGATGTGAAGCTCATAAAGTGAGGCAAATAGAAATAATCAGCTGATGGAGTGTAGATGTGGAAATAGCTACATTCGATCAGCTGACTGTTTTTACAATAAAAGTAGTTTCTTAGTGAATGTCCTGTACTGGTCTTAAAATCTCATAACATCAGCTTTTACATTACATTACATTGCATTTAGCTGACGCTTTTATCCAAAGCGACTTACAATAAGTGCATTCGACCTGGAAGACACAACCTTGAAGAAAACAGAATCATATAAGTACATCAGGTTTCATAGAGCCAAGTATTTCAAGTGCTACTCAACTGACTATAGATAAGCCAGTCCTTTATTAGTATATAAGTGCTTTGTTAGCAGTTCTTTGTTAGTAATTCTATCGCTCGAAGTGGAGTCGAAAGAGATGAGTTTTCAGTCTGCGCCGGAAGGTGTGTAAGCTATCTGCTGTCCTGATGTCAATGGGGAGCTCATTCCACCATTTTGGAGCCAGGATAGCAAACCCACGTGTTTTTGCTGATGGGAACTTGGGTCCCCCTCGCAGCGAGGGTGCAGCGAGTCGTTTGGCTGATGCAGAGCGTAGAGCACGCGCTGGGGTGTACAGTTTAACCATGTCCTGGATGTAGGAAGGGCCAGATCCATTTGCATCATGGTACGCAAGTACCAGTGTTTTGAAGTGAATTCTAGCAGTTACCGGAAGCCAATGAAGGGAGCGGAGGAGCGGCGTGGTGTGGGAAAATTTAGGAAGGTTGAAGACCAGACGAGCCGTTGCATTCTGGATGAGCTGCAGAGGTCGGATGGCACATGCAGGTAGACCAGCCAGGAGGGAGTTGCAGTAGTCTAGGCGTGAGGTGACGAAAGCCTGGACCAGAAGCTGGGTCGCTTTCTGGGTCAGCAGGGGACGTATCTTCCTGATTTTGTAGAGCATGTATCTGCAGCAACGGGTTGTAGCAGCGATGTTTGCAGTGAAGGACAGGTTGTTATCTAGGATCACACCCAGATTCCTTGCAGTCTGAGTCGGGGAAACAACAGAGGTGCCGATGTTGATAGTCAGGTCAAGAGTGGGACAATCTTTTCCCGGAAGGAAAAGCAGTTCAGTTTTGTCAAGGTTGAGCTTGAGATGATGAGCGGACATCCAATGAGAGATGTCAGCTAAACAAGCAGAGATGCGGGCGACGACCAGGGTCTCTGAGCTGGGAAAGGACAGAATTAATTGGGTGTCATCAGCGTAGCAGTGGTATGAAAAACCATGCGGGCTAATGACAGATCCGAGCGAGTTTGTGTACAGGGAGAAGAGGAGGGGACCAAGAACAGAGCCCTGAGGGACCCCTGTAGTTAATTGACAAGGGTCGGACTCGGACCCTCTCCAAGTTACCCTGTAGGTACGGTCTTTGAGGTATGAGGTGAGGAGGGAAAGTGCAGAGCCTGAAACTCCAAGTTCTTGGAGAGTGCGAAGGAGGATCTAATGGTTCACCGTGTCGAATGCAGCAGACAGGTCCAACAGGATGATGACAGAGGAGAGGGATGCTGCTTTGGCAGTGTGCAGTTCATCAGTGACAGCAATGAGAGCAGTTTCTGTGGAGTGGCCTGCCTTGACACCAGACTGGTGCGGATCCAGAAGGTTGTTCTGATGGAGATAACAGGAGAGTTGTTTAAAGACAGCACGTTCAAGTGTTTTAGACAGGAACGGGAGGAGAGAGACAGGCCTGTAGTTTATAACATCAGACGGGTTGAGAGTGGGTTTTAATGTTCCTCTTGGATGTTCTTCTTGACCCTCATGCCCCTTTCACACCAGCGCCTTTTCAGCTCCGGCTCGGAGCTAGAGCCTGAAAAGCGCCGGGTTTTCCAGTTCACACCGGAGCTGCGCCGGCTCTTAGCTCCGGAATCCGCTTCATTTCCAGCTCCAAAAAATTGTCGGTCCAGAGGCAAGAGCTTTGGAGCTAAGAGGTGACGTCGCTTACGTCTCTCTTACGTCGAGGCGTGCAGGAAACTAAACCCACCTCCCATGGGTCGACTGTTATGCCTGCCTACAAGCAGTAGTGCCTATAAACACACTTTATAAAGTCAGGCAACACTAACCAGGCTTCGTGTGATTCTGTTTATTTGTGCCTTACTTTGACCATCCGTTCACTGTTATCGATCATTGTGGAGAGAGGCAGACGTGTTGTTTTGTATTATTGGAGCTATCGGATGCAAGTAGTCAGTTTAGCTTCGGTTGCTATGCTAACATCACCCGTTTCATACCAGAGAAACTTTCATAACAGCGTTGTGATACCAAACAGTGTCAATTCAGACTGACACACATTCACTTAGGCTAAGGGGAACTGGGGATATGCATCAGCTGCTTGTGTGAGTCGGACAGTGAATACTTTAGAGCGGCCGCTGCAGTGTGAGCTAACCGGGAGCTAACGGGAGAATACACTCTGTGGAAGAGCAGCCAGCACTGCAGCGGTCGGTAAATGCTGCAGAAACACATTAATAAACAATGAACCACGGCACTCTGGAGCAAAGTATAAGGTTGGAGAAGTCGTTATTCAATTTATTCTGGCTTCGTGTGATTAAAAGCACGATCATCGACCCGACGCAGTTGTTGTTGTTGTTGTGAGCTGCCGTTGGGGGGCAAATCAGTGATGTAAACGGTGACGTCATGACGCAGCAAGGGCAGCTCTGGGGCGCCAGTGGGCGGTGTGTACAGAGCGGGAGCTGAAAAGGGAAACCGGAGCTGAACCAGAAAAGCTCCCGCTCGGAGCTAGAAACTGAAAAGCGCTGGTGTGAAAGCCGCATCAGAGAAGGAGAAAATGTTGAGTCGTGTCTTTCAGGCGTATCCTTTCCTAACAAAAATTACAGAAAACAGAAAACATATTATTGCAGAACAAGTGTGTTATTTATGAAAGAGGTGTGTTTGTGTGTTTAGTGGCTGTAGATATAATTATTTTTTAATTGTAATCAGATTATGAATGAACAGTATGAAATTCATTAACATTGAAATATATGTTATTATCAAAATAATATTTAACTGTTACAAAACGTAGTGCAACTGTAGAAGCTTGCTCTGTTGTCTCACTGAAAGGATAACTTTTAACACGTTTTTACTGACAATATTGAGAGATAAATAGTAGCAGTTCTCACTATGTGTTAAATATCTTTGCCTTCAATACATTAAATTAGAAAGCTGACAAAGTCATATTGCTAAATATCTAAATGTAACTTTTTGCATGGAAAAACCCCTCAACTTCACTGATGTGTAGGTGATCTAGTATTTAGTATTGTTTAATGGAATGTATATCAGTGTATTAAAGTCAATACTTCATTTATTTAAACCAATATCTTTCTTGATTCTTTGTACAGTAAGAAAAGAGTCTTTGTACTAGAGATGTCCCGATCCGATCACGTGATTGGGGATCGGAGCCGATCACGTGATTTTCAAAAGATCGGAATCGGGAGAAAAAAATCGGGGATCGGGAATTATTATTTTTTTTTTTTTTAAATATTTTTATTTTTATTTAATGTAACAAAACAAAAATGACCATGTTCATGCCTTTTTATTTATTTATTTTTTTTTATTTATCCTTTATTTATCCAGGAATGTCCCATTGAGATACAAGATCTCTTCTTCCAGGGAGTCCTGACCAACACGGCACACAACAAGTTTCAACATAAAACAAAGGCATTAAACAAAAAAAACATACAATTCAAATATAAATACAGAAGGCCATTTGTGCAGTGGCAAGAAGCATAATCACCTTAAATCGCCTTAAAGTCATCCTGAGGCCTTAGTTTTGGTAATCACATCATGTATGTGTTGCTTCTTTTGGGCTTGTTTTCATAGACCTGGGGGGTATACTACGAAGCAGGATTTTTGCTTAGCCGGCTAAATTCAGGGGGAACTCCGGCTTTCCGGTCCTACGAAGCTGGTTCTCTTTTTAGCAGGCTAGATCTCCATGGTAACTTATGCTATGAATCTAGTTTAACCAATCCTGGATATGTTTTGAGTTATCCGGTTGACTTAATCCAAAACAAAGCCGCTCTTGCTAAACTGTCCTACAACGCTGGCTATCAACTCGTTCGCTCAAGCCAGCCGTGTCCTATCTAGTTAGGTGCGCGTTCACATAAAAGGGGTGGTATCTGGAGCATTCGACCAATCACAAACATGGAGAAGCGCACTGACAGCGCAGCGTCATACTTCCTGAATGAAAAGTCCACTATAATATTAGTCAAATATGAAGAAGTTAAACTTTAAACATCCATGACTTAAACACTTTATCCAGGATCAAAGCCACATAGTTGCACCTGCAAGGTGAATACAGCTGGTAAAAGAACAAGTGTTTGCATGCGTACATTAACAGGTTTATGATATCACTGCCCCGTCCAAGACACGAGTGGATCTGACTTTAATTACATTTGACTCGAGTGTTTCGTCAACTTAATGTGTTGCTTAAAATAATACTTCTGCATACTGTATGTGACACTGTGAGTGTTGCACAGCCAGATACGGCCCGGCTGACTCAGATAAGGAAATATATGATACATTATGATGCATGTGATATGAATGATAATGGGACACATCGACGTCTGCACTCACAGTGCCGCGGACTGTAGGCTACGTAATGTTACTTTGATCCGGTTACTTATGTTGTGGCATATATTTAAGTACGCTTTGTTAACGCTAATGTTATAATAGTCAAATTGCTCTGAAGATGGGAGGTGATATTCTATTCATTTTCACGTTCACACAGTCGGTGATTTTGGCCGGCCCTCTTTCCTGTATTTCCTCCGCACACTGAACTCTGATTGGTCAGCAGGCGTGGTGCTTTCGCTGAGTTGATCTCTTATCCTGGAACCTATCCTGCTTCGGAGCACAGACTAGGTTCCAGGATAAATCACCATGGAGATCTAGCCCGCTAAAAAGTTAGCCAGCTTTGTAGTACCGGAAATCCCAGAAGTTATCTTGCTAAACAAAAATCCTGCTTTGTAGTATACCCCCCAGGTTAGGTTGCAGGCTAAGAGCTCAACTCAGTGAAAGCACTGCCTGCTGACCAATCAGAGCTCAGTGTGCGGAGTTTAAAGCGATCAAGTCATATTAAAGGAGAAAGGAAATACAGAAAAGCTGCCATTGCAGGAAAGACGGCCGGCAAAAATCACCGACTGTGTGAACGTGAACATTAATAGAATATCACATCCCATCTTCAGAGCAATCTGACTATTATAACATTAGCGTTAAGAAAGCTTACTTAAATATCTGCCACAACATAAGTAACCGGATCAGAGTAACATTAAGTACAGTTTGCGGCATATCACTTCATAATGTATCATATATTTTCTTATCTGTGTCAGCTGAGCCGTATCTGGCACTGCAACACTCACAGTGTCACATACTGTATGCAGAAGTATTACATTAAGCAACACATTAAGTTGACGAAACACCCGAGACAAATGTAATTCAAGTCAGATCCACTCGTGTCTTAGACGCGGCAGTGATATCATAAACCTGTTAATGTATGCATTCAAACACTTTTTCTGTTACCAGCTGTATTCACCTTGCAGGTGCAGCCATGTGGCTTTTATCCTGGATAAAGTGTTTAAGTCATGGATGTTTAAAGTTTAACTTCTTCATATGTCTAATGTTATAGTTGACTTTTCATTCAGGAAGTATGACGCTGCGCTGTCAGTATGCTTCTCCATGTTTGTGATTGGTCGAATGCTCCAAATACCACCCCTTTCATGTGAACGCGCACCTAACTAAATAGGACACGGCTGGCTTGAGCGATCCACTTGATAACCCGCGTCGTAGTATCGTTTAGCGAGAGCGCGTATGTTTTGGATTAGGCCAACCGGCTAACTCAAACATATCCAGGTTAGGTGGACCAGCTTCGTAGTACAGGTCCCTGGTTGTTTATTTCTCTCAAATCTGGCAACAGAGTGGGCAGGGCGCAGTGTCTAATAGTAGCAGTAAGCTAACAAGAGGCTACGATCAGCTGGTGACACGGGAGTCGGGACAGAGAAAATGTCAGGAGTTTGGAAGTATTATAAAATTGAAAGCGAAGGCAGTGTAACAGCCAGAATGCAATGTTTGCAAGGAGGCGGTTCCGCGTGGTGGAAAGAACAGAGCTACGTTCAACACGACCAATCTAATACGCCACCTGAGAAACAAACACAAACAACAACACGACGAGTACACAGCGGCCACTCAGGTAACGGCACTGAAACAACAGACACTTTCAGAGACTTTTATAAGGAAAGAGAAACTGCCCCAGAATAGTGAAAAGGCCAACAAAATAACAGCCAAGATAGCTGAATTCATCGCGTTGGATGACCAGCCGTTATCTGTTACCTTTTTTTCTCTTAACGCATTGCATAAAGATCGGTATCGGCAGATTGTCAAAATCAAATGATCGGAATCGGATCGGGAGCAAAAAAAGGTGATCAGGACATCCCTACTTTGTACCTGTGCTGAAGTTCACTGCTGTGAGGAGTCCAGTTCTGTCCCTCACTCTCTGGTCCAGCCTGTCAGTATCACCTGGACACCTTAAACCAGGGGTTCTCAAAGTTTTTTTTGAGTGAGGGCCAATTTAGGTACCCAATATTGGATTGAGGGCTGCCCAAGAAAAAACGGAACACAAAATAATTCCAAAACAAATCCTGTCTTTATTGTACTAACCAATTACCGCAACTCGCGAGATGCCTAGTTGCCATGCAACCAGTAGTCTAGTAAACTTTCCACAAGCTGTCATTCATAATTTAGGAATGACAACCCAGGGGGCGCAGTTTTACCATTCTTAAATTCCATTCTAATTCTTACTAGATACAACCATGGAGGATTAAAATATAACGCATGCATTTCAGCGTGTCACATTAACTATCGCGGGCCGCCAAAAACATTTCCGAGGGCCGCCATTGGCCCGCGGGCTGCACTTTGAGAACCCCTGCCTTAAACAAACAGATATATAGAGAACCGCAGTGACGCGTCCTAAAACCCGGAAGTAAGTTAGCATTTTTAGCACTTCCGGTTCCTTCGTCAAAAAAGCAATGTATTTTCTCCATAGGGTTTTGGAAAATAGCTCAAAATAAGGTCTGTGGTTGACACAAATTTAAGAGATAAATCACGTTTTGTTCTACGACAGTAGATACATCAGCAGTGACCCCACTGGTGATTTTTGAAGAGTTTACGTGTCTGAAAAACGATGGTTGTTACCGAGTGGCTGAATAGGACTACAGAAATGGTCGAGCCCGTTGTACGTCATTACGCCTACACACGTAAACACTCCCGCTAAGTTTGTTTTCCCCTGTGTTCTGCTTGAAAGCAAGTACCTTCCTATCTTTAGTAGCCTATCTGTAGTCTCTTTAGTATCTGTATATCTATATCTTAACATTAGAATCTCTATTTTTGAAATGGTCATTTTTAACACCGTAGTTTTATAAATTATAGAACAATTAATTACCAGTGTTTTCCAATTTTACTCGGCAGTTCGTTTCGTTGGCTAACGTTAGCTAAAGCTAGCGCTACTAGTTAGCTACGCAATGGTTTGTTGCTTTGCTCCGGGTTGCAGCCACAGGTCTTCGCATGAAACGTGCTCGTTCTATCGTTTCCCGGCCAATGTTTTCCAAAGGAGAGTCTGGATTCGTGCCATGAGGTAAGCTGACGTTACATTGTTGTCCATGTCACGGTGAAATGTAAATGATGGGTAGTGTATCGCCGTTTTAGAGATGGCACTGCTGAAAAGACCGCAACATAAGTAAAGATAATGAATACATCCTATTAAAACCTGTGTGGCTTATATGATAAGTCTAATTAGTACAAGCAGCATAACGTTTCACCATGTAACTAAAGATTCAAGTCAGGGAAATCAGTTTGACATATTGAACTAATAACAAATCACCTCTGCCTGGCAGAGAACTCTCTGCTCCATAGCTTCTCTTGGACGTAACATCACATGTACATTTTACATTTATATTCAATTTAATATTCCATCCCTAACATACTTTTGTATATATAATAACTTATATTTTGTTTTTCTTGTTATGCTGCTGCAACACAAACATTTCCCCAATTGGAATCAATACAGTAATATCTTAATTAATTAAGAAATATAACTATTATAATTAGTGTAGCAGCTGACACCTATTTTCAATATGGATTAATCTACCTTTATTTCTTTAGTTCAATTTTGATCTATAAAAATGTCAAAATAGTGAAAATGTTCACGAGACAAAGTGCAAGGTTATATCTTTAGATGTTTTGTTTTAGCCTATGTACTGTATGTCTTAATGCTCTTATTTGTGACGATGTGACTTCCATGAAACTAATATTTTATATCTTCCCAACAGACGAGCTGACAGGAAGCCTAACACTCTAACAACCACAACATTGCAAAGGCGAGTAAATGTAAATTAAAAACGATTCACAATTTCTTAATTTCTTCTTCTTTCTTGCAGTGAGGTGAAGCTGACCTTGCACTTGGTGCCAGTAAGGATGCTCCTCGCGCAGGCTGAATGTTACTCCCTCCTTACTGACACAGAAGCCCTTGATTTGCAATGCTTCACTAATTGTCATTTCCCTGGCTCCGTAGGGACACTTTACCTCCAGCACAGCGGGAGACCCTTCCAGACCATCTGGAGATGCCCCCAACACTCCTGATTGGGAGAGCCACAAACCTGACTCATGGACCTGCATCTGGGTTGCAGTGGTGAATGCCCTGACGCCCTCACATTCATTCATAGTCCCCCACTGTACAGACAAAACACCATCAAGGGCCTGCTGTTGCCCTAGCACCCTGGCAATAAGGGAAGCAGTCACACGCTTTGACCTCAGGACAGCTCCAAAGTTGCTGGCAGTCAACCTTCCTTTCCTGAACAAATGCCAGTTTGGGTTGGTTCGCTGACCAGTGTAGCCACCTGAATTGCCCTCTGTTGCTCCTCAGACAATGCCATGCTTGCCACAATTGCCTCAGGTCCCTGATGCCCAACAGATTTGAGAATTTCAGGAACAGTAAGTGTTTCTAAGCTGTAGTGTTCCTCTTCTGGCTCGGGGGAGAGAAGCCAAGACATTCCTGAGAACCTGCCCCCGAGTCTGTCCCTCAGCCACTCACGATCTTCGGAGGTGGGCTCTCTTGTCAGCGGGTTGAATGAGTTATTGGTTGGAGGAAATAGCTCCTCCACTGAATGCGTACGTTTAGCTGCCTTTGGCTTCTTCCACTGACGGGGTGTCAGTGCAGCTGAAACTGTGGATGGCAAAGATGGCTAATGCAGCCGCATGACTGCATTTCCATTCTCCACGTGGGCATTCACATTCTGTGGAGAGAATTTCCTCTTCTCCTGTAGATACCTGTGGTGGTGGGATTGTTTTATTATTTAAAATATATTTACATTTGTAATGCCTTCCCAATTATCCCTTTAATTGTTTATAGCCTACTGTATGTTTATTTCATGAATATTTCTGTGTTTTCTGGTGTGTAAAATTTGTAATCTTGGGGCCTCTTCTCTTTAACGTCTACATGCTACCACTGGCTCAGATAATGAAGAACAACAAAATAAGTTACTATAGCTATGCAGATGACACACACATTTACGTAACCATTTCACCAGGAGACTATGCTCCAATTCAAACACTGAGTAAGTGCATTGAACAAATCAATGACTGGATGTTTCAGAACTTTATCCAATTAAACAAAGATAAAACTGAGGTAATGGTTTTTGGAGCCAAGGTGGAACGTATAAAAGTTAGCGCTGAGCTTCAGTCTGCAATGTTCAATCCAACAGATAGAGCCAGAAATCTAGGTGTAGTCATGGACTCTGACCTGAGTTTCAACAGTCACATTAAAACAGTTACTAAATCAGCCTACTATCACCTAAAGAATATATCTAGGATTAAAAGACTAATGTCACAGCAGGATTTGGAAAAACTTGTCCCGTTATCTTCAGTAGACTGGACTACTGCAATGGTGTCTTCACAGGTCTCACTAAAAAATCTATTAGGAAGCTGCAGCTGATTCAGAACGCTGCTGCTCGAGTCCTCACTAACACTAAGAAAGTGGATCACATCAGTCCTGTTATGAAGTCTTTACACTGGCTTCCTGTGTGTCAAAGAATAGATTTCAAAATACTGCTGCTGGTTTATAAAGCACTGAATGGTTTAGGCCCAAAATACATTTCTGACCTCCTGCTAAATGATGAACCATCCAGATCTCTCAGGTCTTCAGGGACTGGTCAGCTTTCTGTCACCAGAGTCAGAACTAAACATGGAGAAGCAGCGTTCAGTTATTATGCTCCAAATATATGGAACAAACTCCCAGAAACCTGCAGGTCCGCTGCAACTCTGACTACTTTTAAATCCAGCAAGAAGACTTTTCTTTTTGCCGCTGCTTTTAATTACAATACAACAATACAATACAACTTTATTTATAAAGCACTTTAAACCTCCAGACCAAAGTGCTGTACAGGCAAATAGATAAAACACAGCTCAGCTCACACACCATAAAACAAGTACAAGTAAAAACAAAAAACAATTTAAATGCAAAAAAGCAACACTCCAAAAGATGTTGAAACGCCAAATGTTAAAACGCTAAGGAGAAGAGGTAGGTTTTAAGAAGCGATTTAAAAGCAGGCAGTGTGGAGGCCTGTCTGATCTCCAGGGGCAGAGCGTTCCACAGTTTGGGAGCCGCGACAGAGAAGCAACGGTCCCCTCTGAGCTTTGATCTTGTTTTAGGCACATTCAGGAGCAGTTGGTCCGCTGACCTGAGAGGGCGGTTCGGCGTGTAGTGCTGTAGCAGCTCAGCAAGGTATGGTGGGGTCATGCCATTTAGGGATTTAAAAGCAAATAAAAGAATTTTAAAATGGATCCTAAAATAAATTGGCAGCCAGTGGAGAGAAGCTAAAACAGGGGAAATGTGGTCAAACTTCCGTGTGCCAGTTAAGAGCCTTGCTGCAGCATTTTGCACCCGCTGCAGTCGTGCGAGCGAGGACCCACTGACCCCCATGTAGAGAGAGTTACAGTAGTCCAGCCGGGTGGTGACAAAGGCATGGACTACTGTCTCAAACTGCTGTCTGGAGAGAAAAGGTTTTACTTTGGCTAGCTGCCTCAGGTGATAAAAGCTCGTTTTTACCACCGACTTAATCTGACTCTCAAGTTTGAGTTCACGGTCCATTTTAATACCAAGGTTCGTAACGGTGAGCTTGGTGTACTGATTCAAGGGACCCAGGTCTACAGAAGTGGTGTCAGTGGTGCTACCAAAAACCATTACTTCTGTTTTTCCTTCATTGAGTTTAAGGAAATTGCACGCCATCCAGGCCTTTATATCATCTAGGCACTTTAGCAGTGGGCTAATTAGGTAACCCTCCTTCTTTGTTAGAGGGACATAAATCTGGCTATCGTCAGCATAGCAGTGGAATGCGATGCCGTGCTTTCTAAAAATGGACCCAAGAGGGAGCAAATAGAGGGAGAATAGCAGGGGGCCTAATACTGAGCCCTGTGGGACCCCATACAGGAGTGGAGCAGAGGATGACTCGGAGTCACCAAGGCTGACAGATGACAGATGACTCTAATTGAACTATTCACATCTTAAACTGCACTGTAACTTTTATCCATGTACTTTTTCTTTTAATGTTTATTTTATTAGCTTTTCTTTTTAATGACTGGTTTTAAATGCCATTTCTTAATGTCTTTCATTTTTTGTAAAGCACTTTGAATTGCCATGTGTTGAAAAGTGCTATATAAATAAACTTGCCCTGCCTAATAAAGATTTCATGTGACACATCAAATGGATTTGTTGATGGGAATTAATGTGAATAAATTAACTCTAGGTTAACGGTACTCTTGCTATAACTACTCACCGACACTATAAACCTTGTCCCTCATGCTAGCCCTGACAACACCGGTAAGCACACCTTCATCTAGGCTGCACGTGTCCTGACTTGTAGTGGTTCTCTCCTCTATCTCCATTCTTCTTGTCATCTTTGTAAAACGATATCAGACTGGTAATTGACACAGCCATGACTTCTAGTTAAATTCAGTGTGGCTAAAATGAAAAGCTTTGTTAAAATATGCAAGCATGCGGAAGTCAAAGTCAGCTTTATTGTAAACAAATTCTACATGTGTTATACATCCAGAAATATCGTTTCCCACAGTGTGACATGTAGCCTATACATAAAACAAAAAGGGCCTAGATAAACGGGGTATACAGTTTAAAATGTTAATATATTTAAAGTGTTCAAAGTGCAGTTTCAGTGCAAGTCAGTTGAAACGATCTTAAATTGACGTGAGGTTGAAGTCGTGCGACCCTGCTGCTGTACTGGCTTGTAGTTCGTTTATAGCATAACGTTAGCATTTCGCTTTTGGCGACTAGATTTATGATTCAAAAATTATAAAAGTAGGAGAGACATGTGGAGATTATCCGGCTGAACAAAACGTGATCCTTCTCTTAAATGTGTGTCAACCACAGACCTTATTTCGAGCTATTTTCCAAAATCCTATGGAGAAATTGCATTGCGTTTTTGACGCACTGCGGTTCTCTATAGAGAGGCGAAGTCACGCCCATCTACTTCCGGCCCATGGGACCCCGGAAGCGAAAAATTTACATTGAATTCAATGGAGAGAGAAAACGTATCTTTTGATCCCGTTTGAATTGTGCCACGAACTACACATATGATGTTTGTCAATCTTAAACAATAGGTTCCATGTCAAAAAAGTCACATTTTGTCGTAAAACTGTTGAAATATAAGACTATGAAAAATACGCGACTACAAAGACTACAAATCCCAAATCCCATTCTGGCTCGCGTAAGTGATGTCACAGGCGATAATGCTCCAAGTGGTTGTGACTCGTAATTAAAGCGAAGAAGAAGAAGAAGATCTCATAACTGATTTATTCCCTCCAATAAATAAGAGATTGCTAAAAATAAATTCACTTTTACAAGATGCCTGTGTGCTTTGTACCAGGTTGTAATCACATAAGTGATCAGACCACTTGCTCGTTCTATCGATTCCCGTCTGATGAAAGGACCAGCAGTCGCCGGATCAGACATATCAGGTAATACACATGTTGTGCATGGAACACAGTCAAGTTAGCTACCTAGCTAGTAGCGACGAGTAGCGAGCACGTTAGTTAGCATTACATTACTTTAGTAATGGTAGCCTTACCATGAAATTATTATTTTATTACATGAAGTAAACTAAAGCAAACAGATATTGTTCTAAACTGTATTAAAGTAAACAGGTATTATCTTGAACTGTATTGAAGTGAACATGTATTATTTGGGACTGTTTTAAAGTAATCCTATATATATAAACCTTCTTACATACACTTTCCCACACACACTTTCCCACACACACTTTCCCACACTTTCCCACACACACACACACACACACACACACACACACACACACACACACACACACACACACACACACACACACACACACACACACACACACACACACACACACACACACACACACACACACACACACACACACACACACACACACACACACACACACACACACACACACACACACACACACACACACACACACACACACACACACACGTCCTTTTCAAGGTTCTTTTTGGGGCCAATATAATCTCAAGTACTGATAGCTTTGCATGACATTCTTCTGGACGTGTTTCATTGTGATGACAGTAAGGGTGAGTCAATCTGTTTGTTGGAAAGACAGTAGTTGAGTGATTACTGAGAGAAAATTATTAGAAGAGATAATTATTCAAAGTGTTGTTACTTTAAAGTGTTGTTACTGACCTTTTTCTCTTTTATTTCCTTTCCCTCACCTGTAACTGCTGAGACCCTGAGGAACATGCACACTGACCTGCCCTGGCAACCTGATTTCCACTGTACGTAATAGTATTTGGTTATGGTATATTATTTATATACATCAAAGGCACAATGCACCCCCCAGAGACACACATGTATTTTGCATAGGTCAAGTGAAATCATCTTTACACACTAGAAAACTGTAGGAGCGGCAACTTGTTTTGAAATTGAATTTTTAATATCCGATAATAAAGTTGTTCTGTTTTCTTTATTCTTCTCTCTTCCCAGCTCCATCCATCACCATGCTCTGTTCCTGCAGGTCCTGCTTGCTAATCAATGCTTTATTTTTTTACACAATTACAAATACAGTCAATGTATTGTATGACATGAAGTTGTGCTTCATTCGGAGTCAATAATAAATTAATTCTGCCTTCAACTGCACAATGACTGTGGACTGCACCGACATCCATGTAGCTGCCCCCAGTAAGATGAACCAAGCAAAGAGAGTCACCATCATGCCCAAGGACATCCAGCTGGCCCGCTGCATCCGCGGAGAGAGGGCTTAAACTGACCTGAGACCAGCACACCCAAACACAACGGCTCTTTTAAGAGCCACCTACAGTTTCAAAGAGTTGCAATCCTACGTTATTATAATGATTAAACTGGTGCATGTATCACTTAGTTTACTGAACCGTGATGAATGAAAGAAATTAGTGAGGTAGTGGTTTACTGAAGTTACAAAGACATTAATATATGAGTAACAGGTCAGTGTAAACACAAGCTTCTGTCAATTATGGATCATTCAAACTATATACAAATAATATGTAATAACGTTCTAAAATAAGTATTCGGTATATTCCTTGATAGCTTTTGGAGAAGGTTGTTTTTAAGTTTACTAAAATCTATCGTTTCAACTGTTTCACTTTATAAAAAGGAACAGGTGAGTAGAGCATCATTGAGTTTCTTATTCTGTCAGTAAATTATCCAGATGAAATGTTTATCATTATTTTAGTCAACCCTAAACAAATTGATTGTACCTTTTTAATAATGACCTTACATGGTCGCCAAAGTTAAATTAACTTCAGAAAATCAAATCAATTAATTTCTCAAACAGTCAACTATTTTCATAAAGAATAATATATTTTTCAAAGTCAACTTTATTGTCAATCTTACTCAGTTTGTGTTTATAGACAGAGAGATCAAAAAGACTTTTAAATCAAATAAAATTATACAATTTACAGATATGTATACAAATATATATATATATATCCTATATACACCATCATGTATAATGATGGTGGACACTTCACTGTCTGGATGGCAGCTTGCTGGTCTCTGCTCAGTCGCATTGAGGCAAGCATTGCCTCAAGCCCCCGACCCCCATGCCCCTTCACCAGCTCCGGCACGGTGACAATGGCCTGATGTTGAGGCTGCGGCTCTGGCTCAGGTGACAAAAGCCATGCCATGCCACACTGTGCGCCCCTCAGTGCAGACCTGAACCAGTCTAACCAGCCTGAGTGGCGATGTCTCTGGCCAGTGGGTTGTATGTCTCCTCTCACTGTTGGTAAAGTTGAGACACCGGCTGGACTACTTTGGAAGTGCCAGGCTTCCTCCACTGGCACTCAACATCTGTGGAGCTGATCTGCCACATGGCATATATTGCCAATGCTGCAGCGTGGCTGCATTTGTACATCCCCCGTGCACAATCACAGACAGCGCTCTGCATCGCGCCATCGTCTCCCATGCAGATCTGTACAAATAAAGTAAGTACCATGTTTGTTAGCATGCTATAATAGATTGAATGAGCAATAATACAAGGATGGTCCGGATCTGGGGGTGGGAGGGGTTATTTTTCCATAGTTTTGTCCTCTTGTCTGATTGTTGTTATTGTTTGTTTTTTCTGTATTTTTTGTAATTTGTGTTGTACTGGTTGTGATTGTACATTGTATTTTTCTAAATGTGTATGAATATATTTTTGAAAAACATTTGATCAACAATAAAAAAGGATTTGGTCAGGATCTAGACTCAGTGTGTAGTTTATTAATTATGCAATGCTCTCTACATTAGGAAAACACATACCAGTGTACCCGAGGGAGTCACACACCGCTGTGCCTGGATAACCAAACAAATTGACAAGATAACCAAAATCCTTGAATCTACACATAGCAAATAAACTCAAATGACACAACGAGATGTAAAAGGAGATCACACATACAGTATAGTCGATATAAAACTGGCCGCTTCAATCTGAAGAGCAACTAAAACAAAACACGGGGGTTTACCTTGTTCTTGTGAACACTAATGTTCTTGTGAACACTAATGTTATCCACAGCACACACCACGACCACGAAGTTCTTAAGGAGAAAACTAGTTCCTGAAACAAAACACGTTAGTGTACCTTGTTAGCTAATGTTAGCTAGCCTAGCTGACATTAACGTTACACATTGCACTCATATTACTCACCGAAACCTTGTAAAGCCGGTCCCGCTGCTCTTACAGAACCGACTAACTCCCCTTTCGTGTATGTACAGCTCTCAACGTGTCCAGACTTGTAGTGATGTTCACCTCGTTTTATACTTTTATTCTCATTCTGAAAGAAACAGGTGAAATTTGCTAACGTGACGGCCGTCTTTGTGATGGTGACGCGTATTGTGCGAGACTAGAGACCTGTAGTTCACTCAGCGGTTTCACACAAAAAAATGTGTAACTTCACAGTTTTACGACACATTTTTATTTTTTTGACTTGCAAAATATTCTTTTAAATTGACAAACATCATATGTGTCATTCGTGGCACAATTCAAACGGGATCAAAAGATAACCTTTCTCTCTCCATTGACTTCAATGTATAATTGTACGCTTCCGGGGTCCCATGGAGGCTCCCGGAAAGGGAGGGACTTCGCCTCTCTATAGCCCCGCAGTCTCCAGTCACCGAGCCTCGTCGTTCTGATGGCTCCGCCCCTTCGCTCCAACCCCCCTCCCTCCCCCCACATCTACAGGTGAAAATTACTTTTGCGACACATTTATCGCAAGAAGTGTAGCAAAAGTCAAGACCGCAGATTCGTCGATTTATACTGCTACAGAGCAGATTCGTCAAGTTGTAATGAGTGATTCAAGAGGTTGTAATAACCAAGTTGCAGTTGTAATGCAAAATATATTTAAAAAATATGTATTTTTCTGCAAGTGAACATTTCATCACTAAGTTCATTTTTTTTCTACAAGCTACAACACTTTTTTTTTTCTTCTGTGACTTCAAATTTGGTTCACAGTTACGTGGATATTTTATACAAGTGTACATTTGGTTCACAGTTACATGGATATTTTATACAAGTGTACATTTGATTTACGTGGATATTTTATACAAGTCTAAATGTATGAACTAGGGGTGTAACGGTTCACAGAAGTCACGGTTCGGATCGTACCTCGGTTTCGGGGTCACAGTTCGGTACGGTTTCGGTACAACAAGGGAAAGCAAAGAAAAGTCCCAAATGCATACTTTTTTTTGCTGTTATTTATTTTTAACAGTAGTGCATGTTTCGGTATGAAAATAAGGAAAGGAACTCTAACTCGGTTAAATAAGCTGTACAACTAAAAAGAATGTCTTGAAAATATTAAAATAAATAATAAGAAAGTGTTTCAATCACAATCAATAAAAGGTAATACAGAACTGTATAATATCTCCTGATGTCAACATATAAAATAAATACAATGATAAATATAAAACTAAATAAAATCTGTACCTTTAGGAGCAATGTCTAACATGTGTAATCATTAACTTGTGAGTGTGTGTGTGTGAGGCCATTATGCCTAAATAAAAGGTACTCAAGCTTTACTCTATTTTTAAGTTTTTTTTCAAAAAGATGAGTTTGTCTACGTTGTCAGTAGTGAGGGCAGATCTGTTGGCGGTAACTATGTCACCTGCCGTCGAGAAAACCCTCTCGCTGGGGACTGAGGTGGCAGGTACAGCCAGGTAACAATGTGCCAACATGGCTACATTAGGATAAACAGACTCATTATCCTTCCACCAGGCAAGAGGGTTTGAATCGATTGAAATGCACTCCTTTGCCATGTACGCAGACACTTCGTCCTTCAACTGCTGCTTCAAATCAGGCTGGTTACTCTGGCCAGGTTTAAAGAGTGGGCTAAAAAGTTCTTCCATGGCTGACCTCTTTGGAGGGGGGGGTGCTGACTCTGCTGTCGCTGGTAATGAAGTGGCCTGTGATGTAGTCGCTGGACTGGCCTCTGTAGTCTCAACCTGCAGTAAAGAAATGACAAAAACAGGTAATAAGTGAGTTCAGTGACCATTGTTACAATAAAATGTTTAGTTAAGACATAAGATAAGGTATTTAAAATATCACCATAATACATACATTTTCTGCTCTGCTCAGAACTTCAGGTATGATGAGATCTTCATAGATTCTCAGATGAGAGGCACGGTCCAAGTGAGGAAGTGTTTTGAACCTCGGATCCAGAGCTGTGCACTTGTGAAGGAAGTCCTGCAGCCCAGCGTCAGAGTATCTTTTTTGCAGATTTTCCCTGATGGCATGCTTGAGTTCCCTGACAGTGGGTGTGTCCTCATCGTTTTGTTCCATAGATTTCAAGATCATGGTTTTAAGTGGTAGGATCATAGAAACCGATGGTGCCGTTTCAGTGCTCAGTATTGTAGTGACTGTCTTCAGAGGTTTCATAATCTCAATCACATTCTCTGCGACTCTTACCTCCTGGTCAGTCAGATTGGCAATATCCTTGTTCTTCAGGGCACTTAGTGCCGAGTAAACAGCCGATTGCTGTTCAAGGTACCGCTCAACCATTTCATAGCTGGAGTTCCAGCGTGTGGCCACATCGTTGATGAGTCGGCGTTTTGGCAAGTGAAGCATCTCCTGCTTTTGCTCCAAAACATGTGCAGCCGTTGAAGAAACGGCTCTTCTGATTTTCCCCAGCAGTCGAGATACCTGGTTGACTGCCATCGCTTTCTGTGATGCTAAGTTTAATGTATGGGCAAAGCATCCTATTTGTGGACCCAGTCCTGCTTCACTGACAGCTTTAACAATGTTTCTTGCATTGTCAGTGGTCACTGCGATAGTTTTGGGCTTTTCAAGTTTATACTCTGCTACTGCCTCTTGTAGCTTCTCAGCTAGGTGGGTGCTTGTGTGCTGTTCATACACAGGGCGTGTAAGTAGAACTGGATTTTGCATTTCCCACTCTGAGTTGATGAAGTGTGCGGTCACTGTGAGATAACTTTCAGTAGCACGGGAGGTCCATCCATCTGTTGTTAGTGCAACAGCGGATGCAGCGGACAACTCATGCTCAACAACCGCTCGTGTGCGCCGGTAAATTGCAGGGACCACGGACTGGCTCATGTGCGCACGGGATGGGACACTATAGCGAGGCTCGAGCACTTTCAATACATATTTGAAGCCGGGGTCCTCTACTATTGCATAAGGTCGCATTGCCGTTGCAATATACATGCCAATTGCTTCGGTTATTTGTTTTGGTGTCTCGGCTGTCATTTCTATTGGCGTCTTAAAAACAGCGGGGATTAGCTGTTGAACAGTTGTCGTCTTTTGCCGGGCTCCGGTGATTGACAAATCTGGGTGATGCCTTCGGATGTGATTTAGCATGTTGGACGTGTTACCACTAGCATACCGCGCCGCTGTGAAACAACGCCGACACACCGTCCTCGTCCGATCCACAACTCGCACCCCATCATTGTTATAGTCCACAGGGAACCCGAAATGTTCCCACACACCTGATTTAAACGAAGCAGGTGGGTCTTCTAGCTCCTGTGTGGTGTTTGAACTCGCCATAGCTAACTTTTCTTCTTCATGTATTTTGTTCGTTTTGTAGTGTTTGTTGTTCTTGTTCTCCATTTGTTATTTACGGGCGGCTGGCTTTTAGGCGCAATACCGCCCCCTGGATTATATATTGTGTAATACTGCCCTGAGTGACAGACTTTTTTCCCACTCGTAAAAAAAGGCGTATTCGCCGTGTGACTGCATGTGCCGAACCGTGACCTCCGAACCGTGACGGTACGGGACGAATACAGATACCGTTACACCCGTAGTATGCACACAAGCTCAGATCTTTTTTCTGCATGTGCTCACATCAGGTTTTATACGCTCTCGCATTTTGCACCATATCTACCTTCATAGAGGATTCTTTGTAAAAAAACTATTTGCTCCTCACAAACATATAGGAAAGCTTGAATCTAGTCTACCACTTTTCCCCCAAGAGTTCCGGTTATGGTTCGTGTTCAGCCTGGTCAAACAAGACTTTAACAAAGGACACCAAAAGCTAATGTTCACTGATTTAAGCCTTACCGTTATATTTTACTCAACCTAACCAAGTAGTTTTAGTTTCGCATGTTGGGGTTTTAGGACGCATTCCTGCACCACTCTATTTGCTAGCCAGTGAGCTCACGTACAGGGACTTGCATGTGTGTGGCCAGCCGGTAACATGTGCAGTGAACAGTTTGGGTTACAACACGGTATAATTACTTCACTCTCTGATAATGTAGATATCTACGGAGCCCCCTAGGGGACATGGAGAAGAAAGAAAAAAATTATTTGAACAAAAAAAAAAAAACTTTTGCGAGATCTCGCAAAACCCCGTTGCAGTTTGTAGACGGTCCCTAAGCACTCCTCTCCCTCCTCAAGCTGCAGATTGTGACGAATTATTGATGTTTTGCTTGGATGACGGCGCGTATCGAACTGTTCTGATAAAAACGACTCCGTAGCTCGTTGTCTACCTTGCTATGATTGTAAAGTCATGTTGTTTGTATTTTTACAACGTTATGTTCATGAGTTATTGATCCACGAAATTCGAATCTGTCAATAACTCAGCTCAGAGGGACGTGTCGTGCATGTCCCCTCGCTCTGAGTGTTCTCTTGAGGTGTCTTTCACTTATGTGAAACCCGTGCCCAGGGGAGCCGTAAGGGGGTGAAAAGTTAGAACGATTCCAAATGTTTAGAACATTAAGAAAAAAAATGTAAGTAACCTTTCATCAATCATCAATAATTAACATTAATAAAACGTTATATTGATAATGTACTCACTAAACTTACGATTCATTTCACTTTTTTTCTTCGAAAAGTTAATTATCCAAAGCCTCTGTACACCCCCCTTCTATTTACATGTAATGGTTTGGTCCTGCCTCCAAACGCTGTGCGGCACCGCTCTTTCTAGCAGCAGAGAGTGAGAGCATGTGAGGAGGGATGCTAGTACTTACGTGTGTACGATGTCTCAACGACTCACAAAGTCAGGCTTTCAAAAAAGAAAAGAAAGGAGAGAAAGACAAGAAAGAGGGACTAAAGGGCGACAGTATGTCACCCAGTTTTTCAAAGAAAAGGTGGGTATTGTCCATGAGTGGTGGAAATGAGTCTGTTAGCTAAGCTTAGTCCCTAGAAAGCTGGACTTCAAGGACTTTATCAGTGACTTTGCCTGTAAGAAGGCTAGGCGCTGGGCTCTTGGTGAGTAAGGCTGAGCCAGGGCTCGTAATAACTGTTAAAGGGCAAGGCTATGGTAACTATATTGGATCACTACTACACAGAAGTGATGAGAAAAAGTCATGATGAGAAAAAGGCCTTTTCATTTCCTTATCCGTTTTGTTGTCTATTTACACTTTAATACCTGCTTATTTTGTAGTTGGTATATTTAATAAGAAAATCTGCTGCTTATGTTATTCTTTTTGTTATAGCATTTTATAAATGATAATATTGGTGTTAATGTTCACTTTATTTTAATTGAAGAGGTCATGTATATTTAAGTTATATTTATTTAGATTTATGAATGTTCCATTCAAAAATGTTATTAAAAATGCATGTAGGCCTACACCATAAAAGATGACTATTGAGATCTATTGTCAGGAATGTTAGTGTTATATCAAAGAGTGAATTCTACTGCAGCAGAATGTTGCACGTCTGCATTAGCATTGGACTACAAGATAGATGCAAGCCTGTACAGGTTATTTAAAGCATAAATGAGTCGGTTGGGTTCTGGAGGTGTGGTTACAGCAATTGTGCTTGGTTGGCGTGGCCTGTGCCTGGTGGTGGGGCCCAATGTGATATATTTTCATGTGGCCCAAAATCCCTGGCGGCGCCCGTGCCTATTGCCAAGCACTGATGTTATATCTTTATATGTAAGGCCAAGCTCAAGGTAAAATCGATGAACCGCTCCATTGTTGTGGTTTCTGTGTTGTAGCAGCCAAACTGACCAGGAAGTACATTGAGCTAAATGAAAAGTATTGCGAGATCTCGCAAAGGTTTTGCGAGATCTCGCAAAGGTTTTGCGAGATCTCGCAAAGGTTTTGCGATATTCTTCTCCATGTCCCCTAGGGGTCTCTGTAGATATCACTCCACTGTATCTTTACTTTCAAATCGTTTCTTTTTGCTATATTAATGCTCCAGATGAAGCTTTGGCAAGTAAAACCACTTTGAACTTAACTTCATCATTGTATAATTAAGGCTAACAACACATTGTCTTATATAAGGAACACTTCTTGACTTTCAGGTTGTATTTTTATTTCTGTTACCTCTGGAATTACACTTTACAACTTTAGTATTTGATACATTTGCAAATAAATTGATTAGCTTCTTCTGGCTGTTAGCTCGGAGCCGAAAAAGCGCTGTATGAGATTATATATCTGCTGTCAGGACAGGTGTCAGACCACAGGACAGTGAACGGCAACCTGTGTGCTCTCGAGGTGTCCGGCAGAGCCTGCTGGTTGTTAGCGTCACAGCTCAGGGAAGAAGGGTTAATAAGGTCACCTCCTCTTTACCGGGGAGACAGCGCCGTCACTTGAAGGAGCCTCGAACAGGGCTCTGCCTCACGCAGCGCAGGAATATTTTAGAATATTAATTGCACACTTAGTATGCTGTTGTCATATGGCTTTTATTAGTATTCCATCAACTCAATGAGGCGTGAAAGGGCCAGATGCTGTGTCCTCATCTATCCCACATACATTCTTGTTTTTTTGTCAGCTATCTGTGCATCTGAGTGTCAGTCGCCTCATCACTTCAGCGATCTGATGTCATGTATTTATTAATTGGACCAGTGAGTTTAAAAATGGATTAATAACACTCAGGTCTGATCTTCATTATCAAAATGCAGGCTGCATCATCATGTGTAGAGTTAGAAACAGTTCATACAGCTCAATGTTGTAGACACACACACACATTACTGTACTTATGATGATGCCGTTGACCCATATTAATTATCATTATAACCACAAATCCCACCTTATTATGGTCAACATTTGAAGTGAATTTATTTTTACATAATTTGTTAATGAAAAAACAAGTGTGCACCCACCTTCAAACTCAAAACATAAAATAATATTTGAAAGAAAGGAGAATGTGGTGCAACCAGAGTTGAAGAAAAAATCTCCTTGGGTTTGGTGTTTTTGCCATCTTGTTCTTTTTTAACCATAAGTTAAACAAGAGGTTGGAGCAACAGAACATATAAAATACAAATATACAATTAACTTTTGGGAACTGAAAACACAGTGAACAGTTTGAGAAGTAAACACCAAAACTGGATAACGCTGTTCAATAGAGGTAGCATACCCTGCTTTATCTTCTATTTTGGGACTATCATTTACCAAACTGGTATTCAAAAAAAGCACAACGCTCCAGCAATTGTTTTTGTTTTTGTTATGATTATGGATGGAAAGACACAGCAAATGTAGCTTCTCCTCAATTTGCTACAGTGATGTCACAAGCACTTTTGTGAAAGATTAAGGGATTTTAAACAAGAAGCACTTGGAGCAACTGCAAAAAGAAAAGGTTGAGCACTGTCTTTTGGCGACTAAGGGGTTCAGTTCATGCTCAGCTGAACCTGTTGATATTTACTTTGGTTTATTTGTCATTTATAATGTGAAAACTTGTTTGATGTTACATCTAACATTTAACATCTTTGATATCTTTTTTCAAACCAATTTCCTGAAGTTGATGTTTTGATGTTATTTGGCTTCGGTATCATGATAAAAAGCTGCAAGGCAAGTTTATTTATATAGCACCTTTCAACACAAGGCAATTCAAAGTGCTTTACAAAAAACGAAAGACAGTAAGAAAATGGCGTTTAAAATCAGTCATTAAAAAGAAAAGATAATAAAATAAACATTAAAAGAAAAAATACATGGATAAAAGTTACAGTGCAGTTTTTAAGATGTGAATAGTTCAATTAAAAGCAGCGGCAAAAAGAAAAGTCTTTAGTCTGGATTTAAAAGTAGTCAGAGTTGCAGTTTTCTGGGAGTTTGTTCCAGATATTTGGAGCATAATAACTGAACGCTGCTTTACCATGTTTAGTTCTGACTCTGGGGACAGAAAGCTGACCAGTCCCTGAAGACCTGAGAGATCTGGATGGTTAATAATTTAGCAGTAGGTCAGAAATGTATTTTGGGCCTAAACCATTCAAAGCTTTATAAACCAGCAGCAGTATTTTGAAATCTATTCTTTGACACACAGGAAGCCAGTGTAAAGACTTCAGAACTGGAGGGATGTGATCCACTTTCTTAGTGTTAGTGAGGACTCGAGCAGCAGCGTTCTGAATCAGCTGCAGCTTTCTAATAGATCTTTTAGTGAGACCTGCAAAGACACCATTACAGTAGTCCAGTCTACTGAAGATAAAAGCATGTACAAGTTTTTCCAAATCCTGCTGTGACATTAGTTTTTAATCCTAGATATATTCTTTAGGTGATAGTAGGCTGATTTATTAACTGTTTTAATGTGACTGTTGAAACTCAGGTCAGAGTCCATGACTACACCTAGATTTCTGGCTTTATCTGTTGTTTTGAACATTGCAGACTGAAGCTCAGCGCTAACTTTTATACGTTCTGCCTTGGCTCCAAAAACCATTACCTCAGTTTTATCTTTGTTTAATTGGAGAAAGTTCTGACACATCCAGACATTGATTTGTTCAATGCACTTACAGTACTCAGTGTTTGAATTGGAGCATAGTCTCCTGGTGAAATTGTTACGTACATTTGTGTGTCATCCGCATAGCTATGGTAACTTATTTTGTTGTTTTTCATTATCTGAGCCAGTGGTAGCATGTAGATGTTAAAGAGAAGAGGCCCCAAGATGGAGCCTTGAGGTACCTCACATGTCATTTTTGTCGACTCAGATGTGTATTTACCAATAGAAACAAAGTTTTGTCTGTCCTTTAAGTAGGATTCAAACCAATTTAGAACTGTTTCCGAAAGTCCCACCCAGTTTTCCAGTCGGTCTAGTAATATGTTGTGGTCAACAGTGTCAAACGCAGCACTGAGATCTAATAATACTAACACTGAAGTGGATGTCATTGAAGACCTTTACAAGAGCAGTCTCAGTGCAGTGGTTTGGACGAAAGCCTAACTGGAACACATCGAAACAACTATTTAAAGGTGGGGTAGGTAATTTTGTAGAAACCAGCTCGAGTGCGCTAGAATTTGAAAATACACAGCCGGAAAAAATCTGCCACTTCCTTACAGAGCCCCTCCTCCAACACACACGAACGCGCACATGACCAATGAGGGCACGAGATAAATTTGTGCACAGATGGAAGGCTGACTGGCAGGTAGGCCATCCAGTTATTTTAGCCGGGCCGGCTAAAATGATTGGTCGTGCTTTTTACAGTACTACAGCTTCTACAGATGACATTTTTTTATGGATTTTTTGTCAAAGCACTTAAGATATTCATTGCTATCGGGATGTTAAGAGCATTCCATAGAATATAACAAAAAGTGTATCTCGAGCCGGTTTCTCAAACTTACCTACCCCACCTTTAAATGCAAGAAATTACTCAACTGTTGAAAAACAACTTTTTCAATGATTTTACCTAGAAATGGCAGGTTTGATATGGGCCTGTATTTGTTCATTACTGAAGCATCTAGATTATTATTTTTTAAGAGCGGTTTAATGACTGCAGTTTTCAGGGCCTGTGGAAAAATAACTGAGTGAAGAGATTTGTTTACTATATGAAGTAGATCTGAGGCCATGCAATGAAAAACATCTTTGAAAAATCCTGTTGGAATAATATCAAGGCAGCAGGAGGAGGATTTCAGAAGTTGAATAATGTCCTCTAGGTTTTTATCATTAATCTGATGGAATTGTGTCATGGTGTTTGAATTGATATTAGGTGGACATAGGGACAACACATTTGCTGTACCTGATGCAGAGGCACTGACTGCTTGTCTGATTTTCTGAATTTTGTCAGTGAAGGAGGCAAAATCATTGCATGCCCTGGTGGATAGAAATTCAGAGGCTACTGACACTGGGGGGTTAGTTAGTCTGTCGACGGTAGCAAACAAGGCACGTGCGTTGTTTTTGTTTTTGGTAATGATGTCAGAGAAGAAAGACTGTCGTGCGTTTTTCAATTCCAAATTATAAAGGCCAAGTCTCTCTTTATAGATTTCAAAGTGAACCTGGAGATTTGTTTTTCGCCACCTAGGTTCAGCTTTTCGACACTCTCTTTTTTCTGCTCTCACGGTCATGGCCTTTCTCCATTGAGATATTTTCTTCCCAGTCACTTCCTTTACCTTAGTTGGAGCAATGGCATCTATAACATTTTTAATTTTTGAATTAAAATGATCTACTAGCTCATTTACTGAGATGTTAGCAGGGGCAAATGTGGAAGAAAAATTCTGAGTAAACATTTCCCTAGTATTTTCAGTTAAATATCGCTTTGTGGTTACCTCTTTTTGAACATTTTTGTGAACAGAAATAGAGCTCTCAAAGAAAACATAGGAATGATCAGAGAGTGCAACATCAGTCACCACAACCTTAGAGATATTCAGACCCTTTGAGATAATTAAGTCCAGAGTGTGCCCCTTATTGTGCGTGGGCTCCCTCACATTCTGAGTCAGTCCATAGCTATCAAGAACACAAATCAGTTCTTTAGCCCCTCTGTCCTGGGGGTTGTCAACATGGATGATAGTGCTATAGATGCGCTGCGAATAAAATTAGATTCTGTTGCTCCTTTGAAAAAGAAGAAAATAAAACAACATAGATTAGCTCCATGGCATAATGCCGAAACCCGCAAAATAAAGCAAAAGTCTAGACAACTTGAAAGGATATGGCGTTCCACTAAACTTGAAGAATCTCGTTTAATTTGGCATATTACTCTCAATGAATATAAGAAAGCACTGCGTAAAGCGAGAGCAGCCTACTACTCTTCATTAATAGATGAGAATAAGAATAATGCAAGATTTCTTTTCAGCACTGTAGCCAGGCTGACAGAGAGCCACAGCTCGATTGAGCCTTCTATTCCCTTAGCACTCAGTAGTAATGATTTTATGTGCTTTTTTAACGATAAAATTGTTACTCTTAGAAACAAAATTAATGACCTCTTGCCTTCGACCAGTATAGTGTTATCAACAGCTCCCGGAATCGTAAGTTCTAATATTACACTAGATAGTAAACTAGAATGCTTTTCAGCCATTAACCTTGAACAATTACATTCAATGATTCTCTCTTCTAAACCATCAACGTGTATGTTAGACCCAATTCCAACTAAGCTGTTGAAGGAAGTTTTTCCATTAATTAGCACTTCTTTATTAAATATTATGAATATGTCTTTATTATCAGGCTATGTTCCACAATCATTCAAAGTAGCAGTGATAAAACCGCTTCTTAAAAAGCACAACCTCGATCCAGAGGTTTTAGCCAACTATAGACCTATTTCTAATCTTCCGTTCCTCTCAAAAATTCTTGAGAAAGCGGCCGCAAAACAGTTGTGTGATTACTTAAAAAACAATGATTTATTTGAAGATTTTCAGTCTGGCTTTAGAACACATCATAGCACAGAGACAGCTCTGGTTAAAGTCACAAATGATATTCTAATAGCCTCAGACAAGGGACTTGTCTCTATTCTTGTTTTGCTCGATCTTAGTGCTGCATTTGATACTATCGACCATGATATCCTATTGCAAAGACTAGAGCACTTAGTTGGCATACAGGGAACTGCTTTAGGCTGGTTTAGGTCCTATCTATCTGAACGCTCTCAGTTTGTACGTGTTAACGATGAATCTTCCACGCAAACCAAAGTTAGCCATGGAGTGCCACAGGGCTCAGTGCTCGGACCTATTTTGTTCACATTATATATGCTTCCGTTAGGCAATATTATAAGGAATCATTCTGTAAACTTTCATTGTTATGCGGATGATACTCAACTATATTTATCAATCAAGCCTGATGAAATTAATCATCTAAATAAAATTCAAGACTGCCTTAAGGACTTAAAAACGTGGATGACCTTAAACTTTTTGATGTTAAACACGACCAAAACTGAAGTTATTGTACTTGGCCCGAAGAATCTACGAAACAAATTATCTAAAGACATACTAACTATGGATGGCATTAATTTGGCCTCCAGTGAGACTGTAAGGAATCTTGGTGTTATATTTGATCAGGATTTATCCTTTAACGCCCACATAAAATCAATTTCAAGGACCGCCTACTTCCATCTACGTAACATTGCAAAAATCAGGCATATCTTGCCTCAAAACGATGCAGAGAAACTAGTCCATGCATTTGTTACTTCTAGGCTGGATTATTGTAACTCTTTATTATCAGGGAGTACCAAGAAGTCAATCAAGTCGCTTCAGCTGATTCAAAATGCTGCGGCTCGTGTACTAACCAGAGTTAGGAAAAGGGACCACATTACTCCTGTTCTGGCTGCCTTACACTGGCTCCCTATAGAACACAGGATATAATTTAAAATTCTTCTTCTCGCCTACAAAGCCCTTAATGGGCAGGCGCCATCTTACCTTAAAGAACTCATTATACCCTACTGTCCTACTAGGGCATTGCGTTCCAAGAATGCAGGGTTGTTGGTTGTTCCTAGAATCTTTAAAAGTACAATGGGAGCCAGAGCCTTTTCTTATCAAGCTCCACATTTGTGGAATCAGCTTCCAGTTTGTGTTCGGGCGGCAGACACCCTATCCGTTTTTAAGAGTGCGCTTAAGACCTTCCTTTTTGATAAAGCTTATAGTTAGGGCTGATTAGATTCAGCCCCTAGTTTTGCTGATATAGGCTTAGTTTGTCGGGGGACATCTTACTTCTTCCTTCTCTCTGTCTATACCCGTGTACACTCATGTTCCGATTAACCCAGCTTCCCCAAATGTCTTTCTTTTTGGTGTCTATATACGCTGGGATCCGGAGTCATGGATGATCCTGCGGTCCTGTGTCCTGGATCGCGAGCGCTGGATCTTGAGTCGTGGCTGTGGTCCTGGATCATAGGTCCTGGATGGATATCCTCGTGGATTCATCTTCCTATTATACACACATGCATTTCCAAACATTTGGACTACCTATGTTGCAAATGTATTATCTTTTCAATTTACACACGGCATCTATTGCACGTCTGTCCGTCCTGGGAGAGGGATCCCTCCTCTGTTGCTCTCCCTGAGGTTTCTCCCATTTTTCCCTTTAAACTGGGTTTTCTTTGGAAGTTTTTCCTTGTACGATGTGAGGGTCTAAGGACAGAGGGTGTCGTATTGTCATACTGATATTCTGTACACACTGTGAAGACCACTGAGACAAATGTAACATTTGTGATATTGGGCTATATAAATAAACATTGATTGATTGATGGATGTTAAAATCACCAACAATGACTAGACGGTCAAAGTCAATACACACTATAGACAGCAGTTCAGTAAAGTCATCAAAAAAGCTTGCACAGTATTTGGGTGGTCTATAGATATTTAGGAACAGAGCTCGAGAGGAGCATTTCAGCTGAAGGGCCACACATTCAAAAGAAGCAAAGTTTCCATACGATGTCTTCCTGCATTGAATGGAATCATTGAACAAAATAGCAACTCCACCCCCTTTCTTATGCATTCTTTCCTGACTCATAAAACTAAAGTTGAGAGGGGTTGATTCGATAAGAACAGCTGCACTGTTATTTTGTTCAATCCAAGTTTCCGTTAAAAACATAAAATCAAGATTGTGCTGAGTGATAAAATCATTGATTAAAAATGTTTTTCCTGCCAGAGACCTGACATTTAATAAAGCTAGTTTAAGTTTGTTAGATACACTATCAGTAAGATTTTTTGTGACAAGCTGTGGCTGACATGGAATCACTGCTAAATTTGATAAACTCACGCAAACGTTTGAGCACTTCCTGTTTCTAAGCTGATTCACCGCTCTTAATCTATAACCTATCAACACAGATATCGGCAAAGCTACTGGCAGGCAGGGCCCCGGCATGTCCTGGAAAGAGTTGAATGCCATACGCCCTTGAGCCTGGACCCAGCACATATCAGTAAGAGTTTGTTGCGTTTTGTACACACGCATCCTTATCAGGCTTCGGAGACTGCAGATGCTTTCTTGAAGGGAGGGGAGGTTGTTGACGTAGGCACGGTGATGGAGACGGAGGAGATGGTGCGGGGGTAAAGGACATGCTGCCAGGGGGGGAGGTGGTTGACGTAGGCACGGTGATGAAGACGGGGGAGATGGTGCGCGTCTCTGCGGTGATTTTGGTAGGCGTCGTTGAGGAGCGGGGGTAAAGGACATGCTGCCAACCATGCGTATCGCCTTAGTTTGGTCTTGGAACTCCAGGAAGGAATCGGTGCCAACCCTCTGTATCTCCTTCGTGTGTTCAGCGATCTACAGGAGGGTGGGCGAGGGTGAAAGGGTGAATGGAGAGTAGAGAGAGCTGTGGGGTGAAGGAAGAGTATCCTCAGAGGTGATAGGGGAGGTGAAGGGCGGTGGAGACTCCTCTATTTGTCTCCCATAATCAAGACATTCCTCAGGCGGGTGCAGTGATAGATTTTCAAGGTTTTCTGAGCGATGTGTTGTGTCTTTCTCTTGTTTTGATTCCTCTTGTTGCTTGTCCTTGGCTTAGGGAACAGATTGATAACGTAGGCAGTTGAATACGTTAGAGATAAACAATTTCACTCCTGATTTGTTCAGACAAACTCCATTTGCCTTAAAAAGATGTCTGCGGTCCCAGAAAGAGTTAAAGTTGTCAATAAAATTGACAGAATGGTCAATACAGACAGTTGAAAGCCAGGTGTTCAGTGCAAACAATCTGCTGAATCGCTCCACTCCTCTGCTGACTGGCGGTAGAGGGCCACTGATGAACACCTCTGCATTTAGAGACCTGACAGTTTCCAACAGACATTTAAAGTCTTTTTTCAGCACTTCTGACTGTTGTTTCACAACATCATTTGTTCCAATGTGCAACGCTTTGTTCCTGTCTGCCCTCGGCACTTAGTCATTTACCTGAGCTGAAGTGACTTTTACTACTGCATTGGAGGTGAGAGTCAATGAAGCACATTAGGGGAGGTCCTCAAGAACATTATAACTCTCTTTTACTGCACTCCAGAGCTGTGAACCAGGCAGCCTCCATTTGTCCTTCAACACTGACAGTATCAGCAGACTGCGCCCCTTCTTGGGAGGAACTGATGGTGATAGCCATCAGGAGCACTTCCTAAAGCTGCTGATTTCTATCTGATATCTACACTCTTAAACCTGAACGTGTGGGATAGCTGCACTTTAAATATGGACAATTCAAGCAGTGATGTTGCCTGACAGAACATAGTGTCTATTTACAGAGTATTTTGTGACATTTTCGAAAAAAAAGTAATTACTTATTTAAATGCACCAGCGTTCACTGGGATTGTTTCATGTGGATAAGAACAAACATTAGCCATCAGAATGATTGCTGAAACATAGCATGTCTTTACTGAGACAAACTTTTGCCAGTTCCACTTCCATACTAGAACCACTAGCTCACACACACACACACACACACACACACACACACACACACACACACACACACACACACACACACACACACACACACACACACACACACACACACACACACACACACACACACACACACACACACACACACACACACACACACAGTCACAGGGATGAGAGTCCCTCAGCTAATTAGAGTTTAGATTGGAATCTGTGGTGGTGTTAGTTGTGACGGCTGTGAGTTATCCCCCCTGTAGGATTGGTAAGGAGGGAAATTGAAACCACAACCTTTGTACATGCAGACATTTAAGGCCTTGTCAGAGTGAGATAGGACTCTCTGAACCTGCCAAACCCTGACGGCTGGCTCCCTCACTATCAATATCCAGAAGAAGTGGAGAACATAGCAGAGGAACTGCTGGTTTTAGGCCATTTTTACAAAGTCAAACGACATGAATTCACTCAAGGGGCACAACATTAAGCAAATGTTTCAAATATGTTTCAAAATGCCATAAAATGGCTCATATGTTTCGTAACATGAAGACTTCAAAACATCCGGTAGATGACCGCTGTGTAATATATAAATCAGTACAGACATACCAGTGTGTGGAAGCTATTCAGTATTTTCCACATTTATTTAATGTATTTATTTGTTATGTTTTTGTTTTGTAGAATTAATTGATGTACAGCCATATTATTTAAGTTAAGTTGTGTTCCAGCTTAAATGCTTTTATTTGGAAGGTGATGGGTACATTTGGGCACACAGCTGGGTTTATTTAAGTCAATCAGGTGTGATGACCCCTCCCCCCTTCTGCCTGGCTGTGCTCCCTGCCTTGCTGTCCTCTGGCAGGTACTGGGAGTGTCGTCCTGTTTGTGCCCGCCCATCTAGAGGCGGAGCCACAAGAAGGTATAAAGGTTGCCCAGCTGCAAGGATCACTCTCTGATTCAGATCCTGGCATGCTGCAGCAACCTCAGCCTACAGCATGTGTTAGGTGATGCACCCTCCAACATGCTACAACACCCTTCCACACACCCACACACTGCTCACACTACTGACAGTCTGATTCTTACATACATTATTCATCAGAGGTGTTCTTCTATAAACATGTTAAATAAACATATATTTGGCATTTAACTCTGTGTGGCCTCCCTGTTTGTTCCAGCCTTTGGAAGGTTGTAACAAGTGGGGGGCTCGTCCGAGATAATTTCCGGTGCTGGATAAAGGACATGGTGACCTATTTCAGTCAGGGAGTGTTCACACAGCTGGTTGGTTGACTCTGAGTTTTGTAGGGGAAATTAGGTCAGGTTGATCTTACTCTGTCTAAGTAACTGGTCTTACTCACAGTTGTGTTTCTGTCCAAGGCAAGCTATGTTTTCCGGTATTGCTGTTTTGTGTTAAAGGCTGTCAAATGTTTGGAACCCTTATTCCTGTTAGGTATAAGCAATGGGAGACACAAGTTGTCTCCATTTAACCTTTTTTTGTTTTTGTTTGTTATTTTTGTGTAGTAAGTGGCTAGAGCATTTGCTCGGGTGCACTCCATGACTGCCTAGGTGATTTTCAATTGCTGAGAATTAACCGGGTCACTGGGCTTTTGTGCTTAAAATCCTACCACAATTCTACACGAAGACTAGGGTTGAGTGAGTCCGTAAGCATTTGGTAAGGTAGTTAGCCAGAGGAGTGGGGTCTCCATATGTAAAACTGTCTTTCACTATCAGTTACTGCCGGAAAAACCTTGCCTTGGTCGGTAAACAGTTAAATGGCTTCTATTGAAGATTTTGTTGAGTCCCCAAATGAGGATTTGTTGAGTACTTATAAAAAAGATCAGCTTTTGAGAGTGGCTGACCATTACGGTCTTGAACTTCCCAAAAAGTTGAATAAAGAGGAGTTGTTGGTAGAAATAAAGGCACAGTTAGTGGAAACAAGTGTTTTGTCTGTCTTTCAGGGGCCTACCTCCCAACAGTCAATTGAGTCAGGTAAAGTTTCAGGTATGGTTCCAGTCCTGTCTGGACTTGGGGTTGGACTGTCATTTAAAGAACAGAAGGAGCTTCTAATGCTACACTTGGAACGTGATGTGGAGATAGAAAAGTTGAGACAAAATGCCCGTCTTCAGGAAGCAGAGATGGCTTCTAGACAAAAACTAGACTTGGAGCGCTACAGATTGGAGCTGATGAGTGAAGGTAAGCTTCCAGCTGAGACCAGGAGAGCTGCAGAGACTGTAGGTCAAGCATTTGATATTGCTGTTAATTTGAGGATAGTTCCGAGGTTCAACGAAAAGGACCCAGACATTTTCTTTGTGTTATTTGAGCGTCTAGCTGAGGCACGAGACTGGTCTGATGTTGAGCGCACCCTTCTGCTTCAGTGTGTCTTCACTGGAAAGGCCCAGGAGGCTTTCGCTGCCATGACTGCTGAAGACAGTAGCAATTACCAGTTGGTGAAAGCTGCTGTACTTCAGGCATTTGAGTTGGTACCTGAAGCATATCGACAGTGCTTTAGGTTACTCAGAAAAGAGAAGCAGTCACATATGGAGTTTGCTCGTGATTTAACCACTAGTTTCAACCGTTGGTGTGTTTCCTCACAGGTAAAAACTCTGGAAGATCTGCAGGAGATTATCTTGCTTGAGCAATTCAAAGGTACCTTGCCTGACCGTGTTGTTACCTACATTAATGAGCAGAAAGTAAACCTAGTTTCAGAGGCAGCCAAGCTGGCAGATGAGTTTACTCTGACCCATAAGGTGTTTTTTGGCGACAGCCGTAGTCGTGGAGATGCAGGATACAAAGAGAGTAGTGCGGGGGCTCACTTCAGTAAAGGTGTTTCAGAAGGAAAAGATAAGTTTCCAGCTAGGATTGACCATGGGAATCGGGGTAAGTTTGACCACAATCGTGTCTGTAATTACTGTTTTAATAAAGGACACTGGAGAAACGATTGTCCTGAGTGGAAGAGAAAGTCCAGGCCTGGGCCTGTGTCGGCAAAAGCGTCTGGGGCTGTAGCATCGTTACGTGCAGTAGAAAGGGAAAATGTAATTGTGGCTGTGCGGAAACACACTCAGTCCTCCTTATCTGAATCGGTAATTCAGGCTCTTGTCAGTGAACATGAGGAGATAGACCCTGGTTATAAAGCTTTTGTGTCTGATGGTTTTGTTTCACTGGTCGGGAGTAAAGAGAAAGTACCGGTAAAGATATTAAGGGACTCAGGGGCGTTGGACTTGTTTATTGTTGGTTCTGTGTTACCTTTCTCTCCTAAAACAGACACCGGTTCCAGTGTTGAGGTCCGGGGGATGGGATTAACCGTCTTCTCTGCTCCACAGCATAAACTAACATTAGTCTCCAGTCTGCTGCAAGGGGAAGTGGTCATGGGAGTGCGTCCTTCTCTGCCTATGGGGGGGCATACAGATCATCTTGTGAAATGACCTGGCTGGTGATCGGGTATGGCCTGAGTCTCCAATCTCCCAGGTAGAAGGTGCTAAGATCCCCAAAACCACTTCTGTGATGCCTGCCAGCGGCGCAGTAACACGTGCTGCCAGCCGTATTGTTTGTGACCTTACAAAAGATAAGAAAAAACAATCTGTATTTCCTGTGCCTACCTTTCCTTTGCCTTTGTCTTGTAGCGACCTTGGGAAAGAGCAAAAGAACGATCCCACCCTGCAGGCTCTGTACAGCCAAGTTCTACCGGATGAGGAGTTCAGAAGTGCAGCCCGTGGTTATTTTCTCCATGACGGTTTGTTGGTGAGAAAGTGGGTTCCCCAGGGAGATTGTTTTATGGGTGAGGAAGTTGTGCAAGTTGTGTTACCCAGTAAGTTAAGACTCACTGTGCTTCAGACTGCTCATGATGGCATTGCAGGTCATCTAGGTGTGAAGAAAACATATAATCGGGTTGGCCGTTATTTTTACTGGCCACTTCTGAAGAAAGACATTGCTGCTTTCATTAAAACTTGCAACACTTTTCAGTTGACTGGCAAACCGAATCAGGTCATTAAACCTGCGCCTCTGTATCCAATTCCAGTTGTTTGTAATCCATTTGAGCATCTGATTGTAGATTGTGTTGGACCATTACCACGCTCCAAAGCAGGGAACAACTTTTTGCTTACAGTCATGTGTCAGGCTACACGTTATCCTGCTGCCTATCCCCTTAGGAATATCACCACCAGGTCAGTTGTAAAAGCGCTGACACAATTTATAACTATTTTTGGTCTCCCGAAGATCATCCAGTCAGATCAGGGGACTAACTTCACTTCAAAGTTGTTTGCTGAGGTGTTACAGCAGTTGAATATCAAACATTCACAGTCAAGTGCCTATCATCCTCAGAGCCAGGGAGCACTTGAGAGGTTCCACCAATCCTTGAAGTCCCTCCTCCGTTCATATTGTACGGATTTGGAACGTGACTGGGAAGAAGGGTTACCCTGGTTGATGCTGGCGGCAAGGGAGGTTTCACAGGGGAGTTTAGGTTTTAGCCCTAATGACCTGGTCTTTGGTCACAATGTAAGGGGCCCGTTGGCCACCCTACACGAGGATTGGCAAGCCAAGAAGGCCCCGTCGAGTTTGATAGACTATGTCCATGGTTTCAAACACCGCTTGTATCGGGCTAATCAAATGGCAAGAGAAAAGCTACAGTCTGCTCAAATTAAAATGAAAAGCCTCTATGATCGACGTGCAGAACGTTGTGAGTTGAGTCCTGGGGATCAGGTTTTAGCACTGCTGCCTGTAGTTGGCTCCCCGTTTCAGGCCAAGTTCTCTGGCCCTTATACAGTGTCCAAGAAGTTGTCAGACCGCAACTATTTGATAGCGACCCCTGACCGGAAGAAGTCGGAGCAGTTTTGCCATATAAACTTGCTAAAACCGTATTTTTCCCATAAACCTGTGCCAGGTGTAGTTTGTTCTGTTTCCTCAGATGCTGCAGTGGTGACAGTGGGTCACCCGTCATTGCTGAGCCGTGTGCTTCTAGTTGGTCTTCTCCTTGTTTGCTGTTTACGAAACCAGATGGTACATTTAGACCATGTACTGATCTCCGCAAGGTGAATTTAGTGACCAAACCTTTGTCAGTAAATTTGACCTGCTAAAGGGTTACTGGCAAGTCCCGTTAACTGCAAGAGCTAGGGAGATCGCCTCATTTATCACGTCCAGTGGGTTGTACTCATACACCGTAATGCCATTTGGGTTACGAAATGCCCCAGCCACGTTTCAACGCCTGATGAACCAGGTGGTGTCAGGTCTTGCTGGCTGTGCTGTGTATCTGGATGATGTTGTGGTATACAGTGACACTTGGGAGGAACATCTCCAACACATTAATGTGCTGTTTGAACGTCTTGCCTGGGCTTGTCTGACCGTTAACTTTGCAAAGTGTGAGTTTGCTAAGGCAACGGTCACCTACCTGGGTAAAGTAGTTGGCCAAGGACAGGTTAAGCCAGTGAGAGCAAAGGTGCTGGCAATTGACCGGTTCCCTGTTCCCACAACCAGAAAAGAACTCTCTCGTTTTCTGGGCATGGTGGGGTACTATCGTGGGTTCTGTCAGAATTTCTCTACGGTGGTTGCGCCCCTCACCTCTCTTCTCAGCCCTAAGGTCAAGTTTGAATGGTCTCCTCGATGTCAACAGGCTTTTGAGGCTGCGAAAACTGTGTTGTGCTCGGCTCCTGTCCTAGCAGCTCCCCAGATGGACCAGCCCTTCATTCTTCATGTGGATGCTAGTAAGGTTGGAGCTGGGGCAGTACTCGCGCAGGTTGATGAGAGCGGCTCCGAATGCCCGGTAAGTTTCTTCTCTAAGAAATGTAACTCATCAATTAAACTATTCGATCATTGAAAAGGAGGCACTGGCACTCATCTGGGCGTTAAAACATTTTGAGGTGCATGTTGGGAGTGGAGTTGGGCCCTTGGTGGTCTATACAGATCATAACCCCCTAACCTTTATGCACTCGCTCCAGAATCCAAATCAACGCCTTATGCGTTGGTGTCTCTTCCTCCAGCCTTTTCATCTGTACATTAGGCATGTCAAAGGTGTGGATAATACAGTGGCTGATGCCATGTCCAGGGCTATAACCTCCTAGGTTAACTAGTGTTTTTCTCCCTGCAGGGGTGTCTGTTTTTTCTGTTTTGCCCTCTCTTAAAATGCTTCTTGGGTACCAAAGTTGCTGAGGGGTTGAGCAAGAGGCTACAGATGTGCTTGCAGGTTGTACGAACATTTCAAGGTTAACTTTGGTTGTGTCTATTGTGTTTGGTGGTTGTGTTTTTGTGCCTCAGGTTGGAGGATCCTAGTGGGTCCTCCATTTTAAGGGAGGGGGTGTGACGACCCCTCCCCCCTTCTGCCTGGCTGTGCTCCCTGCCTTGCTGTCCTCTGGCAGGTACTGGGAGTGTCGTCCTGTTTGTGCCCGCCCATCTAGAGGCGAAGCCACAAGAAGGTATAAAGGTTGCCCAGCTGCAAGGATCACTCTCTGATTCAGATCCTGGCATGCTGCAGCAACCTCAGCCTACAGCCTGTGTTAGGTGATGCACCCTCCAACATGCTACAACACCCTTCCACACACCCACACACTGCTCACACTACTGACAGTCTGATTCTTACATACATTATTCATCAGAGGTGTTCTTCTATAAACATGTTAAATAAACATATATTTGGCATTTAACTCTGTGTGGCCTCCCTGTTTGTTCCAGACTTTGGAAGGTTGTAACACAGGGCACAGCAGCAGACAGTGGGCACCGGGAAGGTATATGTTTTTTTACCAGTGTCCAGGGCTGAGTTCAGCAAACATTTAAACACCTTTTACTGTATTGTTCCCGCAAAGTGAAACTAATAAATACCACAAACGTCGATGCCTGTCTGGACAATGGATTAATTACTGGCTCCTGATCTGTGCCTGGTGCCTCAGTGGCCTTTTGAAACTTTGTTGTTGTTGACAAATAGCCACTACACAGTGTATTTCGTACCATTTATTTCCATGTTTATCTTTAAATAAAACATCCAATGGGAAGAGGCAACATTTTTGCTAAATCAAACGTTATGGTTGGCTGGCCTGGAAATGTTAATGTATTGATTAAAAAAGGAAATGCAGGTAGATTGGAAGCAGATTTAGTAAATAAGTTACTATGTGTTTGAACTGTGACCTCAACCTTATGTGTATAAAATAACCTGAGACAGAACCCACCTGTCATATAAGGCAACCCTGCACCTAAGAATTAGTGATCTTTAATTTAAATGGGGGAGTTACATTATATCACACAAATGCAACCCCTTACAGTTATGAAAAGTGAAATTGGCTATAGAGACCCCAAGCATTTAAGTACAATCATGTAATCATGTTTATTTATTCTGTTAAATTAGAAAATGTACCACATGGGCTACAGAAATGTACTTTCCTTTGGAAACAGCCAGTGGTCATTTGAGGAACTGCAGTTTTCTTCACCGCTTGACACTGGAGGTTGCCGCTTGGGTTCAAATAACGCTCTTTAAATGACATCACCTTTTTACGCCCTCTTGTTCTGCAATAGTATAAAACGTTTCTCATACAGTTTACAGAAACAAAACACTTAAATCAATATTAGCCAGTGAATTTTCCGAGGCTCGTCTTTGTTGGTATAAATCTAATTGTGATATTAACACACATTTTAACTTGATGTATCAACTCCTAATAATTCCATTAATGTAGAGTGGATGGAATTATGTATTGAAATGTATGTTGTGATGTTAGTAGTATTCTCGTAACAACAGTCTGATAAAGAATGGAAAATAAAAACTCAGTACTTTACTTCAAGGTAACATTAGAATGAATTCCTGGTCTTGAAATATTGGTGCCTTCAAAAACTTTATTGCCATTCTGCTTTTTATATTTACAAAATGTAATGGCATCATTTCTCACAGATAATGAACTCTGCTCCTTTTGGTAAATAACTTTACCAAACAAACACTGAAGTAGTCTACAAAATAGGACACATTGCACTCAGCACCAAATGCACATTCAGATGTTGATCAGTGTTGATGTATATCGTAGCAATATATGGCTCTTGCTCCAGCATAAAGTAAAACAATATTATTGTTATACCCCTGTTTACAAGGTCAGTAAAATTTCCATGCAAGCCGTCAGATTTCTCCATCAGGGTCACTGTAATTAAATTAAACCAATGTGATTGCTGTGAGTAAATCCATGTTACTGAACATAATTTTGACTCTCCCGACATCCTGTTCTGTTGTTTCAGTACCTCCCATTGTTTTTGCAGGGATGGATGGGTAAATGGCAGGAGAGGAAGAGGAGCGCAGTGTTCACCTCGAGGGAACTCGCTCTCAATGACACGCGATGACAATAATGATGACGACCGCAGGAAGGTTAGACGTTCATCCACATAAATCTAAACTACTGTGGGATTAAACTGCCACGGTTACGTAAGAGCTACACAAACAACATCTAGACTGTCCTTATCCTGCAGACGCTGATGAATGGCATCATTATGGAGAATGGCTTGGGATCGCACTATAAACAACATCAAATAAATCCTTATCTTGTGATTCATTGAAAAGTTACCGTGTGCTCTCTCCTTTGGCGTCGCCTCAAGAAGTTTTTGAAAAGTTACTAGTTAATTTAATACATAGTAATTCACTAGTGTTGTCTTCAATGGGTCCTCGTACATAAATCACAACATGTCACAAAGAACCCTAACCCTTATCACAAAATGCCATTAGGGTTGTCTAGGTTTACTTATTATTTAGGATTGTAAAGTAAACACACAAATTCATATTTGAAAAGTAATCAGCACTACCACAGATTTCTGCCTTATGCATACCAAATGCGCTGCATGACAGGAGTAGCACAACGTTACATTTATTTCTTAAAAATGTCAAATGAAATTCATCAACAATCATTATGATTGTCCTATAACTTTAAAACGAGTAAACGTGTAGTGTGTATGCCCTTCTGTTACGTAATTTCAACAAATCAGTTACCTATCTGTGCACTGAAGATCAGACTGGAAACATAACCATTTAAAAGATGCCTTTTAAACAGAAAACACAGTTGTATTGTGATGTTTACTGGAAATGTAATACAAAGTCAACAGAAAGTAGGAAATGTTCAGGTTCCCAGCTCACACCCGATTTAATTAATTTCGGCAATCCAAGCGTGTGATTATTCACAACACGAGCACTGTCTAACAGAAAGACACTTAGCGAGCCTACAGTTATATCCACTGTAGAGCTGCTCATCTGTTTGATACACTCGCTCTGCTTGTTAGGAAATGTCCGCCATGATGTACTGAGGATGGTTTGGTATGATGCCTGTGGAATCTCCCTCTGTCAGTGAACAGGGCGGCCCTGTCTGTGCAAGCCCATGCTCCTCCGGCTCACCATTTGTGATAATTAAAATGTTCAGCAGTTCAGATTTGATCTCCCTGACACATCGAGGGGAAGCTGTGAAAAAGACAATTTTCCCTGGGAAGACGTCTGAGGAGGGAAAGCAGCAGAAACAAATGTGTTTCATCAGGGAAAAGACATCCTGGAGAGGCTATTCAAAACAATTCCATTTGACAGAGGTTTCCATTATCACATCTGAGACGGAGCGCAAAGGGAGGCGAGGGACAATCCCAAAATAATTGCATAAGGCATAAAGATGTATACAATAAAGACAATGGCGACTTTTATATTAAGGACAGCTTTTTTTTGTCATGATTGTTTAGGTTCATAAGATTCACTGATTCTAATTACAGTTTATATGCTTCTTCTAATTTGTATAATTAGTAAACTCGACCTCAGATTTAAATTTGATTCAGTCCTGTCGACATAGAGCCTAAAATATATTTAACACCGGGAGAGGTTATCTAAAAATCTTATTTTTTGAAAATCATAAAAAGAAGTAAGCTTAAAAGACTAACCTGAGGAAGTCAGGGAAACCCCCAACATGTGTCGGATGCAGCATCAGATGAGACTGAGCTCAGAGCCCTAGAGATACTAAGAGTTAAGACACTCCCATAGACTTCCGTTGTAAAAAATGGCGGCGCCTACTTCCGGGGTACGGACATCGAAATAGTTCCAAATATTGTCATTTGGGCGTTGGACCTCATTCACTTACATTCTTTCACACACAGTGACGTCACGAGCTACCCACAATGCAACACGCGCCATATATATATATATATATAAATACGCCATTTTCCTGGAGGTGCAAATATCCTGGAAGTGCAAATATAAACAGCTAGCTAACGTAGCCAGGCAGAGCGCACTAGGTACTAGTACTACTACTACTACTTGAGGGGTGTGCTTTAGGTCGTTACCAGCGTAAACTAGAGCTGTGTGGGTTGTCGGATTGCCCTTACAGACTGCCTGCAGATGTATGGAAAAACGACAGTGGCCTTCGTCAATTTTGGCTGCATCTACGTCTAATTTCTGGAAACACCAGGTGAATACCCCACTTGTCACAATACTATTATCATGCCATTGCATATATGTGGTATTTTAGAGTTGACTAGATATTGATTAAGGCAATAGACTATGATATTCAGTACAGGAAGCTTAGCAACACCTAGACGGTGTATGGCTGCTTGCACCTCGCGTAAAACGGCGGATACCGGAAGTACGGTGTCGCGCTCGGCCCAATACCCCTATGTGTGTGTGAAAGAATTACGGCTCGTCGATTAGTTCCAGAGGTAAGTTGCTGAAATATCGAACTCTTTTCAATTGTCAACTGTCTATATTGTATCAGAGGCCCTTTATGATGCTTATACTGGTCTTCATTTGTATATGCACAGCGTAATTATCTATATTTTATCTTGGTTGTTACAACCAATTTTGCTAGCATTGCCTGCTAGTTAGTTAGCGCGACTTCGTCAGCTTTGAAGGTAAGATTTCAGTAATGAATCGCTAGCAGCTAATATATCAATGATGCTGGGTGACTAACAAGCAGGATTTAGATTGATTATGTGTTTTTATTGTTATTTTGGTTTTTATCTGCTGAACCTGACCGTGGCAGCCATCCTTAGTCTGCTTTTTCTGTATGATATGACTTAACTGCTAGCACTAGTAGAAATGAGGTGGCGTTTGTGATAAATATTTCATTTAATATTTCATTGAATTTTGCGATATACTAACATTTCATTATGTGACATGTTGACTGTAGGCTACTTAGTTTTTTTTTGTACTGTTCTGTGTTAACTCATCTGTACTGTACAACTAGCCTAGCGCTACTCTTTAATGCTTGATGGCATGCTAGGATAGATTCCTTTGTATTGTAATATACACACTAGTTTAATGATTGTTCTTCAAAGGTATTATTCAGTCTTAAAAAAATAATAGCCTACTGAATAGGCTACTCTTCAGCAGTGAATGAAGGATGAGCCTAAAACATGGTCATGAATCCAAAATGTTTATTTTTAACAAAATAAACACTTAAAAAAAAAAATTAGCACTTTTTTTTATTCAGCCTCATATGTATATATATATATATGCTGGCGGAGGCTGCTGGTGCTGAAGGAGGGTGCTGCTGCTGGAGGGTGCTGCTGCTGGAGGAGGGTGCTGCTGCTGCTGGAGGCTGCTGCTGCTGAAGGAGGGTGCTGGCAACGGCTGCAGGTGATGACTGCTGAAAGAAGAGGAGGCTGGAGGCTGCTGACGGTGGACCGGGAATGGAGATGCCAAGTACATCGATGGCAACGAGTAAGGTGTTTGGCAGTGACCTAGGTGTTATGAACTTCGGTGCAGAGGTCTGTTGGGTCTTCTTTGCCTTCTTACTCTGACTCTTGCTGCCAAGATAAAATCAAATCAAATCAAATCAAGTTTATTTATAAAGCACATTTTAAAACAACTTTCGGTCGCGCCAAAGTGCTGTACATGAATAAAAAATATACGGAACATATTGCAATTTGTAGCATTTAAGTTAAAAACAACAAATATAAAGGCAGACACAGTTAAAATACAAAATGAAAAATGTCATGCTCTGCTCACTTTTAAAAGGCCAGAGAGAAAAAGTGTGTTTTTAGAGAGGATTTAAAAGCCCCTAGTGTCTGGGCCGACCTCACAGGTAAGGGCAGAGTGTTCCAGAGCCTGGGACCAGCTGCTGCGAAGGCTCGGTGCCCTCTAGTTTTTAGCCTGGTTTTCGGCACTACCAGCAGCACCCTTTATGTTTATCCTTCCTCTCAGCCCTGATGCACTTTGATGCAATCCTTAACCTCAGCCTGATGTATGTTGAGAGGATTTTCTTCTTCAGGTCATGGCATGAGGGCAGGAAGTCCCGCCTCGTTCGACCGGATGTCCCGCCCCCGCTTCCGGCGGATGTCCCGCCCCCGCTTCCGGTTTACAAAATAAAATTAAAAATAAATTAAAATGAGAAAAATAAAATACCGTTGTTTTCAATCAATTAATATGTCTAGGATATATGTCCCGCCTCCTAACCACTTCCTGTGTGGTTAATCCTGTATACAGTATCGAATGTAACTTACAAATACTTGCAAATAACATGAAATTAATCAAAAGTAAAAGCATCTAAAAACATATATTTAAACCTCTCTGTTTTTGCAAACAGGACATGACAGGACATGAGGGGAGAAAACATATGGTGAAGGAGGGGGAACACACACACACACACACACACACACACACACACACACACACACACACACACACACACACACACACACACACACACACACACACACACACACACACACACACACACTTTCCCCGCCCCTCACCCTCTCCCTCTGTCTAAATAAAAAGCCAGCGTCTTTGGTCACTCTTAAATATTTATCAAGTCGAGAGAAAATGGCCAAGAGACGTCTTGATATGAATTTAATCAGCGAGACACCGGTGACAACTTACAGCCATCCGTTGGGTGCTCCAAATCAAAGTAAAGCATATATAAAACAGATATTTTAAAAAGTCAGCCTTTTTGCTAAAGGATAAGGGAGGGGGGAAACCCCAAACCCCCTATGGAGAAGCCATAAACCCCCTATGGAGACAAACATGTTGTAAACAGAGGGAGGTAGGTAATATACTTAAATATATATAGAAAGTCAGAGAATATTTATCAGAGGATAACGCATATGCATTTGTACAAGTCGACACGGGTGCATTTTGTAAGAAAACAGAGTTTTCGTACTCAGACCGCTGCAACAATTTCAAGCAGATCTCTGCGATATGCAGTCGCTGTCCGAATATAATGATGGCTTTAATTATTTGTTAACAGTCATAAATGTATTTAGAAAAACCTGTGCTCAAACATTAAAAAGAAAAAGAAGGGTAAGGTTACCAAAAGCTTTTGATACAGTTTTAACACACACAGCGAGATCCCTAAAAAGTCACAAACAGAAGCGGGGAAAGAATTCTTTAATAAAGTTTTTCAAAACTTGTTGAAGAAAAGCGGTATACAACATTATATAACCGCCAGTGACATAAAGGCATGTATGGTAGAAAGATTTAACCGTACGCTGAAAACTAAAATGTGGAGGTATTTTACAGCTAAAAACACTCATAGATAGTGTTTTTTATGTATGACAACTTTACAACTGGTAGAAAGTTAAGTACTTTTTCTGAGCAGATTTTCTTTAAGACTGTGACTCTTAACACACCAACCCCCCGAGAGACAGACATACTCATCCCCTTTTCAACGTATTTTGTTTTTGTCTTTCTCGCTTTTTTTTCCATTATATTTTTGAAAAAACTACATAGTGATTGCTAGCAAAAATACAACATGCAACTAATACATTATACAATATTACGACTTTTTGCGATATTTTCAACACAATATACTTGTACCCTTTTTTTTTTTTTGTAGGACTTCAAGATATTTTGCATGTCATACATAAACACGGTGTCATCTTTCTTGAAACTGACGTGCTGTCCGTTTTACAAACAAGTTATGTTTATGCTTCTTCATCCTCTGAATGTTCCTCCCCCATCCCTCTTCACAACAACAATCAAGGTGGATCTGTGAAATGAAACACCTCTTCCCAAAGCGTCTAGGGCAGTAGGGTCTAAATCGATGGGCCAGATATACTAACATGCAGAACGTACGGTATGTTTGAAAAAGACTAACCATTTATCCAGTTCAAGCTGTCTTTAAGATGTGACATAGCGCTCTGACTATTTCCCGTAAAATCGTGACAAACTATTACTTGTTCTTACATTTGACCTCTTGCTGCTTGGTTGAAAATGATAGATGAAAAAGAACTTTTTTAAAAAGAGTCAAACCACAAATGTTTTAAGATTGTTACAAAATGTAAAAAATAAAAAAGGTCTGGAGACAAAATTATTTCAGGTGACTCTGGCTTTATTAGGACAACAAACATATAATACAAATGGGTTAGGGGTTAAATATAACCATCGTGGACTTAATAGTCTAACAAAATACTTTTATCTGAATACATTTGTTCTTTTTAAGAGCACTTTTTGAAATTATTTATTTATTATTTCAGTGGAACAATCCAGTGTTTGTTAACATTAACGCTTTCTTCTCTTTTTTCTTGTGTTACTAAGATACTTTTAAACACACTTTGGTGTATGCAACACTTGTTCAGATAAACAAGGTTTTTTCTTTTCTGATAAACTTACATATTTTAGTTATTTTATGTTACCAAGATACTTTGAGATACACCCTGATGTACGCAACACTTAACAAAGGGTATAATATGAAGTAGTTGGTAAGGAAGGGGTTTTTCTTTAAGGGTGCAAAACTTTAGAACAGGGTAAAATATTCATTAATTTGTATTGAATTGAGTTTTCTTTTTTTTTCTTTTCAACATACTATATGACTTTTACATATTTCTGACGTACTATACTTTTTTGACTTTTTTCTGTAGAATCTTGACAAAACTATTACTTGTTCTTAAATGATGACCTATTGCTGGAGATGAGATGAAAAAGCTACAATGCTTAAAGAACTTTTTTTTTCTAAAAACTCTCAATTCTACACTGACTCCCCCCACTCAACGCAATAAGTCCCACCCCACTCAGCAAATCACCTAAACGAAGGACCCCACCAAGACGACCGTTGAAAACTAGCCATGGATCTGAGAAAAACCAAGTCTGATGTAGCCTACCCTTATTATCACCAGGATAATGGATATGGGCTTAATGACTGGATGGTACAAAGTAGGGGAGAGGATGTTCCCGAAGAAGAGCTCTCCTCTATATGTAATAGTATTGTAAACGAAACATTTAAAGTGGTCCTGGAATCTTCATTTTTCAGAAACATTCTGTAACATTACCGAAGAAATTACACTTACTCTTTTTCTTGTGTTACCAAGATACTTTTAGATACAGTTTGGTGTCTGAAAACTGAAACTGGTTGAATATGAAGTACTTTATAAGGAATTCGGATTCTTTTAAAGGCAGATTTTGGCTTTTTTTTCTCTTGCCAAGATACTTTTAGACACACTTTGAGGGATGCAAAACCTTAAAACTAGAAAATGAAGTACAGTCTGATTAGATTTTTTCTTAAAGACTGTTTCTCTAAAAGGTAAGTTTGTGATTTTAACAATTTTCCCTGACACTTGGCAGATGTGGGTGTAATTCTCTCACAAAGGAACTGTAAGATACACTTTTTATGTATGCAAAACCTTAAACTTTTTTTTTTTTTTTTTGAAAATAAAATACTTTGTCTGAATACATTTTCTTTAAAGGCACTTTTTTTTATTTTAACGCTATTTCAGTGGAAAAATACAGTTTTGTTGACATCAAGGCTTTTTTCTCTTTTCTTGTGTTACTAAGATACTTTTAAACACACTTTGGTGTATGCAACACTTGTTCAGATAAACAAGGTTTTTTCTTTTCTGATAAACTTACATATTTTAGTTATTTTATGTTACCAAGATACTTTGAGATACACCCTGATGTACGCAACACTTAACAAAGGGTATACTATGAAGTAGTTGGTAAGGAAGGGGTTTTTCTTTAAGGGTGCAAAACTTTAGAACAGGGTAAAATATTCATTAATTTGTATTGAATTGAGTTTTCTTTTTTGATTTTCAACATACTATTTGTACACAATGACTTTTCCAGGACGCGCTTCGGAAGCCTTTCAGCACAAGCTTGTAAAATGCAGATGCCTCAAGGAGAGACTTGAAATATCCATACAGAGTTGGATGGAGAAGAAGAAGACTAACAAACAGCAGTCGGATGGAGAAGAAGCCAGGGACTTGTTCGATGCAGTGACTTTTTTCTTTAAGTAAAATAAAAATGGGAAACTACTATGCAAAACGCTCTGTATATATTGATCATAATGTAGTCAATACCCTTTTAATAAGTGTGGTGATGGGGACGATTGAAAACAGAACGAGTAGTGACCCCCGTGTAAGCAGAATGGCTGAAGTTTGTAAACTAGAAGACATTTTGGATATCGTTCGTTCTGGCAGTACTATTCCGAGTCATTGGGAAACCATTGTAAACGAAACATTTAAAGTGGTCCTGGAATCTTCATTTTCCGAAACATTCTGTAACATTATCTCAGAAATGAAACAAACATCAAAAGTGTATCATGTGCTCTCATTGTATGCTCTGTTTGTAGATGTAATGCATCTGTGTGTTGAAAACAGCATACACGTGAATATTTTGACTGAAGTGAAAAACTTCCATCACGATATCTCCAGTAATATGGGGAATTCTATGCTGGAGACTGTCCTGGGGATGCTACAATCAGTATAACTATTGATTTTGTGTGTGAAAAAAATAAAAAAAGTGTTTTTTTACATCTAAAAACTGTTGTCATCATTATAGCAAGGGGAGCGTGTCTGATACATGTGTATTACAGTCCTTCTTGTTGTGTTTTTCAGTGTTTTCTGTGTGTCTGTACACACAAAGCACACTTCATTATCTACTTTTCAGCTTTTTTAAAAAGAAAAGTGTGTCTTTCGGTAACTTTCTCAGAGAATTTAAGCATAAATCTGTCAAATGTTCAAAACAGCCTTGTTTTACTGAAATACCCTCAAAATGACAAACTGCCATTATTACGAAATCTCCTCAGAGTACTTTCTACAGATGAAGCCACCCACTCAACGCAATATGTCCCACCCACTCAGCAAATCATATAAAACTAAGGACGACCGTTAAAAACTAGCCATGGATCTGAGAAAAACCAAGTCTGATGTAGCCTGCCCTTATTATCACCAGGATAACGGATATGGGCTTAATGACTGGATGTTACAAAGTAGGGGAGAGGATGTTCCCGAAGAAGAGCTCTCCTCTATAACATATCCATGTAAGGTCTTTAGGACAAAAGAGGACCATGATAACATGACATATGAAGAATATCTTTCTTTAAAAGATGGTATTATAGATAACCTTTATAGAAACAGTATATCTCATGCCACTCGCAAAGATCGCAAACGACAATTAGCAGAAAAGAATAGAAAAAGTAAAGAAAAACGAAGAAAAAGAAAAAGCAACATGAAAAGGAGAAGAAAAATTAAAAGCAAACGCAGAATGCGAATGAAAAGAAAAGGGACCATAGGACGGAAAACTAAAAAGACAAAAAGAAGGAAGGTGAAAAGAAAAAGAAACAAAGTGAACAAATTTAAACTAGAGGATGGTGTTGTAGAGCCATTACCGGATCATAATAATCTTATAGATCATCTCCCGCTAACCGACTGCTGCGAATGTGTTGAACATTTACGGGATACATACATACATACATACATACATACATACACGGGACATATTAATTGATTGAAAACAACGGCATTTTATTTTTCTCATTTTTTTAATTTTAATTTAATTTTAATTTTATTTTGTAAACCGGAAGCGGGGGCGGGACATCCGCCGGAAGCGGGGGTGGGACATCTGGTCGAACGAGGCGGGACATCCGGTCGAACGAGGCGGGACTTCCGGTTTTCAAAATAAAAACAAAAAGGCGGGACTTCCGGTCAAATAAGGCGGGACTTCCGGCCAAAAAGGGGCGGGGCGACCTGTCACTTTTTCTGCATACTAATGAGATTGATATGGCATTTGTAACACTACTGCTGTCCAGCAACATGGCTTCTTGTTCCAGCTGTGACACTGCATTTGAGGACTCCATGAGGGAATCGCTCATCCTCACACGGAACAGCTGCTCCACGTTCTGAACAAGGGTGAAAACCTCATCAGATGGACGGTAATCTGGCTCTAATTTGGTCTGTGTTGAAGATTTTTTTAAACTTTAGATTAATCAAATTGTGTTTGTTTAATGCCGAATTAATCCTTTTCCGGTTTACCAGAGCCCTCTCTGCTCTCTTTCTTAGTAATCTCTCCCTTCTCAGTTGCCTCATTAGATCCTCCACGTGAGCCCGGTCACAACTGGCCCTTGGCAGTCTGGTCCCTGGAGCACCTGACCCTGGCAAACTGGCCTCTTCATAGCTGACCCCTGACTGACTGGCTCCTGGCACACTGATCTCTGGTAAGGTGGCCTCTTGATTGTCGGCCCCTGACATACTGGCCCCTGGCAGTCTGCTGACATCTGTCTCACTCTCTCTGTTGCGGCTTTCACACCAGCGCTTTTCAGTTTCTAGCTCCGAGAGGGAGCTTTTCTGCTTCAGCTCCGGTTTCCCTTTTCAGCTCCCGCTCTGTGCACACCGCCCACTGGCGCTCCAGAGCTGCCCTTGCTGCGTCATGACGTCACCGTTTACATCGCTGATTTGCCATCCAACGGCAGCCATTACGGCGCTCACAACAACAACTGCGTCGGGTCGATGATCGTGTTGCTTTTAATCACACGAAGCCAGAATAAATTGAATAACGACTTCTCCAACCTTATACTTTTCTCCAGAGTGCCGTGGTTCATTGTTTATTAATGTGTTTCTGCAGCATTTACCGACCGCTGCAGTGCTGGCTGCTCTTCCACGGAGTGTATTCTCCCGTTAGCTCCCGGTTAGCTCACACTGCAGCGGCCGCTCTAAAGTATCCACTGTCCGACTCACACAAGCAGCTGATGCATATCCCCAGTTCCCTTAGCCTAAGTGAATGTGTGTCAGTCTGAATTGACGCTGTTTGGTATCACAACGCTGTTATGAAAGTTTCTCTGGTATAAAACGGGTGATGTTAGCATAGCAACCGAAGCTAAACTGACTACTTGCATCCGATAGCTGCAATAATACAAAACAACACGTCTGCCTCTCTCCACAATGATCGATAACTGTGAACGGATGGTCAAAGTAAGGCACAAATAAACAGAATCACACGAAGCCTGGTTAGTGTTGCCTGACTTTATAAAGTGTGTTTATAGGCACTACTGCTTGTAGGCAGGCATGACAGTCGACCCATGGGAGGTGGGTTTAGTTTCCTGCACGCCTCGACGTAAGAGAGACATAAGCGACGTCACCTCTTAGCTCCAAAGCTCTTGCCTCTGGACCGACAATTTTTTGGAGCTGGAAATGAAGCGGATTCCGGAGCTAAGAGCCGGCGCAGCTCCAGTGTGAACTGGAAAACCCGGCGCTTTTCAGGCTCTAGCTCCGAGCCGGAGCTGAAAAGGCGCTGGTGTGAAAGGGGCATGTCTGTCCCTTTCATTCCCTTGGAACTCCACCTCAATATCTCCCTGAATCTCTGTAACAATAACAAGGCAATCTTGCTGTTATATGTGTATGCTGCCTTTACATGTGCACCTATTGTCATTTAAGGGCACACTATACCTATAGTGACATTCATCTAAGTGCGTCTATTGGCAATGTTAAAGTATGAAGAAATCTGTATATTATCTACATGTGGTATATGAATCTTCAGAGAATCCCTGAACCCTGGTAGTTTTGAAGCTGTATAATCTGAAGGTTGCATTAGGAGTGTAGTCTATCCTTGAATTATATAACATGGGAAACATCGTTAGCTTCATATATCATACCAATGTTTGATGTGCCATGATAGGTGTGGTCATCATTCCTGACATTAACAGCTGGAGGCATACTCCTTGACTGTTGTTGTCTGTTGACTATTGCCATCCATCTCTTCCTTCGCTCTACGTCCTAGGGAAGCCATACATCCGGAACCCCTTCTCGGATCGATTAGAGCATCCAAATGCTGCACATCCAACCATGGTATGACAACTGATCTATTAAAATGCAATATAAACGAAAGTGCCATAATATTTGTTGTGCAAACATTTTAACATGAATATTGCTATGTCCTCTGTTCAGTCTGCTCCCAACTGTATTCTCTCCCCTTATTCACCACTGTTCCTATTCTTGCTCTGCTTTTTAGGGCTCAGGAAATAGATGAAGAAGATGTCCCTTTCACAAAGGAACCTTTTTGTTTTTTTCAAAATGGTTAGGCTCCTGGATGCCCTAGAGTTCTGTATTGCTTTTTTGTAAATAGTATTGCTTTTTTGTAAATAGTATTGCTTTTTTGTAAATAGTTGCTTACCCTAACCCTTTTTTGTAAATAGTATTGCTTTTTTATAAATAGTTGCTTTTTTGTAAATAGTTGTTTGTAAATATTTGTAAAATGCCCCCCCCCCACTGTTGACTCCAGTTTCGGCAACAGGCGGACCGCGGTCCGGATCCGGACCCAGACGCCGACCTATACGGACCCGGAGCTATAATCAATACATTAATAGGGGATTTTTCGGCTCCTCCCGATTTTGTAACGCTGACTTGTGTAATTCGTGGAGAACCGAAGAGTTTTCGTTTTGGGGGTGAAGTGAACTTCTCACTTCAAAAAAGAAGAAGAAATCTAGACCGCAAAAATAATTAAACAAGCGAGTACCTGTTTTTCCTGGCCAAGGACAGGTTCCTTGAATACAACACGAGCGTAACGTGGTAACGTGGTAACGTGGTATATGTCTCGTCTGAAAGGAGTGCTGACAGAGAGCACCGGACGCCGCTCCAGCCCTTAAAATATTGCAATACCCATAAGGAGCCGTACACATGCCGCAATGTTTGCGTGGCTGTGTCTTTAGTTGTAAGCACAGTGGCGATCTGTTGTTATTAGCATCTGGTTAGCTAGCTATGCTAACGAATTTAAAGCGCTTTTCTACAACCAGGTGGAAGAGAGCTCTCTCCTGAGAGGCTCAAATAACCTCAGCTCAGTGAGGTTAAGGCACACCTTGATATGATCAATAGAGTTATTAATGAGACTAAATGAAAAACAGGTATAAAATACTATATGACAGTAACAAAAAAGTTGTTAAAAATAACAAAAATAGAGTTTAAAATGGGCGTGATTTGTAAAATATCCAAAAAGAAAAATATGCTTACAGTTCTGTTTCATATGGGTGTTGAGAGATGTATCCATAGATCTCTTAATGTTGCTCTCAAAGTGTACCAGATTGATGCTATTAACTTCAATATTTAAAAAAAAATCCGGACCCTCCTTGAGGAGGTTAGGTCCACCCCCACTTAAATCATGTTCACATGGATAGGATACTAAATACATTTGCACACATCTTGTGTCCATATCTTTCTGTTTTGGTGGTCATGCCACACCGTGAGCATGCATACTTGAGTCATGGTGAGATATCTGGATTAAGAGGTTGCTTTTTCTTTGCACAGCATGCAAGAAAGACCAAATGAATGAGCTGTGATTTTAGTTTTTTTAAGCAGTTTTTTGTACGACCCTCGATGTTGTAAAAATTGAAAGGAAAAAGGTTCCCCACCCCTGCTGTAAATAATAATAAAAACCCTTGATTTTTAACTTAACATCTCTGTCTCCTATTGATCTGAGTATATTATAAAGAATAGCCAGTTAATTGAAGCATTATAGCACAGGCCTTTGTCAGATGGTATATTACGCTGTTTTTTTCTGCTTCGAATAGTTCTCTCTTTTTTCACCATACCTGTGTTTGCATCACTGTAACCAATGAGCACCTGCATGTGTATGAGAATGGCCCTGACTCCATGTCGGCCCAGATTTACAAACTCCTGGCAGGACAAGCTCAAGCTCAATTCTTACACTGAATTTAAAAAAAGCGAGTGAGGGACTGCAATATAAGAGGGAAAGAAAGAGAAACTTTAAAACTGTTAAATTGTTATGATGTGTAAAGACTGATATTGTTCTATAATCGTCTGAAACTGTTAAGTCATGATGTGAAACGGTTAACAAAGAAAAAGGGACACTCAAGCTGCTGCTACACTTTATTTTATTTATCTAAAATTAAGCACTTTTAAGATGCAAAAGCTATTTTATTTATTTTCTCTATTTTATTTGTAAATGCAGCCCGAGAGGAACATTACACATATCCACAGTATTTACTGTATAGTTCAATGTTAATTGACAATAAATATTGTTGTTTTTTAATTGTACTTTATTTGATTGGCAGTCAGTTGTTGATTACATGCAGACGTTGATAAAGCTACAGGTCACTTCAATATATATCACACTAATTCATGAAGCAAGTTAGACATTTTGATGTTCCGGACCTTTGCATGGGGAGATTTTCTCTAACTGGACCTCGTTGAATTTTAGTTGAAGACCCCTGCTGTAGTGCCACAACTAGTGCTGCGTACCTGGACTCACATTCAGGTTCAGGTCCGGACTCAAGTCCAGAGGTTCAGGTTCAGGTCCGGACTTATAAGTCCGGACCTGAACCCATGGCTTGTGTCAAGTTGTGCGAGTAACTAAAGTGAACTTATTGTGAGCTAATTATCAATTGAAATTAACTCATAAACAACTCAAATTCAAACTCGTCAGGTTTATTGTGCTCCCTTCCAACTTGTGTCTACATTTCTCTAAAAAGTACAAATGTAAAAAAAACACTTTTTTCCACTTAGTCTACAAATGACTTATGACAGCAACTACAGTGAACTACTACAAGGTTCAAACATTTATTTCATTTACCAAACTAAAGTAACCAAACAGTCCCTGAGCTGACTGAGCCTAAATCCCTAAAACGTTGCTGAAAGGTAGAGTGTAGAGTAGACTATACGCATTACACTGTTACACACCTACTATACAGTATAGGCTACACTGTAGTGACTGTACAGTCAGAGTGTACTGTACTGTCTGTACACCATGTCTTTTCTACAACTCTACATGTTTACATTAAACAGTACATACTACATACATAGTGATGTACATACATACATACTGTTAGAAATTAAAATCAATGTTGATATGGCGTAATTTTGAATTAAATACACTATTTAATTTAAATAAGTTTTATTCTGAAAATCCGGAAGTTCACACTATTTACTTAATACTTTTATTCTGAAAAGTCTTCACTTCCGGTTAGCATTAGCATGTGGCGAAATGCTACGTCTTCAAACCGTGAATCGAAGGTGAAATGACATGTGATGTTGTACACTGAGCACACTGGGATTAGCACTCATTTATTGACGCTGAATAACGTTTATCAGGGAATGTTTAAATAACCACAAGACACCAGAATATACGTAAGTGCTAGTTTTTTTGCGAGTCCAAGTACCGGTTCCTGACGTTCCGGTTTTAACCGGACTTGAACCGAAACTTTTTACAAGTCCAGTACCGGTTCGGCGTACCGGTACGCAGCACTAGCCACAACAGAACCTAATATGAATTTTTGTTATTGTCTCGTCGCTGGATCACCTCCCCCTGGCAAAGTGGCCTCGTCATTTTAATTTTATTGTTGACAAACTTGTTTTTGTTGCTCTCAGAGCAACGATAGGCGATGGCTGCAGAAAGGAGCAATTTCCATAGACCCCCATGTTAAAATGCCCAACTTTACAGCAGAAAAAAACATGTTTCTACCCCCGGCTCCATACATTTTTATTATCGATATAGTTAGATTCCACCTTCATGATTATGAATCTGTGAGTGAATTGTTTTCTAACACAACCCTTTTATTTATATTAGGTCTTAACGTTTTTGCATAAATTAGGGCGTGGTCACGTTGATGGACACCTTCATGCCTCACTGTCAGCTAACAGCAACTTGTCCACTCTGCTAGGCTACAACCATAGAGGCTACAACGTTAGTTAGTCATAGTACTGTACTTGACCCTTTAGCTTTAGCCGTGTTCGTGGTGATTGTGCCTTTTAGGGAATATTGTTACAAATACCAGACAATTAAAATGTCGTGCTGTGCGCTTGAATGTACTAACAGAACTTCCAAGAAGTCTAAAATAATAATATTATACATGTTAACCCGTTCGCAGGTGTTTGTGTGCTTCTGAGCTTAGCTTGTTACTTATTAGCCAGCTAAGGGCGTAACCCTTTATGCATACATATACATTTTAGTTTATGATTCAGCCTTGGGTAAGACTTTTATAGTCTATGGCTATGACGCCCATAATGCTAAACGGGAGCAAATGTTAATAGGGGACCCAATTATCCCAGTGGTGGCCGCCGGAGCTAACGGAGCAGCAGGGGGCTAGCTCCAGCCGGCGTCCCGGAGCTAGCCCACTGCGGCTCCGTTAGGTCCGGGCGGTGGAGTCCGTCTTTTCTCAACGTGTGAATGACAAACATTAAGAATAACAAAATATAGCTAATTCTCTTGCAGATTGTCTCATTTGATTATGAATGTAACGTTTATATAGGGGAACGACAATGTTAGCAGTTACTTGGTATGCATGTATTTCATGTTAGCTTAGCTTCTTAGCCTGAGCTAGCTCTGTTTACTTCCAGTTCGGAGGCAGCAGGTCCCGCCTCGGCTCCGCCTCTTTGCCCTTATTTGGAGCAGGCGGGATTAGACTCTGACGTCACAGTCGAGCCGTTTGTGGCTGACTCCGCCTAGGGCTTCACGGCAACTCTGCAGAATCCTATGGGTGACGTCACGGACACTACGTCCATTTATATACAGTCTATGGTTTTCCCCCTCGAAATGCCCCGCCCCCAACTGTGACGCGACGCCGACTGTATGTTTTTGGAACTATCCCGGCATACATAAACCACGTGACCGGCTGGCGGCGACATCAAAGAGTGTCGTAACTCTTATCTCTTTAGAGAGGTTTCTCAATACTCAAATTTTCCCTCCTCGACTCTCGGTCCTCCGGTAGTGACCGGAAATGAATTTCAGCGTGCCATGTTGAAGGACATCTCATTTCTATAAATGCACTTCGAGGACCGAGCATCGAGGAGGCTCTCTGGAGGAGCTCTAACCGAAGAGACACTGATGCATCCTCCACGGCTCCTCCACGGATGCATTTCCGGGAACGGTGGAGGCGTGACGCACGGCCGGACTTATCTCAGACAATGACAGCTCTGCATGCATCCCTTGGATATTATATTAGTAACTGCTTTCATCGCAACGCGATGTTTACAGTGAGAACAGCTGTGAGGTCCGTGCAGAAAGCAGAGCAGTGTGTAAAATATATATCACTCAGTATAACAGGCCTACATTACTTTCTGTATTTGTATTCTGTAGTTTAGTAGATATCTACAAACAAAGAGTCGATATTTTTCTAAGACCATTTAGTGCTTCACAAAATAAAATACACAACGGCTGTAGCCTGATTATGCTTTAGGAGCAGTAGGTGTGTGTGGTACAGTGTGTAGGTGTGTGTGTGTGTGTGTGTGTGTGTGTGTGTGTGTGTGTGTGTGTGTGTGTGTGTGTGTGTGTGTGTGTGTGTGTGTGTGTGTGTGTGTGTGTGTGTACAGTGTGTACAGTGTGTACAGTGTGTAGGTGCGGCGGACAGACGGGTCTCAGTTAGTTTGGTGTCCTATGCTTACTTTTAATACTTGTACAACTTTTTGGGCCGTAATTTCAATTCCCCATTTCAGCGACCAGAGAGAGGGGTGGGGGGATATATCCAGTCTCTGATTGTGTTATTATGAGAGTGCTCTCATACTTGTTTGATTCTGAAATTGTATATTATATACATATATGTGTGTTGTCGCATTATACCGCACTGTGAATGAATCAAAGTGCTATTTTTTTTTACAAGTGGGGGGTGGACCAAACATCCTTTAGGGGGGTCGTCGCCTCCTCTAGGGGGGTCTGGGGGCATGCTCCCCCAGGAAGATTTTTTTTTAAATATTGAAGTTAAAAGCATCAATCTGGTGCACTTTGAGAGTAACATTAACCCTACCTTAATAATGCCTTAAAGGGGACATATCATGATATATTTGAACAATATATTGTAGGGCCATACCAATATAAATAGTTTTTCTTTCAAAATACCAAACAGATCCTGCATTTTAGCCATGCCTCATTTCGCTCTATTTGCTCTTTCCAGCACTATTTTTGCAGGGGGCTGATTCTGTGAGCTGCACCATGCCCCCCTGCAGGAGAGGGGCGCGTGCTTTGAGATCAGCTGCTGGGCTGCAGCGGGGAGAAGAGGGGGAAAAAAAGAGATCTCCGTCCTCCGTGTTTTATTCTTATATTATTATATAGAGTCTTATTCATTTGTTTTAAAGCTCAATAAATAACAAAGAAGACCTTTGACCGGCACTTTTCCAATTTTGTCCGGAAGATATCAAATTTAACGGACATGTTGACCAGCGAAATACAAATCTAACTGCCGCACGGTCCCCTCGTTCCTTGGAAGAGCCGGAGAGGAGGGTGTTTGTCATCTGCTGGTGGACTACCGGAGAGAATTACAGCGAGGGAGGGATTGCATTGAATTACAGCAGCGGGAGCAAACGCTTGCCTCGGGGAGGGAGAAAAAGAGCCAGAGCAGAGTAGAAACAGAAGGGCAACCATGCGCGGGAAGTCTTCTTCGCTGCTTTTGTGGCAGACTACAGCGCCACTTACAGGCCTGGCATATGTACTACAGCGTCTCCAGCGCAATGGCCGGCCGTGGCCCAACCCCACATTCCCCTGATAGGTGGAGAATTGACCAATAAGCGGAGCACCACTTCTGTGACGTAGAAAATAATTCAAGATCAGTCTGTATCAGATCCGTTGCAGCCCCGTTTTTAGAGATTTGGGTATGGAGGAAAAGAGACAGGGTTGTGTTTTCTGACACTTGGTGAGTTCCCTGGAACACCGGAGACTAGGGGTGTAACGGTTCACAGAAGTCACGGTTCGGTTCGTACCTCGGTTTGGGGGTCACGGTTCGGTACGGTTCGGTACAACAAGAAAAAGCAAAAAAAAGTCCCAAATGCATAATTCCAGGTTTGTTGTTATTTACTTTTGAATAATTTTGAATAATTAACTGTATTAAACAGTTAAAAACAAACAGTACCACACACACTCGGCCATAGTATCTATAATGGCTGATGTCAAACAAAAAGGTTTCATCAAGCTGTAAAACTAAAAAGAATGTCTTGAAAATATGACATCATAAATAATAAGAAAGTGTTTCAAGAACGCAAAGTCGTTGAAAAAATATGCCAAAAGCTTCCGTTATTTATTTTGGTCTCTCGGCTTTCATGTCTATTGGCTTCTTAAAAACAGCGGGGATCAGCTGTTGAACTGCTGTTGTCTTTTGCCGGGCTCCGGTGATTGGCAAATCTGGGTGATGCCTTCTGATGTGATTTAGCATGTTTGGCGTGTGTTCCCATTAGCATACCGCACCTCTATCGAACAACGCCGACACACCGTCCTCTTCCGATACACTGCGCATTGCTTATCGTTTTATAGATCTATTCTCATCCACCATCTTTGTTTGTGACGTAAAGAGTGTAAGAGTCACGTTTCTGAATCGGGCACTCTGAGTGGATGCAGTCACAGCCAATCGGATTCAGAGTGTTGCCTGTCAGTTCCGTTGCCTGTCAGTTCCGTTGCTATGGTTCCGTTGTAAACGAGAGCCGGTATAATTCCACGCGCGAAAACAAAATAAAAATTGGAATACGTTATTTTAGTGTCTTAAAAGTAGACTGAGGTATGAAGGGGTAACGTTACATCTTAGAATAATTGTTAGTAATGTTCTGTATACATACTGACATATAAGGGTATTGACTTAGTGTGGTTTATCTTTTTGTCGCTGCTTTTAATTTAAACTGAGCTGTTGTGTTCATCAGTAAAGTGGAACTTCTGTGTGAACTATTCATATCTTAAACTGCACTGTAACTTTTTATTCATGTACTTTTTCTTTTAATGTTTATTTTATTATCTTTTACTGTTTTTAAATGCCTTTGTCTGAATGTCTTTCATTTTTGTAAAGCACCTTGAATTTCCTTGTGTTGAAAGGTGCTATATAAATAAACTTGCCTTGCCTTGGTTACTCCATTTTTACTAGCTATAAGATTAACGTTACAGTACATCACTCTTTTTCACTCCTTACTCAGTCAGCCAGAGTGCAGATATCACCATTAGATTCACAAACCTGAAACATCATCCATTTCTTCACTGCTGGTGATGACATTGTTGTCAGCTGCTGATACTGCTGCTGCTGCTGCTGCTGCTGCAGCTTGTGGCGCCTGCTTCGATGAAAATAACTTTCTAATATCCATAAAGCTATTAGCTTAAAACTCGTCAGGCACTAGGAAGGATCACTTCTTCTTCAGGGCAGGGAAGGCTACGCAGTACGCAGGCGAATGTCCCGCAGCGGCTGCCTCTCTGGTGGACTCCGGTACTGCACATTACTCCCGAGACATTTTCTAATTTTTTTTTTTTTTTTAAGTGAAACATCCGGGGCTTTTCAGAAAACATCCGGGGCTTGAGCCCAAGTAGCCACCCCCTAGCGCCGCCTCTGGCTCTGACCCTGCATAATGATTCATGACAGAAGAGGCTTCTCAATTCTTAAATGTCCCCTCCTCGACTCCCCTCCTCGAGACTTAGTCCCGCCCACAGGAGATGCGAGCGGAGGACCGAGGAGGGGAAGCAGCAGACGTTTAAAGAAATGAGAACTCCTCTCCTCTGAGTGGTCATATTAAAGCGACGTCCGTTCATTATTACGTGGCAACAGCTGCATCAGCTGTCTAGTGTTTTGTCATATTTTATAATTTCTGTTAGATCAGCTGAACATTGTTCCCCCACATATTTTATTTTAATTCATTGAGAGTGCGGTATAAAAAGACAATAACAGGCTACAGATGCGGGGACACACACACAAATATATTTATATAGATATATGCAATTTAAAGTATGAGAGCACTCTCATAATAATGTAACACAATCAGAGACTGGATATATCCCCCCCCCCCCCCCCCCCCCCCCCCCTCTCTCTGGTCGCTGAAATGGGGAATTGAAATTACAGGCCAAAAGTTGTATTTGCAAGTATTAAAAGTAAGCAGAGGACAGCAAACCAACTGAGACCTCACCTGTCTGTCCGCCGCATCTGCGCACTGTACAACACACACCGACACACTGTACAACACGCACCTACACACTGTAGCCTACCACACACACACTTACACACTGTACCACACACACCTACAGCTCCTAAAGCATAATCAAGCTACAGCCGTTGTGTATTTTATTATGTGAAGCACTAAATGGTTTTAGAAAAATATCGACTCTTTGTTTGTAGATATCTACTAAACTAAAGCAAATAAAGAGAGTAGGCCTGTTATACTGAGTGATATATATTTTACACACTGCTCTGCTTTCTGCAGGACCTCACAGCTGTTCTCACTGTAAACATCGCGTTGCGATGAGAGCAGTTTCTAAAATAATATCCAGGGGATGCATGCAGAGCTGTCATTGGCTGAGATAAGTCCGGCCGTGCGTCACGCCTCCACCGTTCCCGGAAATGCATCCGCGGAGGAGCCGTGGAGGAACCATCAGTGTATCCTCGGTTATAGCTCCTCCAGAGAGCCTCCTCGACCAACACACTCTCACTCCCTAAGCGTCCAATAGCGACGTTTGGTCAGTGTCCGTGGCGTCCAATTGTGACGCTCCTAGGCTCCTTCAGCGTCATAAAGGGACGCAAATAGCTTTCAACTGATTGCAATGTATTCCCATCTGCGTCGGGATTTGACGCTCATGGAAGCACGGCATTCGTTTATGCCGGCTGCCCTTAAAGGCAATGTGAGCATCCATTCCCATTGGATAACGGAGAATTGTACACCCGGAAGTAAGTACTCCTCTTACTGTCGATTGATTTTACAGTGATATCTGCACTACTCATCGACTAAAAAACACCAGATTATCCTTGTTAATTACACAACATTGATTGGTTTAAATTGTGTGCAATGCTTTTGTATTTTTCCCCTTCGATTCGGAGAAACAAATATGTTTTCTGAGTAAAGGATGGCAGAAGACACTACACTACCCAGAATCCCCAGCTATCGTTTGGCCTACACCATGTGCTCTGTTTGACAAACCCCGTTTTTTTCACCATTCATTCCGATGGCTGGCGTCTATGTCAGGTGATCTTCAAATTTCTCCCTGCAGAAAAAGAAAACATGGCCGAAATTCGTTTTATTCTCGGTAGAAAAGGTCTATTTTAAAGTTAATTTAGCCATTAAAATGCGTTTTGATGTCATTTGATGCGAGAAATATGAGTTGTTATTTCAGATTATGTGTGCAGTGGATGTACATGATCTTTAGTTTGCTAGTTATTACGAAGATTACTTCAGGAAATCGCGACGTTTTCATTGTTACCAAGGTGGTTGCTAGGGACGCTGCTATCGATATTATTTCTGTTATGTTGTGTAACTGTTTAATGGTGTTATCTTTATTGCTACCCCCTTCCCCGTCAATGTATAGTGTTGGTCCACAGCCTAAACATATTAGTTTAACAAAATCCGCATCTAAAGATAGCTTACGTTATTTCCCCGCTGTGCAATTCCAGTCTCACATCTCAGAGCACATCGTCATTAACAAATACCGGAAACAGACCAAAATAATAATAATAATACCTTATTCCGAGTGTGCTTGCTTTTCTCTTTGAAAGTCATCACATAACGGCATTGTAATACACGGTTCGGCTGCATTACATATTACATATCTGCCGTAGTTCTGTATTTATAGAGCCCTGATGAGAAGACAAACATGAGGAACTGAAAACGTGACGTGGATCATAAATATATCAGCCATTAAACAACATCTTACATTTCTTTTCACACAATACGTCTCCTTGCAGTATCAACACCAATTCGGCTCACTTTTATATTTGATCCAATTGGTAGATAGGCTGTATTTACACCATAAAGGTGCACAGATGATATAAAGAGACACCTGGTGGTTAAAGCATGTTATTGAATTTCAATATTTTTATTATTAGATATTAATACGATCCCTATAAAGTATATTCATTACTCGTTATTCTCTACTAATTGTTAATTAAAGACTGTATGTAATGACTATTTTGCACATCCCGTTCAAGATTTCAAGATTGTCTAAGGTTTATTGACATATCATATAGGCCTACACAACTGTGGTGTAGTTCTGCACTGAATGAAAAACTTGGGTCGCAGGTTCCTCAACAGTGCATTACAAGACATCTATCAATATTTGTGCATACCTCCAGCAATGTTAACTATGTTGAAGCACTTATTTTAACTGATTTTATACATAATGTATTATACATATAAGATGTATGTAGATATTTCATCTCCAGCCTTGTCAGGTATTGAACAATCAATAAATAAAGAACACAGAATTGTTGAATATAAAACACAGAATTTATGTGATTATACTAAATGATTTTCAAATAAACACAACTGCATATTTAACTGTTACACATGCTGATGTAACGCAAATGTTCCAACTTGGGATCAATAAAGTATATCTTATCTTAAGCTGATCGATGGCTACTGCCATATTTGCAAAATGTGCCTCTGAACCTTGACAAGTGCATGTTTCAGGCTTATCAATTAATGTAATGTAATGTTATCACAGGGGTCACACACATAAGACCAGCTGTTAAATAAAGCTCTTCTGACCTTAGCTGGCATGTGGGTATATATATTAATACTGCCCATATTGGGCACAAGCAATTTTCACCCATTTATTAATTATATGTTTTAAATGTGAGTGTTTCCTGTCCCCTACACCTCCAGGGATGTACACAGTTTAATACTGGCAACTTCTTATTATGGGAAATACGAAAACGTCTTTTAAAACTACAACTCCCAGTAGAGACGTGCCATAGAGAACATGTTGCGAAACAGAATAGCCAGCATGTGTAGTTCGGGGTACGGGGTGGGGGACGCGGTGGACCTGTTCAAATCCAGTTTTGGACAGTCTGCCGTGGTTCCATCCCATTTCAAGTGCTGTTCGAGAATCGGCTTAACCCTCGGAGCACACTCTCCAATCACAGAGCTTGAGGACTATCACGGGGTTTGTCAAGAGCACATGGTGTAGTCCAAACGATAGCTGGGGATTCTGGGTAGTGTAGTGTCTTCTGCCATTTACTCCTGGGAATGGACGCTCACATTACCTTTAAGGGCAGCCGACATAAACGAATGCCGTGCTTCCATGAGCGTCAAATCCCGACGCAGATGGGAATACATTGCAATCAGTTGAAAGCTATTTGCGTCCCTTTATGACGCTGAAGGAGCCTAGGAGCGTCACAATTGGACGCCACGGACACTGACCAAACGTCGCTATTGGACGCTTTGGGAGTGAGAGTGTGTTGCCTCGACGCTCGATCCTCGGTCCTCGGTGTGCATTTAGAGAAATGAGACGTCCTTCAAAATGGCGCGCTGAAATTCATTTCCGGGTCACTACCGGAGGACCGAGGAGTCGAGGAGTCGAGGAGGGGAAATTTGAGTATTGAGAAGCCTCTAGAGGCGCAGGGCTCGACATTATAGAGAGGCGAAGTCCCTCCCTTTCCGGGAGCCTCCATGGGACCCCGGAAGCGTAAAATTATACATTGAAGTCAATGGAGAGAGAAAGGTTATCTTTTGATCCCGTTTCAATTGTGCCACGAATGACACATATGATGTTTGTCAATTTAAAAGAATATTTTGCAAGTCAAAAAAATAAAAATGTGTCGTAAAACTGTGAAGTTACACATTTTTTTGTGTGAAACCGCTGAGTGAACTACAGGTCTCTGGTCTCGCACAATACGCGTCACCATCACAAAGACGGCCGTCACGTTAGCAAATTTCACCTGTTTCTTCAATGAGAATAAAAGTATAAAACGAGGTGAACATCACTACAAGTCTGGACATGTTGAGAGCTGGACATACACGAAAGGGGAGTTAGTCGGTTCTGTAAGAGCAGCGGGACCGGCTTTACAAGGTTTCGGTGAGTAATATGAGTGCAATGTGTAACGTTAATGTCAGCTAGCTAACATTAGCTAACAAGGTACACTAACGTGTTTTGTTTTAGTAACTAGTTTTCTCCTTAAGAACTTTGTGGTCTCTGTGTATGCTGTGGATTACATTAGTGTTCACAAGAACAAGGTACACTCCCGTGTTTTGTTTTAGTTGCTCTTCAGATTGAAGCGGCCAGTTTATATCGACTATACTGTATGTGTGATCTCCTTTTACATCTCGTTGTGTCATTTGAGTTTATTTGCTGTGTGTAGATTCAAGGGTTTTGGTTATCTAGGCACAGCTGTGTGTGACTCCCTCGGGTACACTGGTATATGTTTTCCTAATGTAGAGAGCATTGATTAATTAATAAACTACACACTGAGTCTAGATCCTGACCACATCCTTTTTTATTGTTGATCAAATGTTTTACAAAAATGTATTCATACACATTTAGAAAAATACAATGTACAATCACAACCAGTACAACACAAATTACAAAAAATACAGAAAAAACAAACAATAACAACAATCAGACAAGAGGACAAAACTATGGGAAAATAACCCCTCCCACCCCCAGATCCGGACCATCCTTGTATTATTGCTCATTCAATCTATTATAGCATGCTAAAAAACATGGTACTTACTTTATTTGTACAGATCTGCATGGGAGACGATGGAGCGATGCAGAGCGCTGTCTGTGATTGTGCACGGGGGATGTACAAATGCAGCCACGCTGCAGCATTGGCAGATCAGCTCCACAGATGTTGAGTGCCAGTGGAGGAAGCCTTGGCACTTCCAAAGTAGTCCAGCCGGTGTCTCAACTTTACCAACAGTGAGAGGAGACATACACATCGCCAGAGACATCGCCAATCAGGATGTAGACTGGTTCAGGTCTGCACTGAGGGGCGCACAGTGTGGCATGGCATGGCTTTTGTCACCTGAGCCAGAGCCGCGGCCTCAACATCAGGCCATTGTCACCGTGCCGGAGCTGATGAAGGGGCATGGGGGTCGGGGGCTTGAGGCAATTCTTGCCTCAATGCGACTGAGCAGAGACCAGCAAGCTGCCATCCAGACAGTGAAGTGTCCACCATCATTATACATGATGGTGTATATAGGATATATATATATATATTTGTATACATATCTGTAAGTTGTATAATTTTATTTGATTTAAAAGTCTTTTTGATCTCTCTGTCTATAAACACAAACTGAGTAAGATTGACAATAAAGTTGACTTTGAAAAATATATATATTCTTTATGAAAATAGTTGACTGTTGGAGAAATGAATTGATTTGATTTTCTGAAGTTAATTTAACTTTGGCGACCATGTAAGGTCATTATTAAAAAGGTACAATCAATTTGTTTAGGGTTGACTAAAATAATGATAAACATTTAATTTGGATAATTTACTGACAGAATAAGAAACTCAATAATGCTCTACTCACCTGTTCCTTTTTATAAAGTGAAACAGTTGAAACGATAGATTTTAGTAAACTTAAAAACAACCTTCTCCAAAAGCTATCAAGGAATATACCGAATACTTGTTTTAGAACTTTATTTTTATATAAATAGTTTGAATGATCCATAATTGACAGAAGCTTGTGTTTACACTGACATGTTACTCATATATTAATGTCTTTGTAACTTCAGTAAACCACTACCTCACTCATTTCTTTCATTCATCACGGTTCAGTAAACTAAGTGACACATGAACCAGTTTAATAATTATAATAACGTAGGATTGCAACTCTTTGAAACTGTAGGTGGCTCTTAAAAGAGCCGTTGTGTTTGGGTGTGCTGGTCTCGGGTCAGTCTAAGCCAGGGGTGGGGAACCTTTTTCCTCTCAAGGGCCATTTCAATGTTTCCAACATCCTCCGAGGGCCGTACAAATGATTGACCTCTGCTTAAAAATACTAAAATCACAGCCCATTCATTTGGCCTTTCTTTCATGCTGTGCAAAGAAAAAGCAACCTCTTAATCCAGATATCTCACCATGACTCACACATGCATGCACGTGCACGGTGTGGCGTGACCACCCAAACTGAAATATATGGACACAAGATGTGTGCAAATGTATTTAGTTTCCTATCCATGTGAACATGATTTAAGTGGGGGGGGGGGACCTCACCTCCTCTAGGGGGGTCCAGGGGGTATGCTCCCCCGGGAAGATTTCTTTTTAAATGTTGAGTTAAAAGCATCAATCTGGTGCACTTTGAGAGCAACATTAGGAGATCGATGGATACATCTCTCAACACCCATATGAAACAGAACTGTAAGCAGATTTTCTTTTTCTTTATGGATATTTTGCAAATCACTCCCCTTTTAAACTGTATTCTTGTTTATTAATAACAACTTTTTTTACTGTCATATAGTATTTTATACCTGTTTACTTTATTCTCTTGTTTTTTTATAACTATAATGATCATATAAAGATGTGCCTTTACCTCATTGGTTGTAGAAAAAGCTTCTTATATTCGTTAGCAGAGCTAGCTAACCAGATAACAACACAGTTATTGACTCTATGATCAGTATGACAGATGAACAGACCACTGGGCTTTCAGCTAAAGACACAGCCACGCAGAAACTGCGTCATGTGTACGGCTCCTTATGGGTACTGACATTTGTGGAAGTGGCGGAGCGGCGTTCTGGTGCTCTGCTCTCCGTCAGAACCATGGTCAGAACTGCATCCCTGTCAGACGAGACATATACCACGTGATGACACGTTAGGCTTGTGATGTGTTCATGGTCACTGACCTTGGCTAGGAAAAACAGGGACTCGCTTGTTTAATTTTTTTGCGGTCTAGATTTCTTTTGTTTTTTGCGTATATTTATAAATTACCTCGAGGGCTGTAGCGAAAGGTCTCGCGGGCCGTATACGGCCCGGGGGCCGGAGGTTCCCCACCCCTGGTCTAAGCCCTCTCTCGCGGATGCAGCGGGCCAGCTGGATGTCCTTAGGCATGATGGTGACCCTCTATGCTTGGTTCATCTTACTGGGGGCAGCTACATGGATGTCGGTGCAGTCCACAATCATTGTGCAGTTGAAGGCAGAATGGATGAAGGCAGAATGAATTTATTATTGACTCCGAATGAAACACAACTTCATGTCATACAATACATTGACTTTATTTGTAATTGTGTAAAAAAATACGAGCATTGATTAGCAAGCAGGACCTGCAGGAACAGAGCATGGTGATGGATGGAGCTGGGAAGAGAGAAGAATAAAGAAAACAGATCAACTTTATTATCGGATATTCAAAATTCAATTTCAAAACAAGTTGCCGCTCCTGCAGTTTTCTAGTATGTAAAGATGATTTCACCTATGCAAAATATCACACTCAATACATGTGTGTCTCTGGGGGGTGCATTGTGCCTTTGATGTATATAAATAATATACCATAACCAAATACTATTACGTACAGTGGAAATCAGGTTGCCAGAGCAGGTCAGTCCAGTGTGCATGTTCCTCAGGGTCTCAGCAGTTACAGGTGAGGTAAAGAAAAGAAAAGAGAAAAAGGTCAGTAACAACACTTTAAAGTAACAACACTTTGAATAATTATCTCTTTTAATAATGTTCTCTCAGTAATCACTCAACTACTGTCTTTCCAACAAACAGATTGAATCACTATCATCACAATGAAACACGTCCAGAAGAATGGACCACAGATGGAAATTAGCTATTAGCTATAATCTGGCATATTGCATCTCTTCTCTTTACTGAGATTAATGTTTTTGTATGCATGGTCCTTCTATAAATAAATGTCATGCAAAGCTGCCTGCCTGCCTTCCTTCGACTCTCCCTGAACTGCCTGATCTTTTAATGTTCAATGTTAACTATTTGAGCAGATAGCATTAAGTAGAAAAGATCGCAGATGCTAATGTGCCGTTAGCCTACCTCCCGCCCCCTTAGCACCTGATGGAGGGGGCGATAGGCTCATCTTCAAATGTTTCACAAAATACTTACCATCATGACTACTCTTACTGTTTAACATTTGGGTTTATTTCATGTTAAGGCTAATACAAATGACAAGGCTAAGTAATGTGATGCTAACTAACGTGCTCGCTACTAACTTGACTATGTTCCATGCAAAACATGTGTATTACCTGATATGTTTGGTCCAACGACTCCTGGTCCTTTCATCAGACGGGAAGCGATAGAACGAGCAAGTGGTATGATCACTTATGTGATTACAACCTGGTACAAATTTATTTTTAGCAATCTCTTATTTATTGGAGGGAATAAATCAGTTATGAGATCTTCTTCTTTTTCTTCGCTTTAATTACGAGTCGCAACCACTTGGAGCATTATCGCCTGTGACATCACTTACGCGAGCCAGAATGGGATTTGGGATTTGTAGTCGCGTATTTTTCATAGTCTTATATTTCAACAGTTTTACAACAAAATGTGACTTTTTTGACATGGAACTTATTGTTTAAGATTGACAAACATCATATGTGTAGTTCGTGGCACAATTCAAACGGGATCAAAAGATACGTTTTCTCTCTCCATTGAATTCAATGTAAATTTTTCGCTTCCGGGGTCCCATGGGCCGGAAGTAGATGGGCGTGACTTCGCCTCTCTATAAATGACCCGCTGGCCCGGAAGCACTATTTAGACACCCCGGGCCAGCATAACTTACTTTCCACTTGCCCGCTCGGACCACTAAAAAGAATGCTTTAAACAAAAAATGGTCCTGTGGTAGTATAGGTATTTTGACAAGCAATTTTGTTCAATTATTTTGTTTATTAATGCTACAACATAGCGTTTCGTGAGGCGGTTGTCGTTGTTGGGTGAAAAGCAAACAGCTGTTTGCTGCGGATCGCAGCGCGAGCAGGCTCCTGTGAGAGGGAGCACGTTCGTTCACTACAGACTTTCGCGCCACCTAACCATTCTCCAAAATGTTTTTAATACCAGCGGTAACCGCCCAAGCGCCGGGCAAAAAACAATCTTCAAATAAACAAAAGTCACCGGAGGAGTTAAAGAAGAGTGAGATGAGTATGAGAAGAAGAGGGAGATAATGTTTCAACACTGTGACACGTCCTAAAACCCTTTTATAATTATCGATTAGATTTATTATTAGAAAATTATAAAAGTAGGGTTGACATGTGGAGATTATCCGGCTGAACAAAACGTGCATTTATCAAACAGGTTTGTTTTCCACATATTTCAAGGCTATGCTGACAAATACAGAACAGACCACTCACAGAGGACAAGCCAATACACAAGACAACCCGACAAAGAGAGACAGAAAACACACAACTTAAATACACCCAGAACTAATCACATAAACACGAGACAGGTGAGGAGGGAGGAGAAAACACATAGGTACCAGGTGAACACAATTGGGTAATCAGAGAGGGAAACCGACAGAAAGCAAACAGGCAGGAAACGGGGGTGAACACTTTACAAAATAAGAAACCCAAAGATAGAAAAGGACACGAAAAATACTAACACAGACAAATCCTAACAGTACCCCCCCCTCAAGGGACGGATCCCAGACGTCCCAAAACAAAAAACAAAAATCCAAAAACTCAAGCAGGGTGGGTGGAGGGGGTCCGGAGGAGGGACGCATCACTAAGCCACCAGGGTGGGAGGAGGGGGTCAGGAGGACGGGACTGAACTGACCGCCCAGGGGCAAGGCAGAGGACCAGGAAGGGGTCTCGGGCGGACGGCCCGGGGTTAAGGCGGAGTCCAAAAAGGGGGACTCGGGCGGACGGCCCGGGGGCAAGACAGAGTCCAAGGTGGGGACCATGGAGGGGCGAAGGCAGCGGCAGGAAGAGTCAGGGGGCCGGGCCCGAGGGCGAGGACCGCTGCACTCAGGGGGCCGGGCTCGAGGGCGAAGACCAGACAGCTCCGCAGGCCGGGCAGGAAGGCGCTGACGGGACAGTGCCGGAGGCCGGGCAGGACCCCACGGAAGAGGACCAGGACACGGGATTGGCAGGACCCCCGGCAGGAGAGCAGTCGGCGGGGCTTCTAACGGGACAGGACAAAGGGTTGGCAGGACCCCCGGCAGGAGAGTAGTCGGCGGGGCCTCCAACGGCACAGGACTAAGAGTTGGCAGGACCCCCGGCAGGAGAGGAGTCGGTGGGGCCTCCAATGGCACAGGACAAAGGGTTGGCAGGACCCCCGGCAGGAGAGTAGTCGGCGGGACCTCCAACGAGACAGGACAAGGAGCTGGCAGGACCCCCGGCAGTAGAGTAGACGGCGGGACCCCCAACGGGACAGGACAAAGGGTTGGCAGGACCCCCGGCAGGAGAGTAGTCGGCGGGACCCCCAACGGGACAGGACAAAGGGTTGGCAGGACCCCCGGCAGGAGAGCAGACGGCGGGACCCCCAACGGGACAGGACAAAGGGCCGGCAGGACCCCCGGCAGGAGAGCAGTCGGCGGGGCCTCCAACGGGACAGGACACAGGGTAGGCAGGACCCCCGGCAGGAGAGCAGTCGGCGGGACCTCCAACGGCACAGGACATGGGGTTGGCAGGACCCCCGGCAGAAGAGTAGTCTGCGGGACCTCCAATGGCACAGGACCTGGGGTTGGCAGGACCCCCGGCAGAAGAGTAGTCTGCGGGACCTCCAACAGCACTTCAGTAGGGACTTTAGATGGGACTAGAGAAGGGACTAGAGAAGGGACTAGGAAAGGGACCTGAGGAGGGACTAGGGAAGGGACTAGAGAAGGGACTACAGAGGGGACTAGAGAAGGGACCAGAGGAGTAACTAGAGAACGAAACTCGAGAGGAGACTCGAGAGGGGAACGAGAGAGGGGACTTGAGGAGGGACTAGAGGAGGGACTAAAGGAGGGAACTTGAGAGGGGACTCGAGAGGCGAACTAGAGAGGGGACTCGAGGAGGGACTAGAGGAGGGACTAAAGGAGGGAACTGGAGAGGGGACTCCAGAGGGGACTAGAGAAGGGAACTTAAGACGGGACTCGAGAGGCGAACTAGAGAGGGGACTCGAGGAGGGACTAAAGGAGGGACCAAAGGAGGGACCAAAGGAGGGACAAAAGGAGGGAACTCGAGAGGGAACTTGAGGGGGAACTGGAGGGGGAACTGGAGATGGGACTGTGGCAGCTGGGGCCACATCTGGGTCTGGCACCAAGGCTGCTGGGACCGGGACTGGGGCCGGAATTGAAGCCAGAATCCTGGCTGAAAGGTCCGGTTCTGGAGCCGGAAACATGGCTGTAAAGTCCGGTTCCGGAGCAGGGACCGTGGCTGCTGGGACCGGCACTGGAGCCGGAACCATGGCTGCAGGGCAGGGAACCGGAACACGGATCCATGGCTGTGTGGGGTGGTACTGGAGCACGGTACCATGGCTATGTGGGATGGTACTGGGGCACGGAACCATGGCTGCTGGGGCCAGAACTGGGTCCGTAACCATGGCTGCTGGGGGCTGAACTGGTTCTGGAACCCTGGCTCTTTGGGCTCGTGCTGCCAACCTGGCCTTGCGACCCCTTCCTTTAGGAGCCGTTTGGAGGCTCCGTGGACCTCCAAAGGCCAGACGAGTACCAGCGAATGGCTCCTGGACAGTAGCAAACACTGGGTGAGAAGCAGGGGCTGACGCCAGACGGACCACACCAATGCGTGTGGTATCAAAACAGGAGTTGGGAGACCTGGGTCTGTCAGGATCGGGAAAACAAATTGTGAGGTAATCCAAAAGCCTGGCAGGTAAGAATTTCACCAAACTTTGATTCCTCAGTGTAAGGTGGACTGCTTCTGCCAGAGCAGCATCTCGCTGCTGAACCCTGACCGCTCCTATCCATTGATGAGAGCAGGTAGCCAAAGAAAACGTAAAATCCAATAATTCCTTCTCAAAAGGATCTGCTGGGCCCATATTTAAGGTCGGGTTGTAATGTTACGGTGTGTGAAGCAGGTAGGACCCAAATGCAGATTAACGTACAAATAATTCCTTTATTTCAAGGCTATGCTGACAAATACAGACCAGAACACTCACAGAGGACAAGCCAATACACAAGACAACCCGACAAAGAGAGACAGACAACACACAACTTAAATACACCCAGAACTAATCACATAAACACGAGACAGGTGAGGAGGGAGGAGAAAACACATAGGTACCAGGTGAACACAATTGGGTAATCAGAGAGGGAAACCGACAGAAAGCAAACAGGCAGGAAACGGGGGTGAACACTTTACAAAATAAGAAACCCAAAGATAGAAAAGGACACGAAAAATACTAACACAGACAAATCCTAACAGAAAATCCTGTGGAGAAATCCCATTGCCGCTTACTTCCTGGTTTTAGGACGCGTCACTGATGCCAATATAAACAAGGTCTTTTGTCGGCTCTGTACATCAATGCCGACCTATGCTGACAAGTAAGTGAAGAGTAGAAAATATAAGGTATTCGCTATAGGGAAATGTCCCAGCAGTTTAGGATAATGAAGGTTCTAATCTAATCTATTACATAGCCATTACATTTCTAACTCCTAATGACAGGAAAGCAGAAAGCGCATTATACAAATAATAATACTCATAATAATAGCAGACATTTTTTAACAATGAACACAATATCATTATTTTTAATAAACCAAATATGAACAATTGAGGAACATGAGGAAGAACTGATGATTCAAATGTTGTAGTACAAGTAGTAATGTAGTTAGTGCATAAATTACTATTGCAACAAATGTGTTCATTTTCTTCATTATTAGTCGATTTTTTTGGACGAATGCTCTTGGGCCAGTGGTTACAATGGTGGGGACAGTGATAGTAAAACTCCACCGGCCAGGAGGACCAGTGAAATTGTACCCTTAATGTCTACCCCTGCGCCGCGTCAGAACCAGAGTGATTCTGCTGAACCGAGCAAGACGGTACCCTTGAGTCCACTGGAAGGAGAGCACAAGGGGAATGCATTAATGCAGTATTGATCACAGTGACATTACTATCAGTGAGACCAACAGAAGGTTGCAGTCCATCACTCTGACTTTACCGTTTTTGTCCACCTCTCCAACACTGAGAGGGAAAATATGTAAAACATCATCATTAAATAATGAGCAGAAGTAAAAAATACTTAAAGGTCCCATGTCATGCTTTTCCGGTTATTACCCGTCCCCTTGTGTGTTATGTAGCTTTTTATGCATGTAAACGGTCTGCAAAGTCACAAACCCTCAAAGTACACCCTGTAGTGAGTAAAACTCTAACACAGAACATACCTGTCTATGTTGTTGCTGCCCCAGAACGCCTCGTTGGAGATTTCTCTTTTTCCATTTTTTTCTTCCTGGTCACTGTGACGTAACGACGACCCAAATGGACCCATTGGTCCAAATGGACCAATCCGCTGAGCCGTTACGTTACGTCCGCGGAGACATTACGTTAAGTCGGACCAATCCGCGGACTTCCTCACACATACACACACACACACACACACACACACACACACACACACACACACACACACACACACACACACACACACACACACACACACACACACACACACACACACACACACACTCAATATTTTCTCATCTTGCTGTATGCTTTCACACATTCTGCTTCCACATTGGAAAAGAGCAGCGCAAAATGCTCGTTATGTGGAAACAATATTGAAGAGAAGGCTCCGTAACACATTACTCTAAGGATCGAGTTCAGTCATATAGGCTGTCTTGAACACTATCACCAGAGTAACATGATCTAATCAATAAATAAAGATTCAACCGATAACATGAAAGCACATGGCTACTTAACATGCAGAATGACGTCATTTTGCATGCTAAGTAGTTGTTTGTAGATGTATGTGCATTAATGAATAAGGCAACTCAGGCTGTGTCTCAACGCCGTGTATTCACATTAAGCAGGCAATCATACAACTGAGGTATATTCACGTGAGGCAGATATATATATAACACAGGCACAATACGTCCACAGGGTGGAGCTGCAACCTAGCCTAAACCACCCTGTAACATCTCCCTTCCTTTTGTTAAGTAACAACACAGGATCAATACTGCCATTAAACTGTTGACCTTCAATCAGAACATTAATCAAATGATTTCAACAACAAATAGTGCACATAGCAGAGACACTTCAATAATAGCCGGATCCGAACACATCAGCAATAAACTCAGAACAATCAATCACATTTGTTTTACAATCTCTTTTACAATCTCTCTACTTTTTTTCAATCTTTATCTTCCATGTGTGTTGGAGTGCGCACAGTCCAAGTGTGTGTGTGTGTGTGTGTATGTGTGCGTGACCTAGAGGTCAAGTCTGTCAGGAGGTCTAATCAGCCGTCCGCTCCGGGAGATGGCCCGGCCCTGTAACTCACGGCATGGTGTATCCCCAGTCTGCGGGGAAGAGCGCGACGACCCCGGGGGTGATGGCCTTGGAGACTCCTCGGGGACGCCAACGACCTCTCTGGCGCTCCCCCCACTCGCAGGCTGCTCCGGGGCCGATTCTGGGAGAACTGACGGCTGGAGAAGGGCCGCCTCTGCTGGTCGAAGATCAACCCTGTTGCGCCGATACGTGGTCCCCTCCACACCGACCAGATAGGACCGGAGTCCCAACTGCTGAAGGCACACACCTCTCCTCCATCTGCCCGTCCTGTCTCCTGGGAGTGGCTTCATCCGTATGGGCTGGCCGACGTTCAGCTCCGGCAGATCCTTGGCTGATCTGTCATATGTCAGCTTTGCTGCTTGATGTTTCATTTTCAGCTTGTCAGAAACACCCATGACGACCTGAGGCACCAGTAGCTGATCGGCCACAGGGAGAAGGGTTCTCAGTCTCCGCGACATAAGCCGCTGTGCTGGGCTGCAATGCATACCCTCAGTGGGCGTATTTCTCCAATGCAATATGGCCCTCCAGGGGTCCTCTTTGGCACGGTCTGCCCTTCTGCACAGGCTCTTTACAATTTTCACTGCTGACTCCGCTTTGCCGTTAGCTTTTGGGTGCCTCGGTGAGGACATGACATGCTCAAAACCCCACTCTCTCGCAAACGCCCGGAACTCTCCACCGGCAAACTGGCCTCCACCATCCGAAATGGCCCTGTCTGGGACACCATAGCGTGCAAACTGTGCCTTGCATCTACGGATCGTGGTGTCCGCTGATAGGTCAGGGAGGAGGTCGATCTCCCAAAAGTCAGAATAATGGTCCACCACGAGTAAGAAGTTCTGTGCTGCGTAGCTGTACAGATCCATGCTTACTAGCTGCCAGGGGCGTGTGGGGAGCGGGTGTGACATCATAGTCTCTTTCTGTTGTTCGTGTGCATACTCATTGCACACAGAGCACTTTTGCACATAATCCTTGACTTCCCCTTGCATACCGGGCCAGTAAAGTGTATCACGGGCCTGCCTGTAGCACGCCTCGCCCCCCACGTGGTTGTAGTGGATCCGTCTCAGCATTTCCGGGCGCATAGCTTTTGGAATGATGACGCGCTGACTCCTGAAGAGCACGCCATCCTGGGCACTTATCTCATCTCTGATGGCCCAGTAGTCCCTGACGGCTACAGGGGTCTCCTCTTTGTGTCCTGGCCATCCCTCCAGCACGACAGACTTAAGTGTTTGAAGACACACATCCTCCTCAGTGTGTGTCCGAATCTGTGTCAGGCGTTGGCTGCTGACATTTAAATAGTCTGCCTGCTGAATGGCCGCCGTGTCACCCTGCTCCTGCTGCATGCTGCAGACCATCTCACGTTGGTACAGTGTGTCTGTTCTCTGTGGCGGGGTGGTGGCTCTGCTGAGCGTGTCACTTATGTACATCTCAGGGCCTGGCTTGTATACCACCGCAAGGCAGTAGTTCTGAAGTGTGAGGAGCATGCTCTGAAGGCGCTTTGGCGCACTGAGGAGGGGCTTGGTGAAGATGGACACCAGCGGGCGGTGGTCGGTCTCTGCAGTCACATCACTCCTCCCATATAGGTAGTAGTGGAAGCGTTGGCAGGCGAATACGATGCTCAGGCACTCCTTTTCAATCTGTGCGTAATTTTGCTCTGTTTGGGTCAATGCCCGGGAGGCGAATGCGACAGGCTGTCCCCCTTGAAGCAAGCAGCAGCCCAGACCCGCCTGACTGGAGTCGCTCTGTACGGTGACTGGCTTGCGGACGTCATAGTACCTTAGGACTGGCACCGCCGTGACCAGTGCCTTGATTTCCTTCATGGCGGCATCATGTTTGGGCAGCCAGTGCCACATCACATCCTTGTCCAGCAGTCTCCTCAGCGGCTCACATACCGCTGACAAGCGTGGCATGAATCTGGACAGATAGTTCACAAATCCGACACACCGCTGGACCCCTTTTGCATCTGTGGGGTTTGGCATGTCCAGAACCGCCCTGACTTTTTCAGGGTCAGCCTTGAGGCCCTCCGCGGACAGTATGTGGCCGTGGAAGCGGACCTCCTTCACTCGGAACTGCAGCTTTTTCAGGCCCAGTCTCAGTTTTACTTCCCTGCATCTGTCCATCAGAGCGATGAGGTTTGTGTCATGGTCGCGATTGGCCTCATCCTCTGTGTCCCCACAGCCGACTATAAGGATGTCATCGGCTATGGGCTCAATCCCTGTCAAGCCGGCCAGCAGCTCATGCTGCTTCCTTTGATACAGCTCTGGGGCAACTGACACACCGAAAGGGAGTTTCAGCCAGCGTTTCCTACCCCACGGTGTCCAGAATGTTGTCATCAGGCTGCTTTCTTCATCCAAGCGGCACTGCAGGAATGCATCACGTGCATCCACCAGGGTGAATATACGTGCCTTTGGCAGCTTATACAACACGTCATCTAAAGTGGGCATAAGGTAGTGGGACCGTTTCAGAGCACGGTTGAGAGCCTTCGGGTCAATGCATAGTCTCAATTTGTCTGGCTTTTTCACTATGACTAGATTGCTAATCCAGTCCGTAGGTTGAGTGACTGTGGTCAAGTGTCCCTCCTCTTCATATCGATCAAGCTGAGCCTTAACAGCTGCCTTGAGGGCCACTGGAACATTCCTGGGAGCACACTGCACCGGTGCCACAGTGCTGTCCAGCTCAAAGTGAATATCACCGGGCAGAGACTCAACAGGGCTGGTGAACACGTCGTGGTAGGTGCTGACCAGACACTCCTTGGTCAGGTCTCCCTTCCTGCAGTGCTCCACCTTATTCAGCTCCTCAGGAATGGTGAAGCGTATCAGACCAAGTCTCTCACATGTCTCACCCGAAAGCAAGGGCCTCTGGCCAGTATGCACAATCTCAAAGTCCAGTCTGTGCGTCTTACCCCTAATGACGCATTGTGTGCTGTACACCCCTAGTGAGCTCATCCACTCACTGTTGTATAGTTTTAATCTGGTGAGACTCTTCAGAAGAGGGGTTCTAGGCGCCAGTGTTGTCTTGTCCTTGATGCTCATCACATTGCAAGTGGCTCCAGAGTCGAGCTGGCACCTCTGAACCCCACTTTGCAGTGGCAGGTTGACAAACCACTTTTTACCTCGAGTGTTCACAGCCCCCACGCTCTCCGCTGTGTACACGTCTCTCTCATCGCTGTCCTCCAGTTCCCCTGGCAACGGGTCATCCACAGCATTCAACTGACGTGCCTGCTGGCCTCTTTTCATGCATACTTTTGCAAAATGGTTAGCAGTGCCACACGAGCGGCACGATTTACCAAAAGCAGGGCACAGGTCCCGCCCACGCTTGTGCCGTGTGCCACAGTACTTGCATTCGCCAGCGTCTCTCATGCTCTGTGGTTGTGCAGATGTGTTGGTGGACTCGGATGGCCTGCTGCCAGACCTCCGTCCATATCGCTGTCCTTGTGTGGCATTAATGCTGTCCCCAGGTCCAGAGCTGCCCAGTGACATGGTTTTTAACTGGCTGTCCATGACCTCGGCTGCACGGCAAATTTTAATGGCCTCGTCCAATCTAAGGTCATTTTCCCTTAGTAAGCGACGTCTAGCACCCTCGTCAGTTATCCCGAGAACAAGCCTGTCCCTTATGAGTTCATCTTTTATAGCTCCATATTCACAAGAGGCAGCCTTTTCCCTCAGCCTGGTAGCAAACGCATCCAAGAGCTCTCCATCCTCTTGTTTAAGGTTGCCAAAAACGTACCTCTCAAAGATTACGTTCTTTGCGGGTGTGAAGTATTGCTCCAGTGCCACCAGTATAGCACCCGCATCTTTTTGTTGGTCCGCGGTGAGTCCCAGGTTGTGTTTGTAAACATGTCGGCAGTCGTTCCCCATTAGCCTCCTGAGCGCAGCTGCTTGTACCGGATTTACTTTCTCGCTGAGCCCGGTCGCAAGCAGATAATCCTCAAATTCTGCTCGAAAGCTCACCCAGTTGCCGTGGATGTCCCCCGCCATCTTCATAGGCTCCGGAGGTGGGATGCTGGATGCCATTGTTCCAACGTGACGCTAATGCTAACAGGCTAACTGAAACTGCTAAACCTCACCAAAACAAATAAACGCACTCTGTCTCAGCGACGGACAGTAGCATGCAATCCACAGCTGGGTCCTATTTGAGCTTCTGACACCATGTTTGTAGATGTATGTGCATTAATGAATAAGGCAACTCAGGCTGTGTCTCAACGCCGTGTATTCACATTAAGCAGGCAATCATACAACTGAGGTATATTCACGTGAGGCAGATATATATATAACACAGGCACAATACGTCCACAGGGTGGAGCTGCAACCTAGCCTAAACCACCCTGTAACAGTAGTCATGTGCTTTCTGGGGCTAAATCTTTATCAGGGTAAAAGTTCCTTCAAAATAAGAGTCCTGATCTTATTACTATCAAAATAAAAGTGCAAAACGAAAACTTTACCATAGGAAAATATTGGCATACAAATATAATCCCTTCTCTAAAAGCTAACTCCTTTTTAAATATAGTTTATTTATATATAATAATAATAATAATAATAAGTTTTTCCTTGTACGATGTGAGAGTCAAAGGACAGAGGGTGTCGTATTGTCATACTGATATTCTGTACAAACTGAAGACCACTGAGACAAATGTAACATTTGTGATATTGGGCTATATAAATAAACATTGATTGATTGATAATAATAATATTAGTAATCCATCCATCCATCTTCTCCCGCTTATCCGTGGTCGGGTCGCGGGGGTAGCAGTTCCAGCAGAGAGCCCCAAACTTTCTTTTCCCTGGCGACATCAACCAGCTCTGACTGGGGGATCCCAAGGCGCTCCCAGGCCAGCGAAGAGATATAATCCCTCCACCTGGTCCTAGGTCTACCCCTTGGTCTCTTCCCAGCTGGACGTGCCTGGAACACCTCCCTAGGGAGGCGCCCAGGTGGCATCCTAACTAGGTGCCCGAACCACCTCAACTGGCTTCTTTCGACGCGAAGGAGGAGCGGCTCAACTCCGAGTCCCTCCCTGATGACCGAACTTCTCACCTTATCTCTAAGGGAGACACCAGCCACCCGGCGGAGGAAACCCATCTCGGCCGCTTGTATCCGCGATCTCGTTCTTTCGGTCATGACCCATCCTTCATGACCATAGGTGAGGGTAGGAACGAAAATGGCCCGGTAGACAGAGAGCTTTGCCTTCTGACTCAGCTCCCTTTTCGTCACAACGGTGCGGTAAAGCGACTGCAGTACCGCTCCCGCTGCTCCGATTCTCCGGCCCATCTCACGCTCCATTGTTCCCTCACTCGAGAACAAGACCCCGAGATACGTGAACTCCTTCACTTGGGGTAAGGACTCATTCCCTACTTGGAGTGGACAGTCCATCGGTTTCCTGCTGAGAACCATGGCCTCAGATTTGGAGGTGCTGATCCTCATCCCAGCCGCTTCACACTCGGTTGCGAACCGATCCAGTGAGTGCTGAAGGTCGCAGACCGATGAAGCCATCAGAACCACATCATCTGCAAAAAGCAGTGGTGCAATCCTTACTCCACCGAACTGCAGACCCCCCCCCCCACGACTACGCCTCGAAATCCGATCCATGTATATTACAAACAGGATTGGTGACAAAGCGCAGCCCTGGCGGAGGCCAACCCTCACCGGAAATGGGTCCGACTTACTGCCGAGGACCCGGACACAGCTCTCGCTTTGGGAGTACAGAGATTGGATGGCCCTGAGTAGAGACCCCCTCACCCCATACTCCCGCAGCACCTCCCACAGTACCTCCCTGGGAACCCGGTCATACGCCTTCTCCAAGTCTACAAAACACATGTAGACCGGATAAGCGTACTCCCAGGCCCCCTCCAGGATCCTTGCAAGAGTAAAATATAAAAATATTAATAATAATTATATTATAAATATACTAAAATATTAGTAATAAGCTTTATATTTGTATAGCACCTATTACAAGAATTGTAGCCAAACTCGCTTCACAGCAGTTCAATAGACAGATTAGTATAACATGACAGGATAAAAGCAATGTAGAGGAGCAGCTACATTTCAACACATATATCCACGAAGATTAATACATGAAGACTTGTGACTCGGACTTGACTTGGACTCTTCTTAGGTGACTCGGACTTGGACTCGGACTCGAACACAGGTAATGATGACTCTGACTCGACTCGGACACTTTTTGGGTGACTCGGACTTGGACTCGAACACAGGTAATGATGACTCGGACACTCCTTGGGTGACTCGGACTTGGACTCGGACTCGAAGAGTGGTGACTCGAGAATGACTTGGACTCGTGAATTGGTGACTTGACTACAACACTGCCATAGCTGCAATGCGTAGATTGAGCTAAACACAGGTTTGTTTAATTGTGGGATACGACAGGGTTGGGTAGAGAAAGAATGCGTGTTTATCCTGTTGGCTCCGTCGTACCTGAAATACTTTGTGAGTATATCTTGACCCTGTGTTGTATTTGTTCACATATTGTTTTTTAATGGTTCTAAAGAGGATTGTTTTTTTATTTGTGCTGTCAAGCTAGAAAGACATACATGCTTGTCATGTCCTGTGAGCCTAAACTTCAGGCACTCACCCGGTGGAGGAAACACAAACTGTTGTTGGTACAGATCAGTTATGAAACAGGAGTGGTTTGGATCATTAGGCGTGCTGAGGGGGAGTCCCTGTGCCAGATGTGCTGTGCCTCTGGTTCAGCTGCGGGACACACACATCACAACATTAACTCACACTGTGACAGCAGCTCTTTATTGCTCATCACTGAGAGTAATTATCTCTGTCCTCCTGGAAAACACTGTGGGAACTCACTTAGGATAAAAGTGTGAATCCTCATTAATGTTGAGGTAAAAAGCTGTTCCTGCCATAATATCACGTCCGAACAGGACACAGCACCCAAACACAACAGTAGTTCACTATCGGAATTCCTACTCTATGGAAAGTGGTTTTGTGCTATGTTTTTTAATATTACGAGTGATTTTATACAAAAGTGATTTTAGTTTTTTTGTGGGTGCTGCTAACAAATACTACAATGTTTGTTTGAATCTTTAATATAAATGTTCTTTCATTCTGTCATGCTGTTCATCTTTGGTTTATTCGAAATTCAAATAATAATTCCAAAAAAATATATTTATAAGATCATGTTTAATCATCTGATTCGTCTGTACATTGCTGTTTTAGTCTGTGTTCTTCTAATTAATGTCTACAGTGTGTGCCTATTGAGCCGTTTTGAGCGACGTGGGTCAAGCCCCTATCTACTGTAGCCCCTCTCTCTCACTGTCAAAGTGAATGGTTGCTGTAAAAACGACACTGCGCATGCTCAGAGTATTTTTCTACGACGGAGTATTAGGGCCACACTTAGAAAAAAAACCAGAGAGATTTCGAGAATAAAGTCGTAATAATACGAGAATAAAGTCATAGTTACGAGAATAAAGTCGTAATATTACGAGAATAAAGTCGTAATTACGAGAATAAAGTCGTAATATTACGAGAATAAAGTAATAATTACGATATTAAAGTCGTACTTTCATAAGTGACTAGAGAAGCGGACTTGGAGGAGATTGTCTCCTTTCTGCAGGAGGAAATGGCTGGTTCTGGCCGACTACATTACATTGCATTTAGCTGACGCGTTTATCCAAAGCGACTTACAATAAGTGCGAACCTTGAAGAAAACAGAATCATATAAGTACATCAGGTTTCATAGAGCTAAAACATTTCAAGTGCTACTCAACTGGCTTTAGATAAGCCAGTCCTTTATTAGTATATAAGTGCTTTGTTAGCAATTCTTTGTTAGCAATTCTTTGTTAGTAATTCTATCGCTCGAAGTGGAGTAGAAAGAGATGAGTTTTCAGTCTGCGCCGTTAGATGGGTAAGCTTTCTGCTGTCCTGATTTCAACGGGGAGCTCATTCCGATTCCACTACAAGGCTATCGTTCGACTCCTTCTGGATTCAAAGCCTTGATTACAAGTCTCATCGTTTCTTGTGAAACAACAAATCCCCTTTGAACAGCTCGTATGTAACCAACGATAGCCTTGTAGTCGGCCAGAACCAGCAATTTCCTCCTGCAGAAAGGAGAAAATCTCCTCCAAATCCGTTTGGTTCTTTCTTCGAAATAGACATAGTTTCTTGCACAACCTTTTCAAAGTTCTAATACTTATGATAATCTGATGCTGATGTGCCAAAAGATTAAGTATTTCGTTATTTGAGAAACCTAAACTAAAGTACTGCTTCACAAGATGCTCCACATTTCTCATTTTATTGCAGGACACTGCTGTTGTCTCCTTCTCAAGGCACTTATGAAACTACGACTTCAATCTCGTAATTATGACTTTATTCTCGTAACATTACGACTTTATTCTCGTAATATTACGACTTTATTCTCGTAACTATGACTTTATTCTCGTATTATTACGACTTTATTCTCGAAAGCTCTGTTTTTTTTTTCTAAGTGTGGCCCTAATACTCCGTCGTATTTTTCTATTCAATATGTGCGGCAAAAAAATAATCACCATAGGGGCACTGTGCTGACATACCTACAACACGTTATCTCATAATTCAGAGAGCTGATTGGCTGTAAGTATGTGTGCCGCGAAAATAGTAGTCATATATGTCATATATTTTGTTGATCTTCTGTGTTTTGCCTATAGGCTATTGCTCTGCTGGATCGATTGATATTGTGACCTCGGTGATGAGTGTCTGTGTTTTCCTTATACCCCCCCCCCCCCCCCCTCTCTATCGGAACCATGGATAGCCTACAGCTATTTGTTTTTGTTACAGCAGCACGTACAACATGCAATTTAGTTTGTAATTCTACTCCACTACAATTCAGAGGTTAACCTGGTATTTTTTCTACACTACATTTATTTTAGTTACTTTGCAGATTCTGATTAATGATGTGAAATATAAACAACCCTTAACCTCAATGTAAAATTCAGGGAAGGTGAGTGCCAAAATAAACTATGCAATATATTAGACGTTAAGTACTTTGTCAGGCTTAATATTTATCTCTAGATACCCCCAAAGTTTTTTAACTTAAAGTATTCTTTATTGTTTAAATAAAGCCTTATTAGTTTGTCTGTTTTGCACATCCTCCTATTAATATCTGTGGACGTCCTGCACTAAACCGTTTTATTGTAGAGATCACTACAGTATCTTCTTGATATTTTCTATTCTATATTTCTATCATTGACCTTCTACTTTCCCCCTATTTTGTATGTAGGCTACTCTTAATATTTAAATGTTTTCATTAAATATAACATAATTTGAATTTAAAAAATCAATGACGTGCTTTAACCACTAGGCGGTGCGGGGTAAAAAACTGTCAAATGTACAGTGTTAACACAATAAATGATGCTGTATGAAGATGTTACAAATAACACACAGCATACAATGCCATAATAACTTTGTATTATTAGTGTAGGACACTTATGTATGTATAACATCTGAAGATGTGTAGTTTTATTCATGTTTTCACATAATTTTACAGGATATTACTATATTATTTCACATATTGTAGTTCACATTAATATCTGAGGTATATCCGTAATTTAATGGTAAGCTATTGGAATTCTGATTCCATAGATGTGTCTCCCATCACCCAAAACGCTTTAAAAGAAGCTTTAATTCAGAGAACTGAGTCTGAATAGTGTTAAAAACAGCCTGTAATTTAACAACAGCCACCATTAAGGAGGTTTCTTCTACAGGAACAAGTCCTGTTTCTCGCTTGAGGCCAGGAAAAGGCTAGTCACTGTGACCTTTTTACCTGTGCTGGACTATGGGGATCTGGTCTATATGAATGCACCTGCCAATTGCCTGGTCAAGTTAGATGCTGCGTATCACAGTGCACTGAGATTTGTGACAAACTGTAAAGCATTAACCCATCACTGTACCCTGTATGCAAGGGCTGGTTTGCTTTCACTAACTGTACGGAGGCTCAGTCACTGGTACATTTTTATATACAAAGCCATGTTAGGGAAACTTCCATCTTATATCTGCTCCCTGATCTCACGGAGAATTGTAAGTGGCTACTGCCTGAGATCGAATGCTGTGGTTTTATTAAATGTGCCAACTGCTAGGACTGTCTTAGGGAAGACAGCTTTTAGATGCGCAGCTCCTCTGTCTTGGAATAGTCTGCAAATTAAATGGAAACTGAACAATCTGGTGCCACTAAATGTTTTTAAAGCTCGGTTGGATGCTACTCAATCGGAAGCTATTGGTACCTGTTTATGTGGATAATTTTGTAAATGATGCTGTATGATGTCCTTTTGTTGTTCTATTTATGTTTTTATGTTTCATGTGGAACTACATGAGCAGGTCTCCCTTGGAAAAGAGATCAATGATCTCAATGGGATTGTATCTGTATAAATAAAGGTTTGAAATTAAATGAAATGAAAACCCCTGACTATTCTCTCAACTCAGTATTTACATTCTTTAATTCAAAGAAGATCAGTAATATCTTTAAAAACGACAAGTCCCTTTCTATCAGCTGTACACCGTTATGGTGTAAATATAGCCTATCTACCAATTGGATCAAATATAAAAGGAGATGTATTGTGTGAAGAGAAATTGAAGATGTTAATTGCTGATATATTTATGATCCACGTCACATATTCAGTTTCGGCGGGATTTCTTCCAGTTTGTCCAAAGGTCTTCTAATCAGGGCTCTATAAATAGAGAACTACGGCAGATGTGTAATATTTAATGCAGCGGAACCGTGTATTACAATGCCGTTATGTGATGATTTCCAAAGAGAAAAGCAAGCACACTCAGAATAAGGTATTATTTTCTTTTTTTAAATGTTTTCGGATTTCATTACATTACATTACATTGCATTTAGCTGACGCTTTTATCCAAAGCGACGTACAATAAGTGCGTTCGACCAACAAAATACAAACTTGAAGAAAACAGAATCATATAAGTACATCAGGTTTCATAGAGCAAAAACATTTCAAGTGCTACTCAACTGGCTTTAGATAAGCCAGTCCTTTATTAGTATATAAGTGCTTTGTTAATAGTTCCATCGCTCGAAGTGGAGTCGAAAGAGATGAGTTTTCAGTCTGCGCCGGAAGGTGTGTAAGCTATCTGCTGTCCTGATGTCAATGGGGAGCTCATTCCACCATTTTGGAGCCAGGATAGCAAACCCACGTGTTTTTGCTGATGCGAACTTGGGTCCCCTTCGCAGCGAGGGTGCAGCGAGCCGTTTGGTTGATGCAGAGGGTAGTGCACGTGCTGGGGTGTACGGTTTAACCATGTCCTGGATGTAGGAAGGGCCAGATCCATTCGCAGCATGGTACGCAAGTACCATTGTCTTGAAGTGGATTCTAGCAGTTACCGGAAGCCAGTGGAGGGAGCGGAGGAGTGGCGTGGTGTGGGAGAATTTAGGAAGGTTGAAGAGCTGCTGCATTCTGGATGAGCTGCAGAGGTTGGATGGCACATGCAGGTAGACCAGCCAGGAGGGAGTTGCAGTAGTCTAGGCGTGAGCTGACGAGAGCCTGGACCAGAACCTGCGTGGCTTTCTGGGTCAGCTGGGGACGTATCCTCCTGATGTTGTAAAGCGTGTATCTGCAGCAGCGGGTTGTAGCAGCGATGTTTGCAATGATGGACAGGTTGTTATCTAGGATCACACCCAGATTCCTTGCAGTCTGAGTCGGGGAAACAACAGAGGGGCCGATGTTGATTGTTAGGTCAAGAGTGGGACAATATTTTCCTGGAAGGAAAAGCAGTTCAGTCTTGTCAAGGTTGAGCTTGAGGTGATGAGCAGACATCCACTGAGAGATGTCAGCTAGACAAGCAGAGATGCGTGCGACGACCTGGGTCTCTGAGCGGGGAGAGGACAGAGAGAGTCCAGAGAGGATGAGAGAGTAGAGAGGAGTTGAATGGTGGAGGTTGAACCATGGATGTATAATAAGAACTGGATACAGCGTGGGAGGCGGGGTCTCGTTCTTTCCTATGAGAGCTGCTCATTGGCGCATGAGGACAAAATGGCCCAACTTTTGAGAGAGCGAAACGTCAGATTACCCGTCATGCCTGGCTGTCAGAGCAGAAGTACCCATATGTATGCATTGAGTATGCGCAGTTGAGTTGCCCCTTAAGCCCCGCCCCCGAGCTCCCACTCTCAGATGCGCGTTCATAATACCGAGGAAAATAACATTTTACAACTTGAGGACCGAATGTTTTTAATAAGGGCTATACAAATGTTCATACTGGGTAGTTTATTTAGTTTAAAAAAAATTATCCAACAATTTACAGACCACTCTTTCCCAATGTAAGTCAATGAGAAAACGTGTTTCCGGGCCCAGCAACCCATACGGAAGTGTAGTACCGCCGTTTGGCCACAACGAATATTTTTCTCAGAGTCCGCCGCACTTCACGGCTTGGGTTTAACCTGTAGGAAGTTGTACATCCAAATATGGTCAGAAGAGAGCGCGCCCAACACGTGAGACGCTGACGCAAGGATATTTAAAGAGACATGGAGGTTTACAGAGAACAGACAATAGAGAGGTGAAGTCCCTCCCCTTCCGGTGGGACTCATGGGACCTTATTTCGGAAAAAGTTTGTATTGAAGTCAATGGAGAGAGAAAGATTATCTTTCGATCCCGTTTGAATTGTGCCACGAATTACACATATGATGTTTGTCAATCTTAAATAATAATTTCCATGTCAAAAAAGTCACAGTTTGTCGTAAAACTGTTGAAATATAAGACTATGAAAAATACGCAACTAGAAAGACTACAAATCCCAGAATCCCGGTCCCGCATGCTGGCTCTTACGGAACCGACTAACTCCCGTTTTGTGTATGTACAGCTCTAAACATGCCCAGACTTGTAGTGATTTTAACCTCTTTTAATACTATTAAATGTGCCAACGTGACGGCCGTCTTGGTGTGTGGTGCAAAATGGGAGATGTAGTACATTGAGCGGTTTCACACAAAAAAAGTGTTACTTCACAGTTTTACGACACATTTTAATTTTTTTGACTTGTAAAATTATCTTTTAAATTGACAAACATATGTGTAATTTTTGGCACAATTCAAACGGGATCGAAAGATAATATTTCTCTCTCCATTGACTTCAATGCATAACTTTTCCGAAATAAGGTCCCATGGAGCTCAACCAGAAGGGGAGGGACTTCGCCTCTCTATATGGCGCACAGAGTACAGGTAATTAACGTCTTGTGGTTTTAGATATAATTACATATCAGGGACGGGTGGCGCAGTGGTCTGTGCAATGATCATCAGATCAAGGGGTGAAACCCGCCGCTGCTGCGTCTGTAAAGCCGGTGGGTCCTTGGGCAAGACCCTTCACCTGAACTTGCTCCTGTGGGTATTGTCCACAGTATCTGACCATTGCATGTATGATGTGCAATGCGTGTATATGTAAAGCGCTTTGAGTCATTGATAATGCGCTATAATAAATGTAAGGAATTATTATTTATTATTTATATTATTTATCTCGGCTCTTTGTCGATCTTTTTGGTCTTGTTAGAAATACCCCATGGTAAAACTGTGTTCTCGCAGCAGTTAAAGAAGCTTAGTTTGCTGTTTTCTGTTGTTGGCTGCTATCTATTAAGATGGTTTGCTCTATCACAATTTACACATAAAACCTAAATGTGCATCTGTTTATTGTTCTTCTTGCCTTTATATTCAAGCATGTTGATTGTATATTGGCTATATCTTGACATTATGTTCATTTTATCATACTTGCCATACATTTATTTTAATTTATGTAAATGTAACTTTCCTTTTACATATTCGAAACACAAAATCCTCTCATCATACTTAATCCTAGACAGTAGCACATGGTAGCCTATATATTGTACGACTTTGTAATTTTTAAATGTTGATATGTATTCGCTCATAGCGTGCCTTTCACGCAGACAATAAAAGTGAATTTTGAAATGACAAATAGGTTTATGTTTCAAGTTTATTTGCATTAAAAACGTGTTTTTAAACCCTTCTGTTTAAGTTGATATGTTGTACCTTAATATATTACATCTTTAAAAACATGCTGTTTGCCATTTTTAAAGTTTGTAATAATAATAATACATGTGAATGATTGAGCTCATTGCCTGACTGGCCCTCCTAATTTCATTTAAAAGTCAACGATGATCATTGGGAAGGGGTATCCAGCCCATATCAATAACATACCATAAATTTCATTCGGATGGAGGCACGTGTGCATCGCGAGGCTCAGTATCTGACTAGTTTTAGCAAAATAGTGCTTTTGTACCTAATTATCTCGTTTATGTTCGCTCGATTCAGCCGGGCGAACTACTCATACAGCACTTCTAGATATAAATCATCGATGTATCATCATAGTTTTGGACTATCAATTCAACTTCGGCGAGCTACCACCGGAGTTGGTAAAACCACCGGAGAGCCGCGGAGAAATCCATCCAACCGGAAGTTCTCGGCGCCGGCGTCGAGATCGTAAACAAAGACTGGGGAAACGCGGAGGTCTGCGTGCTAAGCTAAGGCTAAATCCAAACCGACCAGCACTCCCGAGCATTTTCCTCGCCAATGTACGGTCTCTGGCGAACAAGCTGGACGAACTCAAGATCCGGACCCTCACACAAAGAAGGCTTATGGACTGTAGTCTCATGTTTTTCTCAGAGACATGGCTCAGCAGCATTGTTCCTAACGGCGTGGTGGACCTACAGGGACGCACTGTCTTCAGGGCAGACAGAGTAGCAGCAGCTACAGGTAAAAGCAGAGGTGGAGGAGTGTGCATTTATGTGAACAATTCATGGTGTATGGACTCTGTCATTGTTGATACCCACTGTTCTGCTGATCTGGAGTTCCTGATTATTAAGTGCAGGCCCTTCTACCTACCACGTGAGTTTACTTGCATTGTTGCTGCTGCAGTTTATGTCCCTCCGGATGCTAATGCTAAAGTGGCTATGAAAGAACTGTGTGCTGCTATCAACAAACTGCTAACCATGCATCCGGATGGGACCTTTATTGTCGCTGGGGATTTTAATCACTGCACCTTACCATCTGGTTTACCAAAGTTTCATCAGAATGTTTCCTGCACCACAAGGGGACAAAAAACGTTGGATCATGTTTACACCAGTGTGGCTGACGCTTACAAAGCCACACCACTCCCCCACCTCGGACAGTCCGACCATCTCTCTCTGTTCCTGCTCCCAAAATACAACCCGGTCATCAAATGTGTGAAACCCACAACAAGGATCTTAAAGCTCTGGTCTGAGGGTGCTGACTCCACTCTACAGCACCAATTCCGACATACAGATTGGTCTTCGTTTTCTGCCCAGGCCACCACAGACTCTCAGACAATTACTAACATTGACATTTTCACCAACTCTATACTGGACCACATCAACAGGTGTGTGTGTGTGTGTGTGTGTGTGTGTGTGTGTGTGTGTGTGTGTGTGTGTGTGTGTGTGTGTGTGTGTGTGTGTGTGTGTGTGTGTGTGTGTGTGTGTGTGTGTGTGTGTGTGTGTGTGTGTGTGTGTGTGTGTGTGTGTGTGTGTGTGTGTGTGTGTGTGTGTGTGTGTGTGTGTGTGTGTGTGTGTGTGTGTGTGGACAAAGTAACATCATGCAAACAAATTAAAACTTTCCCCGACCAGAAGCCCTGGATGAACAGTGAGGTTCGCCTTCTGCTCAAAGCAAGAGATGTAGCCTTCAGGTCTGGTGACCGGGAGACTTACAGCTCAGCCAGGGCCAACCTGAGGAGGGGAAACGCACAGGCAAAATACTGTTATAAACAAAGGATCGAAGAGTACTTCAGCTCCTCGGACCCCCGGCGTATGTGGCAAGGCATACAGACTCTCACCAACTATAAATCACTACGCAACATGCCCCTAACAAGCTCCACCTCCTTCCCCGAAGAGCTCAACCACTTCTACGCTCATTTCGACCGGGAGAACAAGGAGGTCGTCCCTATCAAATTCGACCTACCACCAGATGAACCGCCACTCACACTCTCCATCTCCGATGTCTACTCCACCCTGAGTAAGGTGAATGTTCGGAAGGCAACTGGCCCTGATGGAATTCCTGGATGCATGCTCAGAGCCTGTGCAGAGCAGCACTCACTCCATCATCGCTAAGTGCTTCGAGAGACTGGTTCTCTCACACCTGAAATCCTGTCTGCTACACTGGATCCATACCAGTTTTCAGCCAGTTGACCTGTTCAGCCTACCGCTGCAACAGGTCAACAGAGGACGCCATCTCCACGGCACTCCCCTCTGCCCTAACCCACCTGGATAGCCCCAAATCTTACGTCAGAATGCTGTTCATAGATTTCAGTTCAGCATTCAACACTGTGATCCCCTCCAAGCTGATCTCCAAGCTTCGCCAGCTTGGTATCAATACATCGCTCTGTAACTGGATGCTGGATTTTCTGACTAACAGACCCCAGTCTGTGAAGTTAGACAACCTCTCCTCCTCCACTTCTACCTTGAACACCGATGTGCCACAAGGCTGCGTGTTAAGCCCTCTCATGTACTCCCTGTTCACCCATGACTGCGCTGCTGTTTATGATTCCAACACCATAACAAAGTTTGCAGACGACACCACGGTGGTAGGCCTGATCAGAGGTGACGACAAAACGGCCTACAGGGATGAGGTACAGCACCTGGCCTCGTGGTGTGCTGACAACAACCTGGCTTTTAACACCAAGAAGACCAAGGAGATCATCGTGGACTTCAGGCGGAACAGGAGCCATGCACATGTTGCAGGATGAGAGTCCTAATCCCTTGTAAAGCATATTCTCCTTGTTTGGCTCTTGTGAGCATATCACCACCAGGGGGCACCCTATAAAAGGGCAGAGGTTTCTAGCTGGCTGTCTCTTGTTTGTTGGTACACAGACCCTCCCCACTTGCGTGTTTGCCGTCGCCACCGGTGCAAGTATGTTGCAGTAGCATTGCTCGCTTCAGGAAAGGTTCTGCAATTTGCCAGCACATTCATACTTATCCCTGCTTTGCCTCACCTAGTGGAGGATCCTCCGGGTGCAGCCTGTCAACGCAGCCATAAAAAGCAAGAAGCTCTCCCCTCTCTGCGTTATCGATAGGAAAGCCTGATCGGAATGTGTGCTGTAGGCCTACGGCGATCTATTTAGTCAATCCACCTCATTACTTTTATTGATATTAACGCTGTATGTGTATTTATTCATAAACCTAGGGCCAATCCAATGGTTGAGGGACATCTGCTGTTTTGCTTCACCGGAGAAAGTATGTTTATCGGCAGTAACGTCACAACTGCTGTTGATCCTGCCTAGATGTTTGGGCTACCGTTACCACATTGTGGCTTCTGATTGCTGCTTCTGGTCAGCTTTGCGTCGCCTACTGCGGAGACTCGCTCACCAGTTACCAAGTGCTGCTTGACTTTAGCCACCCCTGCTTATATGTATACATATTGAGGATTATGAGCTACTTCAAAGAGCTAATAATCATATAACAGACCTTAAGAAGGACATCCGACGACTTTCTGACGAGTTAAAAGAAAAAGACTCTCTCGTGTCCAGTCTCATGGAGGTGGCATCGGTGCAGTCTAAACAGCTTGCCTCGTTCAGTAGAACTATCCATGACACTGTTCTGTGGGATCCTTCCACCTGTCCACGGCCTTCCGACTCCTCGACACCTGGCCATCAGCAGTCGTGGTCTGAGGTGGTGCGCAGGAGCTTATTGAATGGGGAGACTTCACCGCCTCGCCTACGCCTTCAGAACCGCTTCACGGCCCTGTCTGACGATCCGGTCCATCCAGCTGATGCTCCCGCGGCACTGACCCGTCCAGATGATCCGGTCCATTCAGCTGAAGCTCCCGCGGCACTGACCAGTCCAGATCTGCACGCTGCCGACACTGCAACTTCGGCGCCAGCAGCCAACAGTGTTTGTGCTTCCTCCCAGACCACTGTGAAGTCAACTCGGCGTCCCTCATCCCGTCTTCACGTCGTAGACTCCTCAAAGAGGCCGTGCTGAGACACTCGGGAAGTTTTCCGGGCCCTGAGCCAGCGGGGAAATCCTCTCCCAGCCCAGCTGTTGCTGTCTCACCACAACACCCTCCCGCTCGGTCTCCACGTCCTCGATCGCCGGCACCACCTCGATCGCTGGCACCACCTCGTCCCCTTTTCGCCCCAACAACATTGATAATCGGGGATTCCATAATTAGAAACATCAGATTCTTCAACGCGGCCACGCGCTGCTTCCCTGGAGCCTCAGTCCCGGATATCCTGGAGAAACTCCCGGGTCTGCTGCACTCACTCCCGTCCTCTGTTAATCGACTAATTGTCCACGTTGGGTCTAATGACACAGCCCGCCAGCAGTCGGAGCTGACAAAAAAAGATTTTAAGAAACTTTTTATTCTTTTACGGGGCTGTGAAAAGTCGGTTTTTATCTCAGGTCCAATCCCAACACTGGCCCGCGGAGCAGGGCGGTTCAGTAGGATCCTCAGCCTCCACACTTGGCTGCAATCCGCCTGCAGAGCTCACAATTTAGGTTTTATTGACAATTTTAATCTATTCTGGGACTGACCCGCACTCTTCGGCACTGATGGAATCCACCCCAGCAGGCTGGGTGGCCGCATGCTAGCGGCTAACATGCAGCACGCTGTTCAGACGTCTCCCTGACTTTTCGCGCTCCACGTTCACACACCCCCCTTTCCGGCGGTATCATCTCAAGCCCCGGTTTCCCCTACAAATCACACTAGCTCCCCCTTGTGGCTTGGTGGGTCCCCTACAACTATACCCCAACCTGTGCGTATTTCAGCTCCCACTTTAATGCCGAGCGACATCCCGGTCAGAATCACTGACCGGCGGTCACGCCCTTGCTGTAATAACAACTGTTGTGGTGCGAGAGTGATCAGTCCAGTTGTACAAATAGTCAAAGCTCCCTGTGCTGATGGTGATACAGTGGCTTCCTCAGCTAAAAATAGAGAGAATACAATTAATTTGGCCTTACTTAATGTTAGGTCCTTAGCGGGTAAGTCATTTTTAATCAATGATCTTATAATAGAACAGCAAGTAGATTTTATGTTTCTTACTGAAACTTGGCTAGATACAAACAATAGTGCTGCAGTTCTTATTGAAACAGCACCACCTAATTACAGCTTTATGAGTGAGGTCAGAGCTGAGAAGAAAGGTGGTGGAGTGGCTTCCTTGTACAAGGATGTTCTAAATTGCAAGCAAATATTGTTTGGAACATTCACCACTTTCGAATATCTTGCGATAATACTGAAATCTTCATCACATGTTTTATTAATAACCATATACAGGCCCCCCCGATACACAGCAAACTTTCTAGATGGGTTCACACAGCTGCTTTCTGTCATATGTATTGATTTTAACTCATTAATTATTGCTGGAGATTTTAACATTCATGTGGATAACACCAATGACAAAAATGCTAGAGAATTGCTCCATATTGTGGAGAATTTTGATCTGACTCAGCATGTCTCAGGGCCCACTCATTCTAAAGGCCATACACTGGATTTACTTATGTCCAAAGGTCTCGATATCTGTAAAGTGTTTGTTTCTGATGTCGCTCTCTCTGACCATTACTGTATCTCCTTTGAGATGTCTGTCACTGATGTGATCCACACTAGGTCAGATGTAACTTTAAGAAGGTATATAAATGAAAATACCTGTACATCATTTATCCAAGCCTTTTTAGCCGCGCCGGCTCTCACACCAAACCCTGTTAGTAATCTGGTGGATACATTTAACGCAAAACTGACGAATATCATTGACGCCATTGCGCCCGTGAAAGTTAAAAAAATCTTTGGAAAAGAGAAAGCACCGTGGAGAAATTCACCATCAGTGAAACTTCAAAAAACAGAATGCCGGAAAGCTGAACGCAGGTGGCGGAAAACAAAACTCAAGATACATCATGATATTTACAAAGAAGAACTATTCACCTACGGACTTGAACTGAAGAAAGCTAGACAATCATTTTTCTCTGATCTTATCAACAAAAATATTAATAACTCTCGTTTATTATTTTCCACTATTGATAGGTTAACTAACCCCAGAATGGAAATAGCCCCTGAACTAATCTCCACTCAGAAATGTAATGAGTTTGCTTTATTCTTCACAGAAAAGATCTTAAAGATCAGGCAAGATATCAATTCCTCAATTCCGAGTCTTGACCCGTTCCCATTGCAAGGACAAATAATTAATGAAGCAAACATGTCAGAATTTGTTCCAGTCAGCCATAAAACACTTGAAGACATTATATTCCATCTAAAAACAATTACATGTAGTCTTGATAGTCTTCCGACAAACTTCTTTAAAAATGTCTATTGCTATATTGCCTCAGATGTACTGCAGATTGTGAACATGTCGCTCCATTCTGGTGACTTCCCTAAGGGCTTGAAAACTGCAGTTATTAAGCCGCTGTTAAAAAAGAACACCCTCGATACACTGACAATCGGTAATTACAGGCCAATTTCAAATTTACCATTTTTAAGCAAAATAATTGAAAAGGTTGTCTACCTTCAACTTAACAGTTTTTTGACCTCCAATAACATTTTAGACACTTTCCAATCTGGTTTTAGGTCTCGTCATAGCACAGAGACGGTTTTATTAAAGATTTTAAATGACATTCTTTGTAATACCGACTTTGGGAAATCGACAGTTTTAGTTCTATTGGACCTCAGTGCGGCGTTTGACACCGTAGATCACAACATTTTAATAGAAAGACTAGAGAAATGGGTGGGTCTGTCTGGCACTGTCCTAAAATGGTTTACATCCTATGTTGAAAACCGAGAGTATTTTGTTTCAATTGGTAGCTGTACATCGGACAGAACCAAAATTACAAGTGGAGTTCCCCAGGGGTCGATCCTCGGGCCCCTTCTATTCAATTTGTACATGCTGCCACTTGCTCAAATAATTAGAAATAACAACATTTCCTATCATAATTACGCTGATGACACCCAAATCTACATATCACTTTCCATAGATGAATACGGTCCTACTGATTTATTGATCACATGTCTAAAACAAATACATGACTGGATGTGCCGTAATTTCTTACAGCTCAACACAAAAAAAACCGAAGTAATTGTTTTTGGAACCAAAGAAGAAAGAATTAAAGTCTCTGCACACCTGGAATCATTATCACTCGAACCGAAAAGTCAAGCAAGAAACTTAAGTATAATTTTAGACTCTGACCTCAAATTTAACAGCCACATCAGGGCAATCAACAGATCAGCCTACTACCATCTTAAAAATATCTCACGTATTAAAGACCTTATGTCGAAGCAAGACCTTGAAAAACTTGTCCATGCATTTGTTTTTAGCAAGCTTGACTACTGCAACAGCATCTTCACAGGCCTCACAAAAAAATCACTCCGTAAACTCCAACTAATTCAAAATGCTGCTGCCAGAATCTTAACCCGGACAAAGAGAACAGATCACATCACTCCAGTGCTGAGATCACTGCATTGGCTTCCAGTTAGTGAGAGAATTGACTTTAAGATTTTAATGCACACATATAAAGCACTAAACGGGCTAGGACCCAAATATATCAAGGACCTCCTTCAGTGGTACGAACCCAGCAGACCCCTTAGGTCTTCAGGCACAGGCCAGCTCACTGTTCCATTTGTGAGATCAAAGCATGGGAAAGCAGCCTTCTGCATCTATGCTCCTGATGCATGGAACAAACTCCCAGAACATCTGAGAATGGCAAGCACTTTTGAAACATTTAAATCAGGTCTAAAAACATTTCTTTTTAATATGGCTTTTCAAATTTAAATGTTCAAATTTTCGAACTGTTAAACATGGTTTTCTCTCTTTTAATTAATTATTTTGTGTGTTTTGTATTTCTTCTCAATGTATTGTGTTTTCTCTGTTTGATCCTGTAAAGCACTTTGAATTGCATTAATGTATGAATTGTGCTATACAAATAAATTGCCTTGCCTTGCCTTGCCTTGCCTTGCCTTGCCTTGCTTTAACTGCACGCCTTGCTGCTGCCTTGCTTGAGCCGACACTCGAATACCTCATTCACACCAACGCAACTCCGGTTCAAGCTCCGTGCTAGAGATTTTCAGGTTCAGAACCAGTTCTTCGGTTTAGCTCTGGCTCTTTTCACACCGCCCAGAGTCCGACTGGTAATGCGTCGTTGCGTCATCGTTTGCGTCATGACGTAACCGTTTGCGTGCCTGCTTCATAAAGCCAAACCGCGCGGATGAAATCAGTTGCAGTCATTTCTTATGGCTCTATCTGCAGCTTTTCCGGAGTCATTTCTGTGGTTTAGTTATATTCTTATAAAAAAGTGTACTCGTGTCAATAAAGGTTTTTTTAAAACACAACTGCTTCCGAGGTCGGTCTTATTTCTTAAGGTGGACTGAACCATGAGTGTGGAGTAACGTTGTATCTTTCATTTACGTGAACTGTAACCTTCACCCAGGTATGTAACAGCTGTTCTCAAATGAACATGTGAAGTAAAGTTTAATATTTATAGTTTTATAGATTTATAATGAGTTATAATGAGAGGTGATCAACGTGAATGCTCAGGTTCCACCTTAACACGCAGACACGTTGCTTCACCATGAGCAGAAACCTTTATATACAGTCTATGGCAGAAACACTGAAACTCTGAAACTCTTGTTAAGTTTTTCCATCGTTGTGGTACAAACTGGATAAAACGCTGGCTTTTTGTTGTTGTTCAGGAGTTGATCTGTCTCTGCCCCTGCCCCCGCCTCGACGTAAGCGTGACGTAGGTTGTGCTTTTGCTCTGGCCGGACAATTTTTTGGTGCTTGAAACGAACCGGATTCCGGAGCTAAGAGGCTGCTCCGCTGCGGTGTGAAGAGGAAAACCCGGTGCTTTTCAAGCTCCAGCTCCGAACCGGCCCTGATACACCGTTGGTGTGAATGAGGTAGAAGTGTGGAAGTCACTGAACTCTGGGGCTAACTATGGGCTCAGAACAGTCTCATAATACACACATGCACACAGAAGGATTCACACTTGTATTTCATGATCCGCAAAAGGATTCAAACTTGTATTTCCGGATCCACACTTGTGTTTTTCAATGCATACACAAATGTGTTCCGTTTCATATACATGTAAATAAAATCCAAACACAGAAACAAGTTTTACATGTGTATTTTTGATCCACACATATTAGTTTTCCGTTTAAAACCGCTGCACCTTCAAACACAAACAGCTTTCTGTGCACGGATCGCTTTGCATTCGTGTGTGGGTTTTTTGAGACTCCCCTGACGCTCACCCGATTCGTACTTGTAATATCTCTCATCTATAGCCAATCAGATGTCTCCTCCAGTCTAAGCCAATCACATGAGCACGCCCCCACGGGGGTAGGATTTCTTGCGTTCGTGACGTAGCGTTTCATTTACGCTTTTTGCGCAGTCCGGACTCCGGAGCAGACAGGTCAACTTCAACATGGCGTCTAGCACAAGTGTAAGTGATACGTGTCTCGGCGTGAATGATTAAATATGTTTTAGGTATGAATTCTTGTTATGTTAGTGATGTGTTAGCATGGAAGTAATATGGGTGGCATGTAATACTAGCGTTTGCTGGCAAGTTAGCTATATTATGCTAATAGACTACCTAGGATTATAACCTTACATAGCTAACATTAGCCAAACATTTCTTTAACTTCTTTCATGCTGTTGCTTTGTTTTGTAGGGACAACTTAGACAGAATTAATCCAAAATGTGCTGCTCAAATTATTATTCAAAAATATATTCCATTGTGTTTAATGATGGGGTGGAATTGAACATTAAGAGATTACGTTAAATAGGATTAACCAGTGTTGGTAAACAAACGGTCGAACGTTGAGCACTGTTGGTCATATTTTATCTATCTTTTCTATTCTTTTCCCCCCAGGAATCAGTAAAGCGTGAAATCCTTCAGAGACTTCAAGATCGACTGACATACATCTTGGATAGGACACCTGTTGATATCGAAGGGCTACAGTTTGCGTGCCGTCAGGCTTTTGTTATATTGAGTGCACTGGGTGACATTGTTGATTTAGGGAATAATATACAGTCTGCACTTGCAGACCTGAACAGCCTTATCCAACAAGAGAGAGATAATCAACAGATATTTGTGACCCTTGAGTTGCAAAACTGTTGTGGACGTGGGCGTCCACGATTGAATGTGTCAGTAGAGGCTCTGACACATCTGGTTGAACTGGGACTGCCATCGAGTTCCATCGCCAGACTCCTGGGTGTGTCTAGAGCAGAGGTTCTCAATTGTTTTTCAGCCAAGGACCCCTTACAAGATAGAGAATACACCAAGGACCCCCTCATTCTGATTTGTGATTTTGGGCTATAGAAATAAAAATTGACTTGATTTGACATGTATGTCCCTTGGAATAATCTGACGTAGCCTATTTTTTACACTTCTATAGTCTTAGTTATGTGAAACTCTGTGAGTTGGAGGAACATGTCTGTAATGCCATTTTGCACCTGCCTTCTCCAGATCGCTGTTTTGGCACGGAATGCCTGGATTTTGTCGCTTACCTCCAGGATAGAGGCATATCTGCCTTGAACGGACAAACTGAGATCGTTCAATAAGTTGAACACATCTGCGAGGTAGGCGAGCTGTGCGATCCATTCGGGGTCCGAGAAGAGTGCTGCAGTGGTTGGCTTGTCATTCTGGATGAACTCACACAGCTCTGAGCGCAGTTCGTACACCCGCTGTAGCACTTTTCCACGGGAGAGCCAACGCACCTCTGAATGGAACAGCAGGGTGTCCTGTCCTGCGCCCATCTCCCTGCAGAGCTGGCCGAATAAACGGGACTGTGGCTTACACTTGATGTGGTTGACCACAGATACCACTGTGCTGAGAACGGACTGTAGCTCAGGACTCAACGATGTTGACGCCAGAGCCTGCCTGTGCAGCATGCAGTGGGTAGCTATCATCATTGGATTGCGCTCCTTGGCACGAGCAACCACCCCACTATTGCGTCCGGTCATGGCAGCTGCCCCATCCGTGCAAATCGCAATGTAATTCTCCCAACTCACATTGCCAGTCTCCATGAACATATCTATAACATTGAAAATCTCTTCACCTGTTGCTCGCCCCGTCAACTCTTGACAAAATTAAAAATCTTCCTGAATCCTTCCTTCCCACGGGTAGCGAACCAGCGCGATGAGCTGCGCAGAGCCGGAAACACATCAGTGGACTCATCCAATTGAACCGCGAATTTAGACCCTCTCAGTCTTTCCAGCAGTTGTGATTTGATATCAGCAGAAATGTCCTCAATTCGTCGTCTGATGGTGTCATTTGACAGAGGTACACTTCTCAATTTGGCAGCCGCATCTTTCCCCACGATCACCTCACACAGATCCACCGCAGCAGGGAGCAGTAGTTCCTCCGCTATTGTGTGGGGCTTTCGCGCCTTACGTTACGTCCACACAGCAGCTTTTCAAAAATCTTGAAAAGCTTGAAGCTGGGCGTGTCTGAAAGCTTGGGGATTTTTTGTGAGCAACGCGACCAACAACCAATCACATGAATCTCCCGCCCCCGACATACAAAGCAAAAAACCCCGGGATTTTATGCTAGCAATATATATATATATATATTAGGGCTGTCAAGTTAACGCGTTAATAACGCGTTAACGCAATTTTTTTTTAACGCCACTAATTATTTTAACGCGATTAACGCATGTGTATTTTTTTTCCTCGGCCGCCCCGTAGTTTCAGAGCGCATCGAGTTTAAAATACCATCTGCTGACAGCCCAGCTCCTGCGGCCCGCTTGTGGCAGACCACACTTCCACGCTCACCGGCAGGCACCGACTGGCCATCGGGAGGACCGGGAGGGTGTGTGTAATGTGGCCCGAGCGAGAGAGAGACCTTAAGTGCATTGTTGTTGTTGTTAGCATCTGGTGCTAGCTAGCTGCGCTAACGGATATACGGAGCTGTTTAAATGAAAACAGAGGAGCGACATTTCGCCACAACTGCACCGAGCACTTGACTTTATGCAGGAAGCCAGACAGCGGGACATTGTAGGAGAAGTGAGCACACTCATGATTGCAGCAACATGATTGCAGCGTCCAGGCAGCACATAGCTCCAACGATCCAACACACACACACACACACACACACACACACACACACACACACACACACACACACACACACACACACACACACACACACACACACACACACACACACACACACACACACACACACACACACACACACACACACACACACACACACCCCATTTGTATTGTATGAGAGAGGTTCCAGGTTGAATTGAGGCGAATATTTGTAATGTTCAGAGGTTGTTGTTTAATATTCATGAGAATATTTGTCATTGTTCAAATGATAATAAACATTAGCATAAAGCATATTTGTCCACTCATATGTTGATAGGAGTATTAAAAACTTTAAAAATATTCCTCTAAGGTACATTTAGAACAGATAAAAAATTTGCGATTAATTTGCGATTAATCGCGATTAAATATTTTAATCGACTGACAGTCCTAATATATATATATAAACTCCCCAAACAGGCGAAAACCTACCAGTTTCACCCACTGTCTCTGCCACCTCCCTCCATGCCTGGTTCCTCTGGTTTGTATCCCGTTAATAGTTCTGGTCGTAAAGAACCGGGTGATTTGCTACCGTAATTTCTCGTTTGGAATATGAGGAAATGAACTGCGGTCTGGTTCTCCCTGCTTACACGCGGTTTGATTGGCTAGCGCTTCTACTGTCAGATTTGCATAAACGTGATTTGATTGGCTGACGCTTCAAGCTCAGCTTCAAAAGTTGAACATTGCTCAACTTTTGAATCCTGGAAATCCTGGAAATCTTCGCTTCGCTCCCCCACAATGCAGTTCGGCGAAAAGCGAGGCAAAGTGACGTCATCCCCATTCAAAGTCAATGGGCAGAGAAGCGTTGGAAGCGGTGGAAGATTCGTCTAAAGCTGCTGTGTGGACGTACCGTAAAGCTGCTGTGTGGACGTACCGTTAGCAATCCTCTGCGCTACCAGGTAGGAGGCCCGCTGCGCTTTAGCAGAAACAGACGTAACATTAACCATCCGTTGTTGTTGTTGCTGGCGTTAGTCCTCACCCTTCCTCTCAAAAAAAGCCCGGTCTTTTTTTACATAATCTGGATGCTTGGTCTCGAGGTGCCTCTTCAATTTGGCAGGCTTCATCGCCTCATTGGCAAGACACCGCAGGCATATCAGACATTTCGGTTTCCCTTCCACTTCAATAAATCCATATTGGAGATACTCCTCATCGTATTTCCTTACTTTTGTTTTTTGTTTTTCATTTACTTCATTTGTAGCCGTAACAGGTCGTTTTAAAAATATGTCCATCTTCGTAGTATGCTAGCCGTGTTATATCTCTATGATGCTTGCAGCGGCGCTCTCTGACTGACGTAACAGTTATTGTTGTTTCCACGGTAATGGGTGACGCGCTTGATTTTTAAATGTATCTATTTGTTAGATTAGAACGTAATCTATGAACTATTTTAGATTAAAAAAATTAAATATTATTTGTTGAAAAAAAAAAATGATATGATAATTTAAATTAATGAATCTGAAAACTTTTCACGGACCCCCTGGCAGAGTGCCACGGACCCCCGGGGGGTCGCGGACCCCACTTTGAGAACCACTGGTCTAGAGCAACGCTATTTAGGCGGATGACCGAAAATGACATTTCTATATCTGCTTCATATACTGTAGTGGCTGCACTGATGACGAATTGGATTCATTGATCACCACAATAAAAAGTGCAATGCCAGATGCTGGCTACCGTGTAGTCCGAGGTGCTCTACTTGCGAAGGGACACAGAGTGCAATGGGAACGGGTGTATGCATCCATGCATCGTGTGGACAGTGTTGGTATGCTCGCCAGGATGACCCGGATGGGATGTGTGGTGAGGAGAACATACACAGTTCCTTACCCTAAGTACATGGTGCACATTGACACCAACCACAAGCTCATCAGGTTTGTCTGCATGCTGTCTGTATGTAATCTGTTCATTTTATTATTTTGAATGTCTAGTTGTATATATCTTGAGTATGTAATCATATCAATGTCTATCATTGACAGGTACAACTTTGTTATCTTTGGGGGAATAGATGGCTATTCAAGGAAGGTAAGACTATTCTATTGTCAAGAACCAACAACTGCAAAATGTTGCCGAACATCATGTGATGGTTTTAGTTTTCTAAGCTTCAGTTTATTTTCTGTACCAACAGGTGGTGATCTTTAGGTACACAATCTAACCTATAGTTAATTACATATCGCCTCTTACCAAACAGACGATATGGACTTCTAAAGTCACCTTATATTTTAAGTGATTCAGATCAAACAATATGCATTTACTTATTTACTTAATTTCAAAATAAATACTTTGAAGAACTTGTGAAATAATTAAAACACTTATAATAGTAACCGCACAATATATGTCAAGAAGCTTGCCTGAGCTATCATGATATTCTGTTATACATTGAATAATTCTGTTGTGCGTTGTTCTCTTAATGCTGCACATTGTCATTTGACAGATGCTTCAAGTTAAACTGAATCATCAAGGTACTAATATGTTGTTTTATGTGTACTTGTATGTGTAGATTATGTACTTGAAGATAGCAGACAACAACCGGGCTGACACCCACTTGTGTTTCTTCAATGAAGCTGTGAACGAGCACGGGTTTCCTCTGAGGTATTCACATAATTTCATATGTAATCATTAGTGTAATTGCGGACCTTTCCATCAAATTTAGATGTTCCCCTCCAATGGCTGCATCAGTGACGACCACTTTACTTTTGATGGGACTCATTCATTGCAAATATTGTCGTGCTTTACTGTTAGTTCAAAGAGGCAATCTGAACATATAAGTTAAAACAATTGCCATTATAAACGGTACCTTTCTAGGCCACAAAAGTGCTGTCGGACACAGCCATATCAATTGTTAATTCTATGTGAGCCCCTCACATATGACAATATATAAGCGACATGTCAGATTTTTCTATCCCTCAGCTGAGATTCATGTACTGTACAGAAATATGAAAATATAATCTATTCACAAGCTGATGTGAACCATCCCTCATTCAGGTGTGGAAGATAACTTGTGGTTTAATAAAGTGAAAGAGAACTCTTAAGAGTTACAGTTAAGGACCTGTCCAGATATCTCAAATATTTATGTCCAGAGAGAGCCATTTGTGATCAGATTATGGATGTAGATCATTATGGAATTGTACCCCTCGTTTTTTGGACCTTCAAATACGTAGATTTTAACTATGCATAATTATTTGATTTATTTTCCAGAGTGAAAGGAGATCATGGTGGAGAAAATGTGGAAGTAACACAATTAATGTTCTCAGTTCGTGGAACTGACAGTAACAGCTTCATTGCAGGGAAAAGCGTACACAATCAACGGTGAGTTAAACCTCATTTTGTAAGCTTATGAGCATATTGTTCTTCTTAATATTCCCTTTAACAAACCTTCATACGCACATGTTGAGACCATTCCTTCACAAAGAAGAAAATGACAATTTTCACAGAAATTTACCAGCCACGCAAACATTTGAAAACTCACTTAATGTTATGTTTGTACTCTCCTGTCAAGTCAGTTGAGACATTGCCATTGATTCAATGACTAGGAAACTTTAAATTGTTCATAGTGAACAGTTTGAATTTTCTTTTAAGTTTAACATGTTTTTGTGTTTTCTTCTCACATAATTGAACGCCTCTGGCGTGATGTGTTCATGAGTGTTACGGGTGTCTTTTACAACACCCTGCACTCTCTTGAGGAACAACACTTGCTTGACATCAGTAACGTCCTGCACATCTTCTGCTGCCACTACGTTTTCTTGCCACGCATCCAAGCCAACCTGGATGTGTTCAGTGAGGCCTGGGCCAACCATCCCATCAGGACAGAGCAAAATCTGACACCCAATCAGTTGTGGCAGGTGGGCCAGCACCTGAATCCTGTTGCAGATCCAGAGCCTGAGGTAAATTATGAATTTTCAAAACCATCACTATCTCTTGTTTATTATCAATCTAAACCCAAACAGTATAATAAGTTATCTGATTCATAATCTAACTCCCCTTCTTGGATTAAAAGAACCTCTGCTGGGAGCAAGCAAGAACACTTTTCTATATTACACTATTACCTTAACATTATTCCACAATCACTCCATTTTTTATTATTATAGAACAATTGCATACCCTCTTTATTTCGCCTGATCACATATTTTGTAATAAGAAGCAGTAATGGCACAGTGCTTGCTTTAATATTTGTACACTCACTTTGTCTTTTTTAGGGTTCACTCATACCAGAGATTCAATGGGAAGAGAGTGGATACACAAATGAGCATCATACCGGGGTCAATGTCCCTACGCTGAGCTTCCCTCTCTCAGACTTTGAAATTATGCAACTGCAAGACAACATTGATCCATTGGAAGAATCTGAATGTTTCGGAGTGGACATATATCTCAATACTGTCCAATACATTGAGAATTTAATTGAGCACCGATAGTTGTTACATTTAACAACTATAGTATGATTTGTGTCATGATTTCAGTTATTTGGCAATGATGGAAAGTTAATCATTTTATATTTACATAGCTTATGCTTGATTAAGTTAATCTCAATTGCATGATTAGACATTTTTCTTTTGATTTATAAATGAATGGAAGTGTTTTTAGAGATGCATTTTCAGTCAGGATCAAAAACCGTTTCAGAGCAACAGAATTACATTCATTTTACACTCTGTACAAAATAAAAACATTGTAAAAGAACTATTCGGAGTGTACTGCTTTACTGTTCAAGGGATTGGGCATTGTTTTACGGCCCGTCCACACAGCGGTGTGCGTTGAAGCTTCCAACGCTTCTGTCCATTCACTTTGAATGGGGTGACGTCACTTTTAGCCGAACTGCATTTTGGGAAGCGACGTGGAGCGTTGCTCGCTTCAAAAGTTGAGCAATGTTCAACTTTTGGCGCCTCGGCAGAAGCGTCAGCCAATGAAATCCCATTTATGCAAATCTGCCAGTACAAGCGCTAGCCAATCAAACCGTGTGTATGCTGGGAGAGACGCAGGTCATTTCCTCATATTCCAAAAAATGGAGGAAAAATTCATTATTTTATATCCAGTTTACTTCGTTTTAACATTGCTATTGCTTTGTATGTCGGGGGCGGGAGATTCATGTGATTGGTTGTTGGTCGCGTTGCTCGCAAAAAATCTCCAAGTTTCAGATGCGTCCAACTCCAAGCGTCAACATACGCTGCTGTGTGGACGCTCCGTTAAAGTGTAACAATGATAATGGACAAACAGTCTTTTTCCAAATGTCCTTTATTTATAAAACACGGTAGGTGTACCAACTGTAACCCTGTATCTCACACAGTGTGTTGAATAGAGAGGCAAACCCTTCTCCAGAAAAATACAAAACAAACTGAGTCAGTGTGTCGCTACACAAGCCCAAAGCCTGAGCTGATGGAACTGAGGGCCATCATCAAGTCCTGGTGGAACTTCTCATAGGTTTGGTAGTGGCTTGGGAGCTTCAATTTTAGGAAACAGGTGAGAGCCACTGGGTATTTTGAAGTAACAACCTCAACTTCAAGGTTTGTTGTGAGCAGCTCCCACCCGACCCAGAACTTCAAGAGGTCACGCAGCACCTTCGGAGATGCTATGGGAGAGAATTTGTTATGTATGCGATACCTCAAATTGCATTATATCAAAACTTAAATTTGAGCAGTAAAACTTGCAGGAATGTCAACGGTTAACCCATGCATAGATTTGTATTTGTACACCGATGTGTGTATATTATTTTTCATCAGAACTGCCATCTCTTCAGCTGCACTACAGCTTTAGCAGTCATTAATTAGTGTTACCTTCCTCTATGAATTGCCTCAAGAATCCAGTGACGAGACCGACTTTCTCCAATGGAACGGCGTCGTCCTCGTCCTCATAGCTGTCACTTTTGGGCTGTGGCCAGTGGATGTTCTGGATCACAGTCTATAGGGGATCAAATACAAACGTGTTCTTTGCTAAGATTGAAGCTCATGTTATATGCTACAGAATTATCTTAACATTGTAAAGCATTGATTTAAGATCTACACACCAGTTTAAGAGCCCCACAAATGAAATTGCATGATAGTGTTTGCAAACAAATCCCTTGAATAACATAAATCCAATAAAGAAAATGGTACTTACCTGTGAGTTCAGCTCATCATTTTTCTCTCTTGGAAATAATATGGGGTGAACATCTGGCCTATTTGAAACAAGCGGCCAGATTCCCGTTTCTTTAAGGCCTTTGCGAATCTGCTTGATAGGCTGCCTAACACGGTGAAGTACCTACAAGTAAAAGGAACAATCAAACTGAGGCACTAATGGAAAAACACCACCGTAGCAGATACAGGAGGACTTACAAAGCAAACCTACTAATTACCTAAACATTGTATTGTATAGTTTAAATGTAAAATTGTTTAAATTGTAAAATGGTACAATATAAAATGATTACTGCATGGGAAAGAAGTTCCTGGAACAGCCAGTCATGATTGGTGGAGGTTGGAACAGGGAGGTCCCAGGACAGGCAAAGATCAGTCACACTGGTGGTTTCTTGAGCAGTAAGTTGTGTATTCTTGAGCTAAAACAGGAGAAAATAGGACATCATTTAAATGCATGCAAAAGTGGACAAAAAGCCAAAATCTGGAAAAATCAAAATGGGACACAAAAAAGCATTGGAAATCATTTCTAGCTAAACAACCCAGCCTTGATGCATGAATGGAATCTTTTTCATAATGCACAAGATGACAAGTGTATGTTAGCATTGTGGTGCAGTGGTGTATGACATGTCACTTTTTAACTAGGACACTCACAAAACCAATTGTTTCACGGTGGTCAAGATCAGGACAGTCAAGCAGGGTAAGCGCTGATACTGCAGTATTCGTGCTCCCACCAGTCAACAGAGTCACTACAGGCACACTTAGTCCTGAGAAACCAAAACCGCCATGCAGGAAGGAATGGCCTATCATCCGACCTGCCATCTCAAACAGGTTGCTTTCCCGAAGCACAGCAGCTGCGGAGGGAACCCGATGTTCCATTTCGCCTTCAAAAAGGCTTGTAAGATGTGCACAGCCTTAAGAAAAAAGGAGAAATAGTTTAGACACCATGTATTGCTATAACGTAATTTTTAGGTCAAGCTATATTGAGTGTTGGTTCAACTGTGAATATGCATGTTGTAATCTTTGTTGGTTTATTAAGATTTAGCTGCAAGTGGTTATTTCAATTGAAAGACAAATGGGGACATCCCACCTAAATTTATACTGAAGCCGGTCTTCAGTTTCTGCATGGCCATTGACAAAACGTGTCGGTTGACACCTTGGCCGACTGCTGCATCCCCTTGAAAAGACGACCTCATTTAGAAAAGTACAACCAACAAGATGATATTCAACATACACTTACCAAGAGACAACATGAATCATCCTTCAAGCTTTCAATACAATAAATGTAACTAGTTCTTTCTTCCCTGGTCTAAGGGACATGAACTTAATCCTCAACATGCAAGTAAAAAGAAACAAAAAGGCAAAATTCGACCCAGGTGACAACCTATAATGAAACATGAGAAGTTACACTATTTATTAATACCTCTCAGCCTGCACTTCAATGGAGCTGCCCAGTTAACATTGTTCATTTTAAAGAATGAAATCAATGAACTGTCTGTTTCTTCTTCTGCGTCAAACAAGTCGATTGACAGAAAGAGGCGTGGACATTCATAGTTACGTTCCAGCAGTTCCTCTCTGAACAACTGACATGCCTTCCGGGGGTCCACTTCATTGGCCCATGCTGAAACATAATTTGAAGGGAAAAAAAGTGGTTGGTACAATAAACTTCATAATGTCAGCTTCAATTCTAAAATAGTACTTCATTTATTGTCTCATTTAGTAAGCACTGTATTTTAAAGCAATATATTAAAAGGTAGTAACTTGAAATCAATTATCCTTTCCATATTACTGGATCAAACATGTAACAACATTCATTTTGATGATCATTGCTATTTAAGTGTTTGTGAGTAGTCAGTTTCAAACTACACCACAGCAGTAATTGTTCTGAATAAATGCTGAAACTGTTGCTGGCAATCGTTGAACTGAAGGTCCTGGCATTTCCTCTGTCCTTGTCATACTGGCTGCATCGCTATTATGAGCAGGGTCCATTCTTGGAAAAGACAAAACAAAAAACATACTCACAGGAATGGAAAATAGAGACTAGTGAGCGCCCTTCTTTTTTTACATATTTCTTCTTGCATATCAAACAAAGTAATTTAAATCAGATCCCTAATAAGTATTTCGGCTCTCTTAAGATTTCTACATTTCCTAAAAATGCATCACATGCTCTGATGCAGCTGCTATAGCTGTAACATTACAGCATTTTAAAACACAAAAAAGGAACAAGCACATTCACCAAACGATATCGTTATTAGGTTTGACACTTTGTATATGTTGTTCACCTCTCTCAAAACATGTCTATCTTCCATCTTTTGTTTGAACAAGTCAAAACGTCTTACCCTTCACCACATGTGCTTGCATGAAATGAGAGGACATCAATCGGGTAAGATTCAAGACATATAGGGCAAACCTGTAAAAAACATAAACAAATGTCAATACCTTTAAAACATATCACATTATTATAAGAGGTTTTATGTTTATTAATTCTCTCTCAGATAAGTGATACAGGAAACATAATTCTATGATAAAAAATGAGTACATAGACAGTGTGCAAAAAGTCAGTTTGGTGAAATGTGTTATACCCTACCTACACACATGCAATCATGCTGTCATTATTTACTGAAAACAATAAGGCTTTTATACTAAATTGCAAAGTAACTTTAACAGGAGAAGACAGCATCAACTACCTCGGACAATTCTCCCATCCCTGTGTTAGGTGGATTTGGCTGCTCAATCACTTCATCAAGAGAAGTCCCAGATTCACTCTCCTAAAAAACAAAAAAGGTACAGAGAATTGGTTCTATAGACTTTGAAACAGTCATTTGAGCAAACTAAAACATTACATATTTATTTGAGAAATGAGAGAAATGTTTTAATAACAGCTTACAGTCAATATGTCATTACATTCCTCCACATGTAAAGGCAACAGCTGCAAAGGCATTTGACTGCCACATGTTATGCAGGTTGACTGTGGCATCTTTGCAAACTCTGCCGAGTCATAGGGTAGTGGTTCGGTAGAAAGTTGCTCCTGTAGTGGAATTACAAACACAATGTTTTTTCCGTTGTTGGACGCTGTTTTGAGGAGCCTAGTGGAGTACCCCTCGGAGTCAGTAGGAATTATGGACAGCTTTCGACGTCCACTACCACCTATTTTAAAATCAAAATAGGAACAACACAAGTGTGCTTTAAAACCACCTGACAGTACATACTTTAATATTAGGGATACACGTTACACTTTGTCAGGCAAACTTTAGTACTGTTTTATACAACTTGAAGAAGTGATATGAATGGTAATTCAAAGTAGGGCAACAGAAAACATATACAGTATGTGGGGCTTCTGAGTGTGAAAAACACAACACAGCATTTTCACCAATGGAGATGAGAACAATATTACCTGCTGACTTGAAAAACATCCAGCCTCCTTTTAATGTTTTCAGTTTTGGAAATTCTTCCTCAACCGAAGCCATAGTCTTTAAAACAAAGTGAAATAACATACAATATTCAGCAAGTGATTCACATTTTAAATCATTGAGAAATCTTTAATACTGTCTGTTTATATGATTACCTCACTGTGCAATAAGTTGTCCGGTAGATTTAGCATCCTCTTTCCAAGGCCAGCATAGGCAAGTGGTAGCTCTTCCGAGCCCTTAGGTGTAAACTGACTGGGTCCCGAAAGGACATATATGTGAAAGTCCGTCCGTTTGACGATGCAAGGAGCCGGGGTGGGAAATCGTTTTTTGCCTCTTGGCTGATCAGTACTGAACATACTTGGGAATTGCCTGATGTGGGAATGACAAAAGGATCTGTGAGACTAGACATTGTTATATCATTTCCAAATCATTGGCTTGCGTTGATGGTTTTGTTAACATAGGTTGAACAAATTGTATGAATAAAAAGCGAAATCATGTATTCTGTCGATACAAAAACAATCTTGACACTTAGCTAGCTTTATTTTACCAAAATATTTGTTTTGAAAACATTAATATATTGTGTTTGGGACGTTTCAAGGCAAGGGGTTGTTAAAGGTTTTAAAAGCAGTAATAGAGCATACATACTATGGACAAATGTTTTAAAACATTAACTAAACATTACATTAGAGAGTAATGCGAGGGGTGAGATAAAATATCAGATGTTTACACATCTACGGGATTAAGCCACAGTTTGATCTTGAACTGTCAAATGTAAAAAAAAGTCTATTAATTCACCTTCTCATCGCCTGCCTCACCCTGACATCATTGTGGGATTGGACGCTGTCTACCGCCCTGACTGCTACGCTGACCGGTGCACTCTCTGCTATGCTCACTTCTGGTGGAGTTGGAGTCGCAGACAGCTCCCTGGCTATTAATTGAACTAAAGCCCGTGCTGCTACCTCGACCCGAGGCGTTACACCCTGTCGAACAGTCAATTAATTTTCTCTCACATTCACTTCACTGCAACATTTTACTTGGTAGCAGAAGCACATAATAAGAATGGGGGATCGTTAGATCGTTAGACCGTTAGACAGACAACGCTAGCTAATGTTAGCTTATGGAGCTCAGCTACTACAACACAGCTAACCAAAACAGTTCTATATAATTCTCGAATTAAACAACTAACAACTAAGCAAAACCAATCCTTCATAATTTAGGAATATTTCATAATTTAAACATAACTTACACTTAGTGTTGTCACGATACCAACATTTTGGTTTCGATACCGATACCAAGTCAAGAATTGCGATTCCGATTCTTTTTCGATACTTTTCTTAAAAAAAGGGAAACACGGAATATCGGCTTTAAAATTAGGAATAACAGATGATTTTAGCAGTCAGAACAACTAAAGCAGCAGTGTTACTAAGAACAGAAACGCCAAAGAGTCACATCTAATATAAATATATATAAAAGCATTTATTTTAATTGTGTAGCAGTGAGTTTAACATTTTGGCAGCACTGTTGAGCATTTTGAAAATGTATTTTCATGCCTCTGTGCAAGGCTTAGTCTTTCTATCTTTATAGCCACTGGTGTAAAGTAACTAAATTCATAAACTCAAGTACTACTTGGGTACAATTTTGAGATACTTGTACTTTATTTAAGTATTTCAATGTTTCTTTTGCTACTTTGTACTTCTAATCCACTACAGTTCAGAAATAATGGTGTACTTTTCCTCCACTACATGTATTTAATCCCTTTAGTTACTTCTCAGATCTGGATGAATGATGTGAAATATAATCAAGTGTTAAATCAGACTTTAGTTCCACCTGGAGTAAATCCACAAGCTACCCTGCAGTCTACAAAGTCATTCAAACTAGCAGCACATTTACCAGCTTTGAGAACACTTTCATGATCAATCATTATAAAACATATCATATATATTATTCTGAAATGGACCAATCTGCACAATGACTACTTTTACTGTCGCTACTTTAATACTTTTACTTGAGGAACATTTTGAATGCAGTACTTTTACTGTAACAGAGTATTCCTACACTCTGGTGCTTCTAGTACAAGACTTGAGCACTTCTACTTTTACTGTCGCTACTTTAACTATATTTTGATGATAATACTTTTGTACTTTTATTTGAGGAACATTTTGATTGCAGGATTGTTCCTACATTCTGGTACTTCTACTTTAACTCAAGTATAAGACCTGGGTACTTCTACTTTTACTCAAGTACAAGATATATACTTATACCACCTCCGTTTATAGCCTATGAAAAAAACTAATAGAAAACTAAGGCTAAAGCTAACGTTAGCAGATAGTGATGCTAGTTTGCTAGTTAAGTTTGCTCAACGATAATATTGCGACAGAAAAACTTTTCAGTGCACATCACGCTCTGCTGCTCCGACAGGAAGCTCTGCTCTGAACACCTGCAAGTGGCAGTTGCACTGCCACTTGCAGCCATGCTTCTCGTTTTCTCACATGCTCTGGCAGCTAGTGCGTGGCCGCGTGCAAGAGAGAGGGGAGGGACTTAGAACGTGCTTGAGAGGAGCGGGACTGCAGGCACGGCTGCAGTGCAAGGAGTGGAAGCAGAGCGCTGAACACACACGGCTCTTATTAAACGGCGTTTTTTCACGGGAGTACTTTTCCCCGTCATTCTTAAAGTACCGATACTAATGAAACGGAGGAATCGTACCGTTTTTAACGGCAGGGTATCGCGGTACCTTTCAAGTATCGGTACACCGTGCAACACTACTTACACTTGGAGCGGGAGGCGCGCGACCACCAGACGCCATTTTAAAGATGACCTCTGACCTATGCCTCTGACCTGTCAGCTCCGGAGTCCGGACTGCGCAAAAAGCGTAAATGAAGTGTGACGTCACGAACGCAAGAAATCCTACCCACGTGGGGGCGCGCTCATGTGATTGGCTTAGACTGGAGGAGACATCTGATTGGCTATAGATGAGAGAAATTACAAGTACGAATCGGGTGAGCGTCAGGGGAGTCTCAAAAACCCCACACACGAATGCACAGCGATCCGTGCACAGAAAGCTGTTTGTGTTTGAAGGTGCAGCGGTTTTAAACGGAAAACTAATATGTGTGGATCAAAAATACACATGTGAAACTTTTTTTTGTATTTGGATTTTATTTACATGTATATGAAACGGAACACATTTGTGTGTGCATTGAAAAACACAAGTGTGGATCATGAAATACAAGTGTGAATCCTTCTGTGTGCATGTGTGTATTATGAGACTGTTCTGAGCCCATAGCTAACTCCCTCTATAACTTGTCCTTACTTTGGCCAACTTGATTTAAATTAGTTTGTTTATTTTGTTTAACTGAAACTTAATGGTATATTTCTGCAGCTTGTGATTTGTTTTATTCTTAAATGTTTACACAAGTTATCATCTGCTTATGAGAATATATTTGATATTGTGTTTGTTGATTACTTTGATCTACGTATTTAGCCCCCATTAACTGCGTTTCCCTCTTTGTTTCCCTACTTAGTTACTGAGAGCTGAAGGTGGTGGTGGTGGTGCTGGTGTCCAAGTTGGTGGTTTTCCTCTCTTCTTTTGTGTGTGATGTGCTCCCCCAGGATTTGATTTCCTGCACGTATGACTGGGGTGATTTAAAGAGCCTGTGACACGGTTTCCCCCCATCATCCAAACCCATCAATTTGAGTACATATTGTCCCCTTGAAAACCGTTACTGAACTGATTTTGGATATTTGTACTTTGATAACCATTAATCTGCCTTCAATGTTGACAATTTTCTGGATCTTCTCGCGGATTCTTCAAGTCCCGCCAAATGATGGGTGACGTCATTGCGGGCACAGCGCTCCAGCTGCACCGTCCAGGATCCCAGCATCTGCATGTAAACCTTTATATATATACAGTCAGATGTAAACGCACGATGGTGCACACAGCAGCAAGCTCAGACAGCGATGACAGGTTAATGTTGAACGTGTCTGAGAGCTCATATGAGGCTGAAGGATCGGTTTATGTTGTATCTGTTAGAAGTTTAGGAATGAGGTGCGTCAATATGGGCGATCATATGGTCATGTAGCCAGTGTGGAATGGGACTAAAAATCATCCGGGACTCTCGACCGGCCCACTTCGGTACCGCTAGTAAATTGTCAACAGGGGGAGTGGTTGATGTCAGGGGCGGCGGGTGCTGTAGATAGTAAATGTAAATATGTAAATATTTGTGTCACTGCATCCTGGTCAAATACAAATATAATATATAATGTCTGTGTCTTTGACCTTAGCGCTGCTAGCCACCTGTGCCCTGTACTACGAAGCCAGTTAAACAGACCCTGGATATGTTTGAGTAACAAACAAACTAACAACAACAAACTCTCTCTCCAGCTGAGAGCGCGATCACGTCTAAGACACGAGTGGATCTGACTTTAATTACATTTGTCTCGAGTGTTTCGTCAACATAATGTGTTAAATAATACTTCTGCATACAGTCTGTGACACTGTGAGTGTTGCACGGCCAGATGAGGCTGGAGAAGCTGACTCAGATAAGGAAATATATGATATTATATGATAGATGATCTGATTGATGATGTAATATGAATGATAAGTGCGACACGTCGGCGTCTTCTCTGCATACGGCAGTTTAAACTGTATTTCCTTTATCCTGTAATATGACTTGAGAGATTTAAACTCCGCACACTGAGTGGATCTCTTTTCTATAGACGCCGGAGGCGGGCAGCGTCAGGTAAAAGAAGTTATTTAGCCTTCTCAAACCTGAGCCTCACGCGCCACCTATGGGGGATGTGCTAGTTACTTATCCGACCGGCCCACTTCGGTACCGGCCCATCGGGATTCGTCCCGATGGCCAGTCCGCCACTGCACCCAGCCCACGTAAACTGTCAACGGGGGGAGCCTCGCTGCGGGGAAACGGTGGACCTAGTGTCCCGATCGGAGTGGGAATAATAATAATAATCCGTGCATTTTATCCATTCATTTCCCCAACATTGTGGTAAAAAAACCACACGTTTAATCCATGTTGTTGGTGTACTACAACTACAAAAAGCATCGGTTTGTTTTCTCATCAGGAAATGCAGACCGGCTCAAACAAACGATTTTTAATCATCATCCTCACGATCATTTAATGTGTTCATATGTTCGCCGAATTGACATGAAAGCACTAATAAATGTAGTTTCATCCACTTGAGTTTACAACTACAAAAATAATCGATTTGTTTTTATATCACATCTGACGGGAGGAAATTCAGCAGCTCTCACTCCCGATTTTTAATCCTAATGTAATCATCATCTTCACCACGATCATTTATGTTTATGTTCGCCGAATTGACATGAAAGCACTGACAAATATGAATATACTGTAGTCAACTTCATTAAAACGTTATTAACGTGCCTAATCTCAGTAATTCACCATTTCTACGCATGACAACACACTTTGTCCGTGTTTGGCTCTCGAAGCGTTCCAGCATTGACGTCACTTCCGGCTTCCCCCAAAACTTCGAAATGAGTCGAAGAAATTTCCCGCGATGTTCGAAATTATTGATATTTAACGGAACGGTATCGCTTTTTCTTTTTTAAACTGACGGTTCGAGATTACTAGTAGCCCAATATTTCATTGCACAACAGTTGTTGGGATGCTGTCACAGGCTCTTTAAGTTTGGTTTGTTTGGGGATCCTTCCACTCACTCGTCGACCCTATCCCCCCTAATTCATTTTCCCTTTTGTGCTACAGCCCTGTGCGACTGTATTTAACTGCATTTTAACTATTGACTTGTGCTAAATAAAATTTTATATTTTTGATAAATTGAAACCACGTCTCCTGCTCCATTAGTATTCAAACCAATGTGTCCTCTCTATAACTGAAAAAAGTGATAATATTTCCTTGGGTGAAACTCCCAAGGTGGCGTTGTCGGAATTGTGAATGGTGTAATCAAACCAACTTTAACAAATACATTCACCTATCCTCCCCTCTGCGGCTACTGCCACACACACACCCCCATCTGCATCAACGGAGTTGCAGTGGAACGTGTGTCGAGCTTCAAGTTCCTTGGCATTCACATATCCGACGACCTCACTTGGTCTCTGAACTCCTCCATCCTGGTCAAAAAGGCGCAGCAGCGAATCTACTTTCTACGGGGCCTTAAAAATGTGCGGAAATGTTTATGCGACACTCCGTGATATCCGTATATCACGTGTTCCGGAAATACTGTTTTCACCCGGTGAGGGTTGATGCTAACTTTACATAGGGGGAAAGACATACACGTTCTCCTGGCGAGACCTCAAATCATCTTCGTAATATCTATCAAACTATAGATCCTACACATCCACTGGACGTGGATTCTAAAAGTACAATATACACTTCTCTCTAGAAATCTAATCAAAAAGAATTTTAATGGCCAAACTATTCTACAATTTAGGATTTTCCAGAGAGGGTTATTTGTGAATATACGACCCTCCGGAGTGTTTGCAATTGCCGCAAATTGTTGTTTCTTACACGACCACTAGAGGTGCTAAACTTTAAAACGTGACTATAGGTCGTAATAAGCTGCTGAACAATCAACCTATTTGGTCGTATGAGTTGGAGGACTTGTTGCTCTGATCCCTCAGTATAAATCCGCTGCAGCTGGCATGAGGTTGATGGTGTTTGCAGCCATACAAAAGTTCAAAAGTAAACAAGGACTTAGTCTTCACTGACTGTCCGCTATTCTTCTACATAACAATTAAAACACTGAAATACATTGAATCACACTACTGCAAACTGAATGAAACACAAACAAAAAACAATCCACTAGACAGAGTTTTCTTCTAAAGAGAAATGAATTAACTTCCTAAATGTATCGCCTTAATTTCCATTTGAAATAGTGAAATCATAATACAAAAATGATGTCCATTTTGGAAATGAATCTCCTATTTAAAGGAGATCTCTTTCAAGTGATTAATGCGCCGGAAATATTCGCTGCTCCTCATTGCAGAGGATAATGATCATGAGAGTAAAAATCAGATTTTGTGTCACCTGTAGACCCCACATGCACGCTGTCAATATTCACAAGCTTATTATGTTCAGCAGGTGCGCTGGTTATTTTAATTATTCCATGACATAGACACACCTCAACACAGCACACACACAAACATAATTACCAACAGTCACACATTGATAACCCAAAATACATTCTTTACCCATACACTATACCTTTGAATTACTTCTTACTGGGACATTACCACACAGACAATCAAAATTAGGCTTATAGGCAGCCAATCTAAACTTGATTACTGTCATTATATTCTAGCGATTACTTACTAGTCTTAAAACTTCTTGAAACCGATAATCTCTGTTCAATGTAGGGTGAGTTGAGACTGAGGCCAAAGTACACTCAGTATCATTTCTGTTTTTGTTTGTGTTTCCTTCTACCAGTGAACTTCTACGTGAACTCTGACAAATCCTTTCACAGTGAACTGTCATGCTGAACAAAACACACAAAAATCATAACAAATGTCATCCAGCTTTTGTTTTATGCAGCTGTTATCTCAGTGTGCTCTTGCATTTTAGTTCTCCAATTACAGAGCAGTTACACAGATGTCCCTTTGACCCTGAAGAGGAAGCTGTGGATTTTCAACACATCAAACCAATTTCATTTAATTGGTGGAAAATCAATTCATGCCAGTGTCCTGTTTACCTGCCAAATATCCAGGGAAGTGGAGTAGAAAGAGGTTGACCTGCTCATGACATGATTACACAGATATCCTCCACATCACTCAGAAGCTGCATGGCTGCTTTTAAAGACAAAATCTAATACAAACTGTATTTGGACTATCATCTTATATATCCTGTAAAATGTCTGAAGATGCACATCCACCAAGACAGATTCAGTTGCCCTTGTGCAGGTGCTGTTTGTAGGAAGAAGCAACATTTATTTTATATCGCTCACATTAGTTCTGCAAATGTGATTCTTCATTAATTTCATCTGTATCCAAAGTATTAAAGTATTTCTTTACGTAGTTTGTGGTTATAATAAATGGTCATTCTGTTTTTAATGCAGTCTGTAGATCTACAATTTTGATGTGTTTTTGGTTTTAGACCTATCTGGTAACCTGTCTTTCAATGCTGTCCTTCTACTACTTCTATGTCTGTCAATTCTTCATGGGACACCTTAAAAATAATATTATTGTTTTATGTTTCTTATCCTGAGGTTAATTATCTATAAATTGAAATGTTGCCCTATTATGCTTACTTACAGGTAAATAATTATATGTTGTGCATCTTCTTGTTTACCTGCTTTAATGTTCAAAAAGTGCTTTACCTTCTTGTACTGTCTAGCTGGCCGGCACTGTTGTGATTGGTCAACCACTTAAGAAAATAAGTGATTTTCTCTTTGCTCACCACGAGGTTGGGAGCATTACGGTCGTGCAACCGCATAGGCGAGCGGCACCGTTCACTCACATAGAAGCAGCGTGAGTGTTACATAGTCAGGTCACTATGTCGAGTATAGCTTTTAGATTTCAGCCTTCGCAGAACATTTACATGCACAAAAACCTATATAATACAATACAGGAAAAAGGAAAACACAAAAGAGCATGATAGGGCCTCTTTAAGGAAACAAGGACTCTGCTGTACAGGATGAATGAGCTTCAATGGGCAGCCACTGCCACGTGCAAAGATACAGATAATGATGTTTAATTAAGATTAACAAAGGTCAATTAAATTAATTAACTGTGATGGTCTCTATAGTGCAAGAATACAATTATTTTAAAATCCACTATTGATTGACAGCAATTCATGGTACTATAGATTGAAGCGTCTGGGTTTTATTTATGAGTTGTGTGATACCTTTTTGATTAATTATAAATAATTCGTTTTTTATGAAATGTAGAGTTCTAAGATTCTTAATTCATGGAAAATGTGTCAGAAAAGAGCCAAGTGTTGAGGATAAGGATCATAGCGGGTATAGAGGAAGTGAGTCCACTTCCTGAGACCTAAAGGCTTCTGGGGATCAGGGTGTGACATGAGAGAGGAGGAGGGTGACCTTGATGGTTTAGGGAGAGAAAATGACTTTTTATCCGCGCTGGCTTTGAGGATGAGGCCCGACGAGTGACACAAGAGAGCTTAATTCAGCTTGCAGGCGTAGAGAGGAGAGAGGAGGGTTGGAGGATACAGAGAATGGATGAGAGAGGAGGTGGAATTGAGCATTTGTCTAGCTCGGGTCATATCTGATTAAAGTATATGGGTCTAGTTTGAGGGGTAATTTTCATCAGGCAGCCAGATAAGCCTGAGCTACACAGTCCTTTTTTGTATTCAGCAGGACTCGATCACAGGCGCGTGTCCTCCACTGCCGTCACAATCCCTGCTGATTAAAACGGGAATAGAGAGGATACTCTGTTACAGTTTGTCTCCCCCCCCCCATTTCTATTTCTCTCAGAGTCTCTCTTGTGTCTCTTATCATACAGAGCCCGGTAGACATCAGGTGAAAAAATATTCAGATTAATTATTCCCTCAAGCTCAGATGAATTCCCTTTAATTGATTTGTGTGCTAAATATATACATTTTCTTCTCCTAATTTTGTAATGTTTACCCTAGAATTGGTCAATCATCATCCAGTATTAATGTTGTGTATGCTGCCATCAACTTTCCAGTAAAATCCACTTTCAACATTTGTTTTGGTGATAAAGTCCAATGTTCCAGACATAGCTTTTTGGGTAGTATTAGGAATGGAAACATCATTGTGTCAGAGCCAGTGATAGAAAAATGTCCATGACAATCAAGGACCGTAGTTAAGATGGATGAACTACCGCAGTTTGTTGTTTATAACATATACAAAAAAAATGTTTCAAAGGTGATGGTATTGTCTAGAGTTTGTGACCATTATTGGCGATACCATGGGCGGTTCTAGGAGGGGGGCCTAGGGGGCCACTGCCCCCTTTATATTACGCCTGAACACATCTTTTAGCCCCTTCGCAGCAGATATTTTCTTACTCTTTCCACCATTTCAACTTTCATCCTCAGAATGGGGAAATATAGATGATGTTTTTTTCTGAGTGGAACCACCTCTTGTATGTAATTTGTACATGTACAAACGTGCAATTGATACATTATCTGATTAATGTAATCTAAACATAATGGTAAATAATTCACGACTCTGATTGTGTCTGTTGCAAAACACTGAAATAGACTATACATTTTTGTTGGGATAAAATATTTTTCAGCTTTGCTAGGCTGGCACCTTTTTAAGCTTGCACAGTAGTGTTTCATAGTGAAAAGGAAGAGAACCACAAGCATTACCAATCATTTTAGACTCTCCTGCCTGATGTTCCCCAACGTTTATGAAGTGCTCTGTGACATTTAGGATACCATGGTTGGTTTGTCTCGGCCCACTCCTGCCTGATAGGTACAAAAGATTGCCCGCACAGGGGGACTGAAAGGCATCATGATCACCTACTCTCTCATTGGAACATATTACAATACATACACTTCACCACATCTGTGGTGATCCTGGTTGATGGTGAATATGAGCATAATTTAGAATGAGACATTGTTTAAATGTACTCTATATTGCATAGTTTTCCCATGTAACCTATGAGCACACCAAGCTATAGAAACTTAGCTCCATCTTTGAGAGCTGAATCTTAATAAATGTCCTCTTCAGTTGTGACAGCTGGACCTCTGAAGGCCACGGTGGCGTCTGCAGTGACTCACTGGATGCAATGATTGATTTAAAGGTCAGTGAGTCCAATTAATTTCCTCTGAGCCAATCTTTGAACGGCTGATGTGATCTTAATTGAGTCTAGTTCATCTCCCCGGGTAAAGGGAAGGAAGGGAGAAACACAAAGTCGTCGGATCGAAAGAGGTAACTGACTTCACTCAGATCAAAACCCAAGTGTTCACACAATATTCCAGTGTATGTTGGAAGCTTGCAACAGTCCATACATCTCCATTCTCTCAAATGTAGCTATACAAATGCAATTCCACAAAGTTCATCTTAACTCTTGGACCTAAACAATGACAATGAACAAGGCATGGTTTCTGAAATTTTTTCTTTGGGGAAAAGTAAAGTGGGACATGAAGAAAACGACATTACTGAATATATTTTACATCATAAATATACCTTGTTTTATTTACATTTAGCAGTGTCTGGAACTATCAATATGGCTTAGTATCTTTAAGTTTCATTACATTTTTGTTTTTTTAAGTAGTTTTTAAAAATTATACTATGGCTTTATTTTGAGGATATTTACAATATCGAGGGGTGAGAACCAGCAAGTGACATTTAGGTCAAAAATTAGTTATATATAGCAAATTCAAGCTCTCGATGAGCTCTTTCTACTGCCAAAACATTGCATGTGAATTCTAAACCAATCCAGAGTTATTAATCAAAAACCAAAAGACCTAACACAGAACACACTGAACTATTTGGGGCCAAAAGGGCGTAAGTGCACTTACCAGAAGGTCACCAGTTCAAGTCCCGGAAAGACCAAGTGCTACCGAGGTGTCCTTGAGCAAGGCACCATTCCCTACACCGCTCCCCGGGCGCCGTACATAATGGCGCCCGGGGAGCCACTGCTCCTAAGACTAGGATGGGTCAAATGAAGAGACTGTCCGGCAGTGGCTCAGTCAGTAGGGGCTTGGACTGGGAGCCGTAGTCCCCGAACAGACCTAAATAAGGAGTGTGAACTGCTACTTGGAGAGGTCCCAGTTCACCTCCTGGGCCCTGCTGTGGTGCCTCTTCCCTCCTCACATCCCTCAGATTCTATCTATTCTATTCAAGATGCAGAAGAGCTTGATGAAGAGAATGAAATCCAAGATTCAAGGAAACTTAGTTTCTACAGATCCATCTTCAACAGAGAATTCAAATCATCAGAGATCAGCACATGCATGGTCCAGTATCTGTCAACTCTTTCAGGTACTGAGCTGTACTCTGACACATGTGGTGGGCAGAACAGGAATGCTGGTTTTAGTGCCATATGTCTCCATGCAGTTAAAACCTTGCCCATCTCCATTATTGACTATACATTCATGGAGTCTGGTCACAGCCAGATGGAATGCCAGAAAAAAAGTGCCTGTGTGTACAGTCCGGAGAGGTACTACACTCTTGTGAGGATGGCAAGGAGGAACAGGCCATACAAGGTGATTGAGCTTGGGCACAGTGACTTTCTGGATTTCAAGTCCTTCTCACAACACACGGTCCGAAACAGAACCAAAGACGCAGAGGGACAAACAGTTCGTTGGCAGAAAATGAAATGGCTGCGCTACACAAAAGAGGATCCGAAAGCGATTCAGTTCAAATATGAGCTGTCCGACCAAGCTGCAAGTTGGAAAGCAGGAGACCAGAGGTGCTCATGCAATTGAACCAAAGAAGATGCTCACAGGTCCACCTGGTTCAAGGTTCAAGGTTCTTTATTTGTCATATGAACATAGCTACAGAGTAGTTATGTCGATGAAAATCTTAGGTCACAGGCTTCTCCAACAGTGCAACACAGATAAACAGAAAAATATAGTGCAAGTAAATATTAAAAAGTCAATACAAAAAGAAAAATAGTTTAAAGAAAGTGAAATAGTGAAATAAGAGTCTACATGCAAGCTATTGGAATGATATATTAGATAAATAGATAAATAATTACTAAGTAGCAGCCAGATGAATGTTATGGATGTTGTTTCAACAGTTCAGGTGTTTAACAGTCTTATTGCCTGTGGGATGAAACTGTCTCTGAATCTGGTGGTTTTAGTCTGGATGCTGCGGTAGCTCCTGCCAGACGGCAGCAGACTGAACAGTGGGGGTGGGGTGATGGGGGTCTTTTATAATCCTCCTGAGGGATTTCTTCCTGAGCCGCTGGGAGTAAAGGTCCTCCATGGATGGCAGCTCCGTCCTACTAGTATGAACTATTTTATAGCCCTTATTAGAATCATTCCGTCCTTAAAGTTGTGAAATGCACTAAAAGCCGAATCTAGATTTATTTTCTCTCTCCATTCATTCTACTGAGCCGAGAGTGAAAATGGCTAAACAATTAATTATTTGGCAAAATGGTTATTAATGTTTTTATTTTTTATAATTACATTCAATTAACTAATATGATATAAGGATATTTGTATATGATATTTTTATTATAACAATTGATTACTGTTGCTTTTCAACTCATAACTGTAAAGCCTTTTTCCTATTTTTATCAGATACGCCCTTTTTCTTAGTGTATATAAAATCTTAGTTCCAAAAAGGATACTGTTTTGTTTGTTAGTCTATCAATGAACTGACTCGTGCTCCGTGCTAAAGTGTTAGCCAAGTTTAATCAAGAGGTCTTGTTCGGGTCCCTTACCGTACATGTGGATTTAAACATAGGTCACAACTATGTGGCGACACCTTGTGGTAGGAGTGTGTATCTATCTAATCAACACATCCCCCTTTCTTTGAGGTAATATAAACAAATAGTGCAACATCAATTTTAACCAAACATTTTGATTTCTCTACCATGCCATAACAAATAAACATCTGGTCTAAATGTACTCAGAATGCTAACTAGCACAAACTTGGAAATTGTCTAAACATTTACACCATTTTAACATCCATTAAATCAGTCTCTCAATTACAGATTCAGTCTATCTGGTTTTCTGATTTCCCTTGTAGATCTTCTGACCACATGTTCACTTGGAGTGTATCACACTCTGTCTGTGGTGAAGGTGTGAACTCAGACTCAATGATGGATTCACTGAGCTGTTGACCAGCCTCTTTTGTTTTCATAAGACTGCGACGATTGCATCTGAAGATTTGTCCTTCCTCTGTCCTCACAGTGAAAGATCGCGGTGCTACTTCCTGAAGAACAGTGGTTTTAGTTCTCCATCCATCAGGACCCTCAATCCTGACTGTGTCATTACTTGATAGCAATGGAAGCTGCTTAGCTGTTTTGTCATACCATGTTTTCTGCTTCATCTTTTGTTGTTGTAGTTGGTGTTGCAGCTTTGGGTGTCTCTTTTGCTTTGAATAGCTTGGCAGTGTGGTGCGCAACTTACGATTCATCAGAAGTTCAGCAGGTGACAGCCCACACTCCAGAGGTGAGGCTCTGTAGCTGAGTAAAGCGAGGTATGGGTCTGAGCCACTCTCATCAGCTTTCTTTAGAAGTTGCTTGAGAATGTGAACTCCCTTTTCAGCTTTCCCATTTGACTGTGGATAATGAGGACTTGAGGTCACATGCTTAAAGTCATACTGTTCTGCAAATTCTTGCCACTCTCTGCTGTTGAAACACGGTCCGTTGTCACTCACTACTGTGTTAGGTATGCCATGTCTTGCAAAAATTGATTTTGAATGTGTTATGACACATGTTGATGATGAGTTTGATAGTAGTGCCATTTCAGGAAAGTTTGAGTAATAGTCAATGACCACTAAATAGTCTTTACCTTTGAGATGAAACAAATCCATTCCAACTTTATCCCATGGTGCTGTTGGCACATCAGTCACTATCATGGGCTCTTTAGTCTGTTTGTTTCTGTGTGTCTGGCATGTGTCACACGTACCAATCAGTCTCTCGATGTCTTTATTTACTCCAGGCCAGAAAACACTGTCTCTCGCCCGTCTTTGCATTTTTCTATACCCAGATGACCTTCATGTATTTTTTTTAGTACTTCCTGTCTCAATGCGCGTGGAATGACAATCCTGTGTTGTTTCAGTAATAGTCCATCCACGACACTCAGTTCACCTCTGATGTGGTAGAAGAGCGGACAGGATCCTACAGGCCATCCATTTTGCATATTTGCGATGACACACTGCAGCTCTGTGTCTTTTGCTGTTTCTTCAGCTATCTGTCTGGACTTTGTGTCTGATACAGGCAGCGCAGTAGACACCATGTTCACATGACTTTTCACATCCTCTTCAGTTGTACTCACATAATCCATTGTAGGTGCTCGTGAGAGAGCGTCAGCAAGTATCAGGTGCTTTCCAGGTGTGTAGATCAGCTCAAAGTCATATCTCTGCATCTTCATCATGAGACGCTGTATCCTTGGTTTCATTTCACTTAAATTATTTTTAATGATGGACACAAGTGGACGATGATCGGTCTCTACTGTGAATGAAGGTAGGCCATAAACTTAGCTGTGGAACTTCTCCAAGCCATAAACCAGTCCCAGACATTCTTTTTCTATTTGAGCATATCTGCACTCAGTCTGTGTCATTGACCTGGATGCATAGGCCACTGGTTTCCAATGCTCGCCTTCAACTTGTAGGAGCACTGCGCCTATTCCATCCTTTGAAGCATCTGTTGAAACTTTAATCTTCTTTGTTGGGTCAAAGAATGTCAATACAGGTGCAGTTGTGAGTGTCTGTCTGAGTGTTTTCCACTCTTGCTCATGTTTGACTGTCCATTTAAACTCATGTTCTTTGTGCAGGAGCTCACGGATGCAAGATGTCTTTGCAGATAGGTTTGGAATAAATTTACCTATGAAGTTGACCATCCCCATAATGCGAAGTACACCTGTCTTGTCTGTGGGCCTTGGCATATCCTGTATGGCTCTGATCTTTTCTTGGTCAGCTTGTACACCTTGTGCAGAGAGCTTGTCTCCGAGAAAGACAACTTCTTGAACTCCAAACTCGCATTTGCTCTTGTTAAGCTTGAGTCCATACTTGTGTATGCGCTCCAGCACCTTTTTCAGCCTCTCATTGTGTTCTTGTAGTGCAGTGTGAGAAAAAGTTTTTAGAGAGTACTTGTCCATGGACAAGTGAGTTTGGCAATTTACTTGTCCGAATACATTTTTCACTTGTCCAGAATGGACAAAAATTGGGGCCACTGGAATCTTCTTCTTCGTCATCGTATTTTACATTTTCCCACGGTTTTTATGATACCGCTAACGTAAGTGAGCGGTAAGATTTTACTGCATCACACAAAGGGTTGGGTATCGTTTGGATTTTAACGATTCCGGTTCTGCTTTTCGATTCCGGTTATTTTCGGTTCTCAGTTCCAGTTCTTTGAGAGGGTAAAAATAAGTCCCATGACAAACTGGGAGAAAAATATATTTATGAAAACATTAAGTCCTAATCTGTATTCCTATTTACAAATCACTTCATACTGTTGAATTTCTTATTGTTATTGAATACAATTATATAAAAATAATCTTTGCATTGTTTAGTTAGTTCTAAGTGGTGCAGTTTGAGAATGTACAATTGGCCCAGTGTCCTCTGATGTTACACTGCAACCTGCCTGTGAGACAGAGTCCAACCACACATGTCCAACACATAGGACATACATAACCTAATAATAATACATTATATGTATAGCCTATAGGCCTAGCGCTTTTCTACAACTCAAAGACGCTTGCACGCATTTATTTACTTTTACAAACACAGGAGCTAAAACGCTTAATAACCTTCATTACGTGTTAGAGAAAGAACATAAGAAAGTTTGACAAAGATGCGGCTGTTAAACGGGCAGCGGATCTGCTGTGTGGAGAGAGAGAGACGCTGAGCTGCACCGTGCAGCGATCAGCTGATACGGAGCATAGAGAGAGCTGCAGTCCGCGGGGCTCGGCCTCGCTTCCTGGCCTCACAACTCTTATTAATCCCGGTACCGGACAATTGTTATTTGTTCCTACTCGGAACCGAGTTTTGCTTCCCAACCCGGCCACTGTGCTACACTTCCCGCTCCGCTCCGCCCGCCCCGTTAACTGTACAGAAAGCGGCGAGATGCATTTCCTTAGGAATCGACAAGCAGAACCGAAACTACATTTCTAAACGAATAATGGCGGACACGGACAATTTGCGAATGAGTTCTGCCTTTTGTAAACTGAATTTATCAATAATTTGTCAATAAATCAGGGCGAAAAACGTCACTTGTCCGGCGGACAAGTCAATTCAAAGATCTACTTGTCCGATATTGTAAATAACACGTCCCGGACGGTGGGACGTGTACTTTTTCGCACACTGTAGTGTAGAGCCCCACACAATGATGTCATCAACATATGCTCTAACACCGTCCAGCCCCTCAATGATGTGCTCCATCGCTCTGTGAAATATTTCGGATGCTGAGATGATCCCAAAGGGCAGTCTGAGGAAGCAATATCTGCCGAATGGTGTATTAAAGGTGCAATATTTGGTGCTGCTTTCATCCAGTTTCAGCTGCCAAAAGCCTTGAGACGCATCAAGCTTTGTGAAGAAGCTGGCACCTGCCATTTCACTTGTGATTTCCTCACGCTTGGGTATCTGATAATGTTCACGCTTGATGTTTTCATTAAGATCTTTTGGGTCCATACACACCCTTAAATCACCACTTTTCTTCTTTACACAGACCATCGAGTTAACCCAGTCTGTTGGCTCCTCAACTTTTTGTATCACTCCGAGCATTGTCATTCTGTCGAGCTCTTTCTTTAAGCGATCTCGGAGTGGCGCTGGAACTCTTCTTGCAGCATGCACAACTGGCTGTGCATTTTCTTTGAGCTGGATTTTGTATGTGAAGGGCAACACACCAAAACCCTTAAACACATCTGCATAACTCTGTACTATACAATCAATTGAGTCATTTGGTGTACTCACAGTTGTGTTGATGCAATACACTCTCTTGACAAGTTCCAAATCTTCACATGCTTTATCACTCAGCAGTGAATCAAGTCCATCAGCGACAATAGAGAAAAGTAGGTGGTGCACTTTACCTTTTGAGGTTACCTTTAATATGCACACACCCAAACTGTTGATTTTCTTTCCATTATAATCTTTTAGTGCCTGTGTTCTTTTTTGAATTTGTGGCTTATCTTTCATTGCCTTGATGTCAGACAGGCTCATCAGGTTTGCCTTTGCACCAGTATCCAGTTTCATAGTTATTATTGTCCCGTTAATCATTATTGGAGCTATCCATTTGTCTTCTCTGATTGCATTAACCTCTTTTTGTTCAGTTTCACAGTTCACCATGCCAACAAAAAAATTCTCACTTAAATCATCGTCTTCCACTATGTTTACAGACTTTCCTTTCGTCCTCTCATTTCCTTTTGAGAAGCACTGCTTAGCAAAATGGTTCTGGCCCTGGCAATTAGAGCATTGCTTACCAAATGCCGGACACTGTCGTGGTTTGTGCTTCGAGCCGCAGCGCTTACAGCTGAATGTCCCTTCTTCCGACCGCTGTGTTGGCCGCGTCTGTGCGCGCCATTTGCCTTGGCTGGAGACCGCACCAACTGCTGCGCCATCACTCACGTTAGCCGCGCCCGCCATCTCGCTGAAAGTCCTGACGTGCATTTGGGACAGCTCGCTTGCATGGCAGATTTGTATAGCTGCTTCACATGTCAGCTCCGTTTCCCTTAGCAGCCTTTCGCTGACCTTTTTATCCTCCACGCCAAAAAACGATCTGGTCCCATATCATGGAGTCCCTCAGCGTAGCAAAGTTGCATGACTGTGCTTTTAGCTTCAGGTCAGTCAGAAAGCTATCAAAAGGCTCATGCTGCTGCACACGTGAACGGAATACATATCTCTCGTATGTTTCGTTCTTTCTGGGAGAGCAGTGGGCATCACATTTATGGAGCACTTTATCCAGTTTGTCTTTATCAGCCTGCTCTTCATACACAAAAGTATTGTACACTTCTATCGCCTTTGGGCCTGCTATAGTTAGCAGTAGCGCTACCTTCCTAGCATCCGGCTTAGTTTCCAGTCCCATGGCCGTGATGTAAAGCTGGAACTGCTGCTTGAAGGTCCGCCAGTTGCTGTCGACATTTCCCGAAAGTTTTAGCGTCTCCGGTGGCTTTAATTAATCCATGTCGCTTGTCACAACTCCTCACTTCATAATTTACTCCTGGTACCATGTTTTGTTTGTTAATCTATTAATGAACTGACTCGTGCTCCGTGCTAAAGTGTTAGCCAAGTTTAATCAAGAGGTCTTGTTCGGGTCCCTTACCGTACATGTGGATTTAAACATAGGTCACAACTATGTGGCGACACCTTGTGGTAGGAGTGTGTATCTATCTAATCAACACAGATACTTACAGGTAAATAATTATATGTTGTGCATCTTCTTGTTTACCTGTAAAAAGATAGAAGTATGTTTTTTTCAATGAATGTCAAAATATCATTCATTAAAGGTGGGTTAGGTAAGTTTCAGAAACCGGCTCGAGATACACTTTTTGTTATAGTCCATGGAATGCTCTTAACATCCGGATAGCAATGAATATCTTAAGTGCTTTGACAAAAAATCCATAAAGAAATGTCATCTGTAGAAGCCGTAATACTGTAAAAAGTACAACCAATCCATGTAGCCCGGCCGGCTACCTGCCTGTCAGCCTTCCATCGGGGCACAAACCTATCTCGTGCCCTCATTGGTCATGTGTGTGTGTGTTGGAGGAGGGGCTCTATAAGGAAGTGGCAGATTTTCTCCGGTTGTGTATTTTCAAATTCTAGCGATCTCGAGCCGGTTTCTCAAACTTACCTACCCCACCTTTAAGTATATTGTCATCCACATGTTTATAAAGTTTTCATATTAAAGATTGCATTTGATAAACAAAGTCAGGACAAAGTATGGTCATTTTTTTTTGTCACTTACGCCCCTCTGGTTCTCACCCCTCGATATGTTCCTTTTATTTCTTTACTTTTTGATAATTAAACTGAGATGCATTAGAGAGGGACAGCTCTCTCATTTTACCCCACTGAGGCTCATTTGAAATCAGCACTCATCATTTCATTGTTAGCAGACAAACAACCCAGTGAGGTCTGAGTCAGCAGCCTGTGGCAGAAAGACATGAACTCACCTCAGGCTGCAGTCTGAGGAATATTGTCCCACATGAAGTCGACGGGAAGGTCGAACAAGTGTCCCCGTTTTCCCGGACCACGCACACTTCAGTCCCGGACCGGACACTTCTTAGTAGAGGTGGTATCGGTATCTTGACCTCTGCTGTTTTTTTCATCTATCACCACTGCATGTGACAGCCGCGGGGACGTTTTATTCTGGTGTAGTGACAAATTATTTTCTAAATGTTGGATGCATGTTAACAGTCGGCAGGAGATATGACACATTTCTAATACATTTCCTTGGATTTATTGTAGTCTAACAGTCGATTGAATCTTGTATGATGTATAGTTTTTATTTCACTTTTGTAAATACGCTAATTAAAGTGGAAGCGCACGAAATTCCTGCTACTGTAATTGTTGCGTAAAAGCCGCACAGCCCGTAAATGATTGACGCGTTGTGCGTTTCACCAGTGAAAGCTGTGTACATTTTCAGAGGCACTGATGAGCTCCTTTCTGACGGAGACTCTGGCATCAGAGGGAGCCTGTTGGATTATTTAAAACCCCAATCTGTTTGTTTGAGAGGCGACACATTTGGAGAGTTTTGTTCTTATTCTGGTGCGTCCGCGGTGGGATTTTGCGCCTTGGATACCCTGCAGATTCACACATTTCTCCCTTCCTTTGGTGATTACATGGTAGAAGAAATGTTTTTATGTAACACGAGTGCCATAAAGGACTGGAGTTTTTTTCTGTCTCAGATATTGCCTCTGATGAATAAAACTACACGCTTGGTTAACATGGACGAAGGCGAGGATGTGACGACCACCATGGTGACCGCTCTGCAGCCGGATAGCGTAATGAGCGCTAGCAACCCGCCTCTCAACTCCAACCATACCTCGGGCATGGAGCACCTCTTTCAGTACTCTTATTCCGAGAGTGACCTGCTGCACACGGACTACCGGACACCGGCACGAGGCTCCATCCCGTTGCCCAAAGCCATCCTGTACCTTCTCATGGCCGCGCTGGTGGTGGTGGTGGTGGCGTACGCGATAGTTGGACACCTGGTCAAAGATGTGGTCAATGAGTTTGTCGGTATGTGACCCCCCTAGTGTGTGTGTGTGTGTGTGTGTGTGTGTGTGTGTGTGTGTGTGTGTGTGTGTGTGTGTGTGTGTGTGTGTGTGTGTGTGTGTGTGTGTGCGCGCGCGCGTGTGTGTGTGCGCGCGTGCGTGTGTGTGTTCCACTCACATGGGAATAATAATAAATTGTGGTAAAATTGTGGAATGTGCCAAAATACAGATATGAAACCTGAAAAAGAGCCTAATATGGGTCCTTTACATTTCCATTTGGTCTCCCAGAACCCTCTTTAGTGACTGTTTCAAAAAAATATATAGTTCAAGACTTTAAACAATATGTATGACAGTGTTTCTGGTAAACTTCAATTAGTAAACATGTGTACACGGTTGTGTCATCCCTCTATCGAAAATCCCAAATTTGAAAGTCCTTTGCTCTGCTGAGTCAATGACCTTGTGACGAACACATTCTGACAAACTGAACACTACTACACACAGCAAGTGTCCGTATGAGAGATAAATACAGATAGTCTCTATTTTAGAAGAGCGTCCTGTGAGCGATACATAATAAAAACTTGACCGGGTCAAGTCAACACTTCTGAGTGGGTTCGAGTTATAAACTGAGCTCTATGGGGGTCTTTCAAATTAACACGTGCGCACGCGCGCACCCACGCACACGCACACACACAGCAGCAGCCCTCTTGCTACAAACTTAAATATGAAAAGGTTCAACTACGCACACACACACATCATCTCGGCTCGCACAGCACACACACAGACATAGATTGCGCAATAATGTATTGCGCACCTTGGAGGTGCAGTGCAGGCATATTGTCATTCAAGAGATGCGTAGTTCTTTTGGAAAACATGTTTTTCTTTTAGCCTATTTACCTCGTTAACGTAAATAATACTCATTGCATTGACACATGCATTATTTGTGATTAAAAATAATGATTGTTGGTAATGTATTAGCGACCCCCACAGATGTATGATTTCACTGCGGAGCTCAGACCCCTCCTTATGGGAGCTCAGCTCCCATTGGCTCCCACCCATAACTCGAACCCTGTTGCGTTTACCCGATTGTCAGCTCATTACTTCAAGTGACTTAAAGCAAAATAGTAGATTTCACTCAGTGAGGTTTCACTGTTGGTGGATCAGTGCAGAGAAACACTAACTCAGCAGCTTCAGGGGCCTCTCGGGCCACCAGGGACCCATAAATAATTGGAACATAAAACTCCTTGGATTCATTCTATTATCTCACGAAACAATCCTTACATTTGTTCATAATAGAGCGCCAAAATCCTCATTACAATAAGTGTAACACAAAAACAAAAAAATTGACCAATTTTGAGACATTTTCGAAAACATCGCAACTTATTAGAGATACTATGCCAAACAAATGCTTAGGATTTGTGTGCGCTACACCATTACATTTTGTGACATAATGATACCAATTGTAGATGGGAGTTATGTCACATTTTGGGATTTCGTTGTTGCTATACAACACAATTTGAAATTGTGACACATTTTAAAAATAAAGGGGTCCTTGCAGGGCCGGCCCTGACCAATTTGCCGCCCTAGGCAAGATTTTAACTCCCCCCCCCAAATGCAGACACTCACTATGATTTGCGCGTGCACGTTGTGGCATGACCACCAACACAGAAAGATATTGACACAAGATGTGTGCAACTGTATTTAGTTTCCTATCCATTTTAACATGATTTAAGTGGGGGGGGGACCTCACCTCCTCTAGGGGGGTCCGGGGGCATGCACCCCTGGGAAGACTTTTTTTTTTAATATTGAAGTTACAAGCATCAATCTGGTGCACTTTGAGAGCAACATTAGGAGATATGGATACATCTCTCAACACCCAGATGAAACAGAACTGTAAGCAGATTTTCTTTTTCTTTATGGATATTTTACAAATCACTCCCCTTTCAAACTGTATTCTTGTTTATTAATAACAACTTTTTTGTACTGTCAGTATACTTTTCGCCGAACTGCATTGTGGGGGAGCGAAGCGAAGATTTCCAGGATGTCCAGGATCTCCAGGATTCAAAAGTTGAGCAATGTTCAACTTTTGAAGCTGAGCTGGAAGCGACAGCCAATCAAACACGTTTATGAAAATCTGACAGTAGAAGCGCTAGCCAATCAAACCGCGTGTAAGCAGGGAGAACCAGACCGCAGTTAATTTCCTCATATTCCAAACGAGAAATTACGGTAGCAAATCACCCGGTTCTTTACGACCATAACTATTAACGAGATACAAACCGGAGGAACCAGGCATGGAGGGAGGTGGCAGAGACAGTGGGTGAAACTGGTAGGTTTTCGCCTGTTTGGGGAGTTTATATATATATATATATTGCTCGCATAAAATCCCCGGGGTTTTTTGCTTTGTATGTCGGGGGCGGGTGATTCATGTGATTGGTTGTTGGTCGCATTGCTCGCAAAAAATCCCCAAGCTGTCAGACACGCCCAGCTCCAAGATTTTCAAGATTTTTGAAAAGCTGCTGTGTGGACGTACCGTTAGAGTTTGTGGTGTGTCAAGAATATTTGTGTTAACGACAACAATTGTGGTGGTCATCACACCGAAATCTGGCATTAAAGGACATTTTGGCCCATTACCAAACATTTTGGATATATGTTTAGGATATTAGGGCTATTAATTGTTAGGACTACAGTAATTGTTGATATGAACAATGTTAGCTTTTTCGAACATAAAAATACATTTGTAAATCACAAAGTATCAACACATTTGCATTGTTGATACTTTGTGATTTTGGCAACTGATTTTAAGGTGAACAATTTTAGGATTCTGGCTTTTAACACTAGAACCGCCACAGCAAAAACCACAGTGTACATTTTACTCTATAAGAGTACATTTAACACCAGTCTCGGGGTGTATATAGGTCCAAGAGTTTGGTGTTCTCTGAACACTGTCAAAAGAGTCAAATATAAACTTCAAATAAAGAGTTAGATTCGAACACTTTGGGAGTCAAAATATACACTATAACTATAACTTTGTTGACACTGTTTGAGTGCTTTCCAACACGTGCAGTGTAAACCTAGAACCCTCAGAGTTAAAATGTACTCTTAGTCAGTTTGTTAGTGTCACTGTGCAGAGCTGATTATTCAACACTTTGAGAGAGAACATGTACTCCATGGTCATTTTTCACACTGTTTCAGTGCTGTTTAGCTTATGTACACCAAACAAACAATTTTGGGGTGAATCATTAACACTTCAGGAAATAAAGTACACATCAGATTCTTGAAAACATGCGTTTATTTTTAAAAAATGTGATTTTGATGTGTTTTAAATATAACATCTAATCAGTAGCAACATTAAACGACCCACAAAATACATTGATCATAGGTGGAAATGTGTGTACATTTGCTCATTAGGCCTCTTTAGGCTGGGGAAACACTTTAGAGGTCATCATTCCAAAATCCTGTTACAACAAATGGAAAACATGGAATACCATACACTAGTGCTAATGTGCAAAGTAAACTGACAAAAAATATTGTTTTGAAAGACTAACAATCACCGAGCAGGATGACCAACATCTAAAAGTGTACATGGCAACCAGTTTACATCAATGTTGTAGATGGTGGTCTGCAAAAATGTGTACATGCCGTTTGAGGCCTGGTCATAGGAGATCCCAAACACATAATGTGCTTTAAAAAGTTCATCAAAACTGACAGGGAAGACTTGGCCTTGCAGGGAAGGAGCTCACCATCCAACGCAATGTAGTAGCCTACTCATGGAGCTGTTTCTTGTGGTCCCAACTGCTAGGATGTAGGGTTGCCTCCACTGGACCAGAGTACTCCTGAAGGCTGGAGATGACTGTAAGATAACAATAAACACAAATATAACTACACTGTACATCATATTTTGATGGATGGGTCAGACACTGACAAAAACCTTTGATAGCAAATCAGATCAGCTCGGCCATTACCATGAACAGAAGTCAAATGCAACATACACATTAATGCAGCAGTAATATAAAACCTAAAAGCATCCCAAAAATAGACACTGACAGGAACAATTTCACTGCACAATGAGTGCTTTTACTTAAAGTACATTTAGCTAATTATACTCGCATACTTTTACTTAAGTCAGGTTTTAAGTGCAGGCCTTTTACTCATAGTATATTCACAGGGTGGTATTTGTACTTTTACTTAACTTAAATCATATGAAACTTCCTCCACAACTGGAATTGTTCTATTGCACATGTAAAGTACCACATGTAGTGCGAAGAGTTAGACTTAACACGGTCGCGCTTTTCCTGGAGAATATTTTCAAAAAGCCGAGGGTCACGAGGCTGCGTTAAACCAATGAGAAGGCGCGGCCTATCTGATGACGAATCGAAACCTAAGATCGATGCGGACCAGACAGACTCAATGCAAAGATATACTCTGAGGGAGTCCATCATCCCAGAATAAACACTACACAAGTCAACACCAACACCACACAAAGAATCAACAACAAAAGAGGTTCTGGTGCACTCTGAGAAGTGTACTTTTTGTCCATTCTACTCAAAAGTGTAACAATTTCTACTCTGGTAATCAGTACTCAGGAATTTTAACACTTTGGTATTTGCTGTGTGGGTCAATTTTACCCGCAGCTGTTTTTTGATTGTATGTAACTTTTTTTCAATAGAATATTGTAACGATCACAAAGGGAGTCGGAAACAGGCTTCTAGTTATTAGGCTTTAATAACTCTTCTTATTCACAGATGATCACAGGTTCATGTACAGCTTGTGGGTTCAACCTCACACGAACACTAACTCCCACACATACCCATATATATATCAGTGTCTACGTCACAACTTCCCGCCCTCCCCCGTCTGCTCCCCCAACCACAGGCCCGCACCTCAACCAGCATCACTGTGCAGCTCTATGATTGGCAGAGAGACGGGGGATGCCTGAGTGACACCCTCAGCATCCTATACAGGGTCGCTACAATATTCAAGTCTCCCAGTCTGTGGATTTTCCTGAAAATGTGTTATGTTGCACCCTCTGTTGTTAAAACATGTCAATATGAAGTCAGATTGAAGAAATCACCAAAGAAAATTCCATTTATACCTATATCCGCCAGCAGGTAGGCTAAATGTACCTCATAGAAAATGCAGCGTAAACATGACGTGTTGCTATAGCAACGTATTTTGTCTACTGCGGTTCCTTATAGATGGATAGATTGAGATAGATGGATAGATAGAGATAGAGAGATAGATAGATAGATAGATAGATTAGATAGATAGATAGATAGATAGATAGATAGATAGATAGATAGATAGATAGATAGATAGATAGATAGATAGATAGATAGATAGATAGATAGATAGATAGATAGATAGATATAGAGGGATAGAGAGAGAGCAGAGAGATTTGTACCTAAACAAAACACAAGTCTAGCACCAAGCTTTTAAATCAGCACTGTTGGCGATATTTTATACTTCATGTTATCTGCACAAACTATACCATATGAAAAGCTGAGAGTCCACAGATTCTATTGGTATACGTTTCATCCCTGTTCATCAAAACTCACTGTTCTACATGATAAATAAAAGATACCTTGAGAATCAGAGGCGGCGCTAGGGGGTGGCTACTTGGGCTCAAGCCCCGGATGTTTTCTGAAAAGCGCCGGATGTTTCACTTTAAAAAAATAAAAACACATTTTTTTTTGTGTGAAAATGTCTCGGGAGTAATGTGCAGTACCGGAGTCCACCAGAGAGGCAGCCGCTGCGGGACATTGGCCTGCGAACTGCGTAGCCTTCCCTGCCCTGAAGAAGAAGTGATCCTACCTAGTGCCTGACGAGTTTTAAGCTAATAGCCTATAAAGTTATGGATATTAGAAAGACAAAGGCATTTAAAAACAGTAAAAGATAATAAAAGAAACATTAAAAGAAAAAATACATGAATAAAAAGTTACAGTGCAGTTTAAGATATGAATAGTTCACACAGAAGTTCCACTTTACTGATGAACACAACAGCTAAGTTTAAATTAAAAGCAGCGACAAAAAGATAAACCACACTAAGTCAATACCCTTATATGTTAGTATGTATACAGAACATGACTACAAATTATCCTAAGATGTAACGTTAACCCTTCATACCTCAGTCTACTTTTAAGACACTAAAATAACGTATTTTGATTTTGTTTTCGCGCGTGGAATTATACCGGCTCTCGTTTCAGTACACATAACAACGGAACCATAGCAACGGAACTGACAGGCAACGGAACTGACAGGCAACACTCTGAATCCGACTGGCTGTGACTGCATCCACTCAGAGTGCCCGATTCAGAAACGTGACTCTTACACTCTTTACGTCACAAACAAAGATGGTGGATGAGAATAGATCTATAAAACAATAAGCAATGCGCAGTGGATCGGAAGAGGACGGTGTGTCGGCGTTGTTCGATAGCGGTGCGGTATGCTAATGGAAACACACGCCAAACATGCTAAATCACATCAGAAGGCATCACCCAGATTTGCCAATCACCGGAGCCCGGCAAAAGACAACAGCAGTTCAACAGCTGATCCCCGCTGTTTTTAAGAAGACAATAGACATGAAAGCCGAGAGACCAAAATAAATAACGGAAGCTTTTGGCATATTTTTTCAACGACTTTGCGCTCTTGAAACACTTTCTTATTATTTATGATGTAAGACATTCTTTTTAGTTTTACAGCTTGATGAAACCTTTTCGTTTGACATCAGCCATTACAGATACTATGGCCATCTGAGTGTTTGTGGTTTGTTTTTAACTGTTTAATACAGTTAATTATTCAAAATGTCAGAGTTCCTTATTTTTAAACTGAAACTTGCACTACTGTTCAAAAGTAAATAACAACAAACCTGGAATTATGCATTTTTTGCTTTTTCTTGTTGTACCGAACCGTGACTTCTGTGAACCGTTACACCCCTAGTCCCCAGTGTTCCAGGGAACTCACCAAGTGTCAGAAAACACAACCCTCTCTCTCCACCCTCAACCCTCCATACCCAAATCTCTAAAAACGGGGCTGCAACGGATCTGATACAGACTGATCTTGAATTATTTTCTACGTCACAGAAGTGGTGCTCCGCTTATTGGTCAATTCTCCACCTATCAGGGGAATGTGGGGTTGGGCCACGGCCGGCCATTGCGCTGGAGACGCTGTAGTACATATGCCAGGCCTGTAAGTGGCGCTGTAGTCTGCCACAAAAGCAGCGAAGAAGACTTCCCGTGCATGGTTGCCCTTCTGTTTATTCTCCGCTCTGGCTCTTTTTCTCCCCCCGAGGCAAGCGTTTGCTCCCTCGCTGTAATTCTCTCCGTCCACCAGCAAATGACAAACACCCTCCTCTCCGGCTCTTCCAAGGAACGAGGGCACCGTGCGGCAGAGTTTCAGTTAGATTTTTATTTCGCCGGTCAACATGTCCGTTAAAGTTTAAATCTTCCGGACAAAATTAGAAAAGTGCCGGTCAAAGGTCTTCTTTGTTATTTATTGAGCTTTAAAGCAAATGAATAACGACTCTATATAATAATATAAGAATAAAACACGGAGGATGGAGATCTCTTTTTCTCCCCCTCTTCTCCCCGCTGCAGCCCAGCAGCTGATCTCAGAGCACGCTCCCCTCTCCTGCAGGGGGGCGCGTGCAGCTCACAGAATCAGCCCCCTGCAAAAACAGCGCTGGAAAGAACAAATAGAGCGAAATGAGGCATGGCTAAAATTCAGGATCTGTTTGGTATTTTGAAAAATGTATATACTTTATATAGGTATGGCCCTACAATACATTGTTCAAATATAGCATGATATGTCCCCTTTAAGGTATTATTAAGGTAGGGTTAATGTTGCTCTCAAAGTGCACCAGATTGATGCTTTTAACTTCAATATTTAAAAACAAATCTTCCCGGGGGGAGCATGCCCCCCCCCAACAACTCCTGGGCTAAGCCCCGGATCTCCTACAATCCTAAATCCGCCTCTGTTGAGAATCAATAGCGGGTCAAATTGAACCCGTTCATGACCCCATTGTAGACCATCTCTTTGGGTGCTGTTATGAATAATTGTATTATGACAGCTAATTTCCTAAGTAATAACACATTTTGGGCCTGGAAACCAACTTAGGGTTTATATTTTGAAGGTAATTATATATTTTTCTTAAAAAATACATTCTAATAAACTGACAGATGTCTGTTAAAACTGTTTTACAGCATGCCACAAACACAGTTGTTCTGCAGTAAAATTAACAATAGATTGGTTTTATTGTTGTGTGTGGGAAGAGCCTTCAAATTTAGCATTTTACCTAATGGAGGTTAGTTAACATTATAACACCTGTCTACTGGTGTGATAATGACTTGTGTTTCAGCCTTCCTGCTTTGTCCTTATCATATTTATAGATGTGGTCACTAACATGCTGGTTGTGGTGCTCCCTGTGTGTAGGTGGAGGCAGGTCTATGATCGCTGAAGGTGACAGCCATGGAACCAGTGAACCAGGTAAAAACCGTAGCTCACATGGGTCACAGTCGGCAGCACTTAGCTTTGCCACAGAGACTTCTGCTGTTCTGTCTGCGCCTCACCTGACCTTCCCACCTTCATATGAAAACTCACACATACACATTCACACAAACACGCAGGCAACAAAGTGTTTGGGCTCCTGGGCATTTTGCTGAGGTGTAAATGTGGAGGATGTGTGTTTTAAGGCCAGAGAAAGCTGGAAAATACATTGTCAAGCCTCCTACTCACAGCCTGATGCTTCACTCTTCTGACAGGGTGTAACATGAGAAAAGCAAAAGTGTATGTTAGGGTTCACATAGAAACAAAAACAAATATAGTGGAATGAAAACTGAAATAAAAAATAATAATACAGAAATAAATAGGAACACTGTGAAAATAATATGTAAGATGTAACAATTTGGATAAAACCTTATGTGGGTATATGAAACTTGCTATTTCTAATAATGTCGACATCATTCAGTAGTAGTCATGAAAGCAGAAAGAAAATATGTTACAGCCCAATTGTGCTTTTGGGGTTCTTCCTTTCCTGTAGTGTGTTTTATATATATATATATATATATATATATATATATATATATATATATAATATATATACGTAGGGCCACTTTAAATACAAATTAAATATACAAAAGAAGAATTAAGAAATGTGAGGTGGTACCAAGTGGTCATGTTCAGTTCTGTCAGTCTGGAGGAATCCCGTTCTGCCTGCCGTCTGTCCTTCACACTCACTACTGTCGGCCTTAATCTCAGTTGCTCATCTGACAGAACAATGATTGATGTGTCCCAATTCAAACAGGCTCCACCGCTCATGATGGGGCTGCTGCGCGGCAGACATCTTCCCCAGACATTTTTTGATGGTGCTTTGCCTCTAATGGAATTACAGAGGCCGAACCCATCCTAACTTTTATATCAGATGAAGTTTGCAGACATGTTCTGTGCACGTTCTAAATACGGAGTTTGCTTGTTTTTGCATCGTGCATGAATGGGCCTCCGTCTCCTCTGAGGCTGCATCTGTCAGGGCTTGTTTGTGGAAACCGTATACAAAGAAAAGTGACTAGATCTATAGCTGAAATGATTAGTCAATTTAAGTTAATTAATAACAAACTATTTTCATAATTGATTTTGTAGAAAAATGTTAAACGTTTGCTTGTGATAACTTATTAAATGTGAGTGTATTTTGCTTTGTTTTACGATGTGTCAGACATAACAGACAATTTGACTAGCCCTAGCTCAATCTGTCGCAAAGAATCAAGCAAAGGAAAACATATTTATACTCTGTTTTATCTCATGTTGAATATAAAATATGATGTGTAAAGTGCAGGAAAGAAGTCTCCAAATGTAAAAACTCAATTTTTAAGCTACCTTGATTGATTTTGTTGTTGACTGATCCCTTCTGAAACTATTAGTCCCTTGCCAGCACAGTGAGTTTTCCTTATTCACACTTCCTTAATCTGTATTGATAAAAGAAAAAGTTACCCCTATGTTATCCCTCTATCTCTCTTCAGACTGGGTATTTAACTCTCGTCGAGACACGAGCCACAAGACGGAGATTAACTGCATCACCAACAATATAACCGAGGTGAGGGAGTTGAACGAGAGGCCCCGGTTGGTGGAGATGAGCTACATATCCCTGAACCACACCAACTGCCTGAGCTCCAACAGATCGGAGGACACGGTGATAACCATAGATGAGACGTTACAACAGCGACCTCCGGACACTCACTCTGGGACCTAACCTGTGACCTCATGACCTTCCCTGAGAGAAATAAAGCTGTTCGCTTTTCTTGTTCAAGTGGATTTACAAGTGCGTCATGAGTTGAAGCTCTATCCACTGTTTTATCACCTGCAGGCTTGTTGTTATGCCTGCATAATGTTTGGCCAGACTGCAATCTGAATGGTCAGCCTGTGCTGAAACATTGGAGGTATTGGATTATGGTATCTGATTGGACGCCTTTCTGCGGAGGAAGGCTGCCGTCTTTTGGCAGAGAAAGACGGTTTTTTTTGTCTTCATTGTACTGCCCTTTTTTTCAAGACTTAATGAGTAAAATCACTTTGCAGTTCACAGTAACCACAAGCAGTATGTAATCACTGTTACGCTGATCAGTGATTATTGTAATATTGCTAGCATGGTTAAACACCTCCTAACCTCAATACACTCAATGACAGTTTATATTATGGTAAGAATTGTATAAAGCAACTCTAAGGACACCAGAAGGCTAATGCTGAAAATGCCTGAGGCAGAAAACTCACAACATGATGAATAAATACAAGTATTTTGTAGTTTCATGTTATTAGCTAGATGTGACCAGATTGCAAAAAAAATAAAGGTGCAATTACAGCTATTGTTATGTTGGACAAAAAAATGTCTATGTACTGTAATATTTCTTGTGAAATGGTTAAATGTCAAACCCTTTGTTAACCTTTCTTACCTCACTGTAAAGGGCTATGTTCTGCTTCTAATGAGTGTGTGACACCAATCAAAGCTACAACTAATTGTTTCGACATGCTTCGAATTGGAGAAACAGTGAAAGTTGGTCGAGACACACTCTTTGTGGCAACTGAAAAACAGAATATAATCAAAATCTTCAACAAAGATTTTCAGGTTGTTCTACTAGAAGTTATTGATTGTTGGATAGATGATGTACCTATAGAAAGGTGAGGTTCCACTCTTTCAGTTGAATATGGCACTTTTATTCTGAAAACTATATGTTGGGTAGTCAATGGCAAGAGATACATAATTATTTGATCTTTTTTAATTTTGTCATGTTTTAGTTAATAAAAAATATATTTTTGGAATTCAAGTGAGTTTGTTGTAGTAACTTTTAAACTCTTGAGTTACCTGCACCTTTCGTGTCCACAAGATACTGTATGTCACCAACACAGCCAATATCGTTACAGTTGGAGTTGCTAGCTAGGTAACTTATCTATTCCGCAAACTTGTTACGCTGTCCGAACGCTTACAGGAGTGAACCCACAATACTGAACACTTACGAGAGGAGACTGAAGTTATGTAGCAAAAGGGTTTAATATCCAAAAACAGGCTGGGACAGAACTGAAGAGGGAATAGTGAATCCAAAAAAGGCCAGGGCCAGGGAATGCTTCCAGAGCTGGAGCAGAGGTCAGAAGCCAGGGATCTTGGGTGACGAGAGAGAGCAGACTGGACCAGGAGAGTGGGGAAGCAAGGAGGAACACAGCTGGAGGGAAGGTGGCTGGACGCGGCAGGCAGAGGAGCAGGTAGATGGACACTGGACAGAGAGAGTACAAGGTAAGGAAAACAAGAACACTAGAGATAAAGGTTTAGCAATAAGCTAAGAGACCACTGTATTACCACTGTGGTTAGACGACGAACTGGTGAATACTGGATGAGGGAACCGGGTATATATGCAGGTGTAGGTGAGTAGTAGTAATCAGGGTGACGAGCAGCAGCTGAGGAGGTGAGTTGGCGGGAATCCAGAAGTAGGTCAGCCACACCCAGCCAGGAAGACAGACACACAGACAGACAAAAACAAACACAGAAGGGGAAAAGAAGGAGGCAGAACTGTGGATCCTCACAGTACCCCCCCCCCCCCCCCCACAACGGGAGCCTCCTGGCGACCACCAGGCTTGTCTGGATGTGCCCTGTGAAACTCCCTCACCATAACAGGGTCCATGATACGTGAACGTGGAACCCAACAACGTTCTTCAAGGTTATACCCATCCCAGTCAACCAAATACTGCAAGCCCCTGCCCCGGGGCCTGACATCCATGAGTCGGAGCACGGTGTAGGCAGGATGGTCATCAATGACTTGGGGGGAGGAGGGGGAACGGTTGGAGGGCACAGATCGTTGGTGTGAACTGGCTTGATTTGGGAAACATGAAAGGTGGGATGAATCTTCATGGATCTGGGGAGCTTCAAGCGGACAGCAGAGGGGTTAATAATGCTAATGTTAATGAGGAAGGGGCCAATAAACCGAGGGGACAACTTCTTAGACTCGGTAAGGAGGGAGATATTCTTGGAAGGCAACCAAACTTGTCCAGGGGTGTAAGGGGGAGCGGCATGTCTGTGGCGGTTGGCTGAATGTTGATTTCTGGCGGAAGTCCGGAGGAGAGCCGAGCGAGTGTCCATCCAAATCTTACGGCACCGACGAACATGTTGCTGAACGGATGGAACTGCCAACTCACTCTCTTATTCAGGAAACAGGGGAGGTTGGTACCCTAAGGAGGCTTCAAAAGGAGAGAGACCAGTAGCAGAAGATGTGAGTGAATTGAAGGAATACTCAACCCAGGGTAGAAGGGAGCTCCAGGTTGATTGATTGCGATTGGCAACACAGCGGAGAGTAGATTCCAGGTCTTGATTGGCCCTTTCAGTTTGGCCGTTAGACTGGGGATGATATCCAGAGGTTAGACTGACCGATGCACCAAGCGAATGACACAAATTCTTCCAAACCTGAGAGGTGAACTGAGGGCCACGGTCGCAGACGATGTCAGTCAGAATTCCATGCAGGGTGAGTAATTGGGCGGTCTCCAGGGCTGAGGGGAGTTTGGGCAGGGCTACAAAATGGGCACATTTAGAGAAACGGTCAACAACAGTGAGAACAGTTGTGTTACCTTGTGAGGGAGGTAGGCCGGTGACAAAGTCCAGAGCAATATGTGACCAGGGTCGACTTGGAATAGGAAGGGGCTGGAGCAATCCCGCAGGTCTCTGATGGGAGGCCTTGCTCCTAGCACATGTAGTGCAGGCTGAAACAAACTCCTTAGTGTCATGACCAACAGTTGGCCACCAGAAATGTCTCCTGTGAAATTACGGGAGAGTGTGCGGTTGGCCCCAGGATGATTGGCGAAACGAGAGCTGTGGACCCACTGCAGAACTTGGGAACGGACAGAATTGGGGAAAAACTGACGGTTAGGCGGACCGTTACCTGGGTCTGGTTGCTCCAATAGCGCCTCCTGGATTGAGTTACTGATCTCCCAGATGAGGGAACCCACAACACAACTCTGGGGGAGAATAGAATCATAGGAGGTAACTGGTCCCACAGAAGAGAACGACCTGGACAGGGCATAGGGCTTGGTATTTTTGGAACCAGGGCGATATGTTAGAGAGAAGTTGAAACGACCAAAGAAGAGGGCCCACCTGGCTTGTCGGGAGTTTAGACGTTTGGCTGACTGGATGTACTTAAGGTTCTTGTGGTCAGTCCAAACTAGGAACAGCAGCTTGCTGCCCTCGAGCCAGTGTCCCCACTCCTCCAACGCCATCTTCACCGCCAGCAGCTCCCTGTTGCCCACATCATAGTTTCTCTCAGCTGGGGAAAGACGGCGAGAGAAGAAAGCACATAGATAAAGTGTATTGTTAGGCCCTGCAGTCTGAGACAGCATCTACCTCTACCACAAACTGCTTGCTTGAGTCTGGCTGGATGAGAATGGGGGCAGAAATGAACGGAGGCTTGAGTCTAAGAAAAGCATCGTTAGCATCAGTGGTCCAGGAGAACTTGACCTTGATTGAAGTGAGACTGGAGAGTGGAGCTGCAACCTTGCTATAGTTCTTGATGAACCGGCGATAGAAGTTGGCGAAACCCAGGAACCTCTGCAACTCTCTCCGAGTTGTGGGGACTGGCCACTCAGTGACAGCTAGAATCTTCCCAGGATCTGCCTCCAACCTGCCTTGCTTGATGATGTATCTCAGGAAGCTGACCCGTTCCTGGTGAAACTCACATTTCTCAGATTTGACATACAGTTTGTTCTCAAGCAGCCTCTGTAGAACCTGGCTGACTTGGTTCTGGTGTTCCTCCAGGCTCGGGAAAAGATCAAAATGTCGTCAAGGTACACAAAAACAAACTGGTTGAGAAAATCTCGCAAGACATCATTAACTAGGGCCTGGAAAACAGCTGGGGCATTAGTGAGTCCAAAGGGCATGACGAGATATTCAAAGTGACCAAGGGGGGTGTTAAAGGCAGTCTTCCACTCATCTCCCTGGCGGATACGAACCAGGTGGTATGCATTTCTGAGGTCGAGTTTTGAGAAGATGGTGGCACCTTGGAGAGGCTCAAAAGCAGAATTTATCAGGGGAAGTGGGTACTTGTTTAAAACTGTGATGTTATTTAACCCACAAAAGTCAATACAGGGTCGGAGTGATTTATCCTTCTTGTCCACGAAGAAAAGCCCAGCACCCAGAGGGGAGGAAGAAGGACGAATTATACCTGAAGCCAGGGAGTCACCGATATATTTCCCCATGGCCTCTCTCTCTGGCCGGGACAGGTTATAGAGTCTGCTGGTTGGTAAAGGAGCCCCAGGAAGCAGATCGATGGGACAATCATAGGGACGATGAGGAGGGAGAGAGAGCCTTATCCTTGCAGAAGGCCTCACTCAGGTTGTGGTAAACATCAGGAACGCCGGATACATCTACAACAGCTGAGACAAATGGAGCAGGCATAGGGTGAACAGAGACGGGAGGCACAGCAGACTGCAAACAGTTAAGGTGACACAACTGATTCCATTCAATGATTCTACCTCCATTCCAATCTATATGTGGATTGTGGGTGCGAAGCCAAGGGTAACCAAGAACCAAAGGGGTAGCTGGGGCGGAAATAACCTTAAATTGAATTACTTCTCTGTGATTACCAGAAATAATCATGGTTACGGGTTGTGTCTGCTGTGATACCTTAGAAATCCTTTGACCATTTAGGGCATAAGCAGTCATAGGATCCTGTAATGTTTCCAAGTTGAGACCCAGCTGCTTGGCTAGTTCCAGGTCCACAAAACTGTCCTCTGCTCCAGAGTCAATGAGGGCAGAGAGGAGCAAGGTCTGTGTGTAAGCACAAAGTCTGGCAGGAATGAGGAAATGGCGCAAGGTTGGGGCTACAATTGGTCTAGGATGTGGACTCGTCAGGACCCTCAAATTCACTGACGAGCTCCTGCGTTTGGGCGGACAGGACAACCAGCAAGGAAATGCCCCAATTTGCCACAATACAAGCACTCTCCAGACCTCGTACGTCGAAGGCGTTCCTCAGGAGATAGTCCGGCACGTGGTGGCGAGGTGAAGCCAGACGGTCTGGATAGCATACTTGGGTGAGTAGTTTGACTTACTTGGCAAAGTAAAAGGAGAACGCTGCGTTCGCTCCGCACGGCGCTCCCGCAGCCGGCTGTCGAGACGAGACACCAAGGAGATTAAGGATTGGAGGTCGGCAGGCTCATCTCGTGCAGCCAGCTCATCCTTCAGTTGATCCTTCAACCCCCTAACAAAAACTGCCCTTAAAGCTGCCTCGTCCCATTAGGCTTCTGCCGCCAGTGTGCGAAACTCGATAGAGTAGTCTGCCACGGTTCGGGTCCCTTGTTGTAAATTTAGCAGACGTCTAGCAGCTGAGCCAGAGTAGTCGGGTCCTAATCAAAGATCTCCTGCCACTTCAGCAGCTTCATCCCAAAGGCTGAGTCCTTTCCTTCTGAGGGCCTTTCAGATGGACAAGGAGAACATATTGCCTATTGAGAAATAAATTGCCAAAATGGCTTACGGGAACCACTCAGCAACAACTAAACCTAACTAAAAAATATTTTAATGTTTTACTAGTATACTTGTTTGGATTTTCACGTTATCTTTTTCGATTAATTTAATACTATTGACCGAAGTACTCTCCACAAACTTCCCTTTATTTTATTACAATCTAACACAGTGATTGAGATACATGAGTATGAGAGAGGTAGTCTTAATTATGTGAAACATACACCTTGTCTACTACAATCCTATGGGTTCATTCTTCTTTATTGCTAATAAAACTTTTGGTACCCAGACTAGTCAATCTACGGCTAAACACTTCCATCTAGTAAGCAAGTGAAATCATTGCATCTTCAAAAAGTTACGATCACACAGAGTTAAATGTATTTTTTAACGTTAACAGTCATTAAATCAACCGTCGTTAATAATAATTACTGTTCTAAAAGCACTACAATTAAAGTCTGAAAACAATTCATGGATGTAAATTATCGTTGTTGTCCAGAACAGTTTCTCATCCCACTTTGAGGTGGGATTATTCTGTGGAATCCTTTTTCTATAGTCAAGGATAACAGACCCAATTTCTCCTGGTGTAATTTCAGGTAAGTTTGTGAGTTAATTTACAGTTATGTAACACACCGTTTAAATGATGTGTGTTCAATAAACTTGTGACATGGCCTGGGGAACACTTTTCAAAACAAAACCAGCAAACAGAGACAGACAAACTAAAACACTGACAGATGCACAAACTACAACACTTCACCACCAACGAAGCAACACAATCTGTAACGGAGGCCGAGATCTATGGCCCCAGAGATCACCTCCGTTACATAGTGCAAGAGAATGTTTTGAGTTGTGCAAGTAAATACAAATACAATTGAAATAGTGCAAAAAAAAGTCTATATACAATTAAATGGAATATGATATATTAGATACATAATTAGCAAGATGCAAACAGATAAATGTTTATGGATGTTCTTTCAAAAGTCCAGGTGTTTAATAGTCTTTCATTTTAACTTAACTTATTTTTAACTTAAATTATTAAACTAGAGCTTTCCCTTGTAATTCTACAGCACATTTGCAATTTACTGAAGATATTAGAGAGTAGAAAAGTTCTGTATAGCAGTGCCTCCAACTTCCATCCCACTAAATGAGCCTCAACTAATCTGAGAATATGAAGGCCCCCCTACTGGTAACATGAGGGGAAGAGAAATCGTGTCCCTTACCGGGAAGACACAGAGGCCTATACAGCTCCTGACATGACGTCCAAACCCTGAAGATTGAAGTCTCTGTGGAAGTTTGGATACCTCTGTCAGTAGAGATCCTGCCAGTCCATATGTGCTTTTTATTTAAAACATTTGATTAACTTTTGGTTCACATTTCAATAAATTGTATTTGTATTTGCACTCCTTTCGTCCATTATTCTTACTGAAAATGTTAGATTACACATTCACATCTGACTGAAGATTGGCCCCATTTATTTGTGATGTTGCAAACTCTGCGGTACAAGGCACAAGTGATGTGAAGCTCATAAAGCGAGGCAAATAGAAATAATCAGCTGATGGAGTGTCTCATAACATCAGCTTTTAATGTTCCTCTTGGATGCTCTTCTTGACCCTCAGAGAAGGAGAAAATGTCGTGTCTTTCAGGCATGTCCTTTCCTAACAAAAATGACAGGAAACATAAAACATATTATTGCAGAACAAGTGTGTTATTTATGAAAGCGTTGTGTTTGTGTGTTTAGGGGCTGTAGATATAATTATTTTGTAATTGTAATGGTTTTTTGTTTTTTTTAACAGTGAGCAATCAGATTATGAATGAACAGTATGAAGTTCATCAACATTGAAATATATGTTATTATCAAAATAATATGTAACTGTTACAAAACGTAGTGCAACTGTAGAAGCTTGCTCTGTTGTCTCACTGAAAGAATAACTTTTACCACGTTTTTACAGACAATATTGAGAGATAAATAGTAGCAGTTCTCACTGTGTTAAATATCTTTGCCTTCAATACATTACATTAGAAAGCTGACAAAGTCATATTGCTAAATATCTAAAATGTAACTTTTTGCATGGAAAAACCCCTCAACTTAACTGATGTGTAGGTGATCGAGTATTTAGTATTGTTTAATGGAATACATATCAGTGTATTCAAGTCAATACTTCATTTATTTAAACCAATATCTTTCTTGATTCTTTGTACAGTATGAGTCTTTGTACCTGAGCTGAAGTTCACTGCTGTGAGGAGTCCAGTTCTGTCTCTCACTCTCTGGTCCAGCCTGTCTGCATCACCTGGACACCTTAAACAAACAGATATATATATAAAGTACCATGTGTACAAACAATATGACTGATTCTCTTCTGTTGAACATGTTGGATTGTGTATTGTCCGAGTCAGGGTCCTTTTTATTTTACTGTAACTTTGGAAGTTGTGTTACCAATGCTTACTGTTTATTTGATACCCATTTTGTAATGCAATTAATAAAAACAATAAGGTTTGGGTTCGTTCTTCAGATGACTGTGACGTTAACGTGTAAGCTCGATAATGAACTCCAGCTCAATCAACCATATTGTAATATCTAAGTAATCATCTTTAAATATGACATTAATAATTGTAATATACACACCTTATTGTGAGGTTGATTTCACATACACGACATTAGCTTGTCTACATACTTGAGCATAGCCAATTTAAATTAACCTTAGATGCATACAGTTCTACCTACATAATAAAATATCTCTAAATTACAAGGATGTAACCTTATTTTATCAACCTCAAACAGAAGCCGTTTGTTCAACAGTATTATCCCACTTAACACTTGTCTATTTCGTTTTAACCTTTATATATACAGTCTATGATTTTAACTTGGAGGCTACGATTAGCATCGTTAGCACCGATGTAGCTACCACTAGCTTACACGCTAACCCAAGCCTTACCATTCATTACGTAGCAGATCATTAACACCAAATCATTAACACATAAATAAAGCACTCGAATTTCACTTACCGCATTCATGCACCGTCTGTTTTAACCGCAGAGCGAGTCACAATAGTCCGATATATAAGCATGAAGAACAAACAACCACGGCCGGCTACAAGTTGTGTTTCCTGGATGAGCTGAGCAGGCAGAGTCCCTGTAGCTAGCTTCACGGAGCAGCTAGCGGAGAGACAAGAAGCTAGCAGCGGCAGGCACTTGACAGAGCCGTCACTCAATGTGACCACGCCCTAATTGATGCACAAACTTTAAGACCTAATATAAATAAAAGGGTCGCGTTAGAAAACAATTCACTCTCAGATCCATAATCATGAAGGTGGAATCTAACTATATCGATAATAAAATGTATGGAGCCAGGGAGAGAAACATGTTTTTTTCTGCTGTAAAGTTGGGCATTTTAACATGGGGGTCTATGGAAATTGCTCCTTTCTGCAGCCATCGCCTATCGGCCAATATATGAACTGCAGTGTGTGGCACTTCCGTATTGGCTTCCCGGCTCTTCCCCAGAGTTTGCCGCTTGCTAAATACTGAAGTTTGGAATAATTATCTAATGAGTGGACCATTCCTTTAATAAGTTTTAAGCACTTTTCAAAGTTTGTTGTTAAGTTTTAGTTATTTAACTTGTTCTTGGTTATAAAAATGTTTTAAGTATTTACATTTTTAGTATCTGATAAGTTTTCCATTTTAATTCCATTTAAAGTACATAAATAATGTGTAACTCTTTTATTCCTTCTTTATATTGTAGTGATCACTTATTAATACATAATTCACTCATGGAACTAGAGGTTGGGGGTATTGTTCCGCACGGACACTTATGCTTACTGTACCTCCGGGGTATGTACTGTGTCCTTCCTTTCTCTTTCTCTTCTCTACTCGGACTGCAAGCCAGCAACATGTGCTTTTCTGCTCCTCAATAAAGTTGGCACTACACTGGTGACCCCGACTTAAGTCTCGCAGAAGTTTCCGAGACTGGACCGAACATGGCTAGAGAGACTCGGTGCGCCCCCCCACGGAATGGCTGAGGACGTCGCTCGCCATTCCCGCATCGTTTCGATACTGGGAGACAGCAAACCTTCCGGCCACATGGCAACGATACACGACCTGCTATGTACGGAAGAACCCGACTTCTTTTTCATGGAACTGTTTCTTCGGGACATGCGGCTGCATGTCCAGGCTGCGCTAGCTAACACTGCTAGTGTTGAGCCCCGCGCTTTAGCCGAAGAAGCTGACCGGTTATTCCTGGCCGCCCGGCAATTTACCCCTGGGGTGCTGGCCACTACACGCAGCGGCACCTTCCCTGGTGGGGGCACGCCGCCTAGCAGAGGCTCCGGGGCTGACAACATCGACTAACGGCTTACGGCCGTCGACACCGGCTAACAGCTAACCACGACAGCTAACGGCTAGCAGCTACCGACGGCTAACAACGATATGTGTAATATGACTCAGGTAATAACATCACCAACCAGAAGGGCTACAAATAAACATGAGGCTATTACAACGACCTGCATTGACCACATCTATACTGTACTAACAGGCCAGAGCACTGCACTAAAGTGTTGTCACTCACAGTTGGCTTTAGTGATCATAATCTAGTTGCTATAGTACGCAAGACCAAAATACCTAAGGCTGGCTCCAAGATAAATTATAGAAGGTCTTATAAGGGGTTTAATCAGGAACAATTTGTAGAGGAAGTCAAGAATGTGCAATGGTTTGATGTTTGCCATGAGGAAAACCCAGAAAAAGCACTGGGAGTATTTATGAAGTCTTTCATGGGGATTGCCGATCAGCATGTTCCTATGGGAAAATGGTCTGCCCGGTCAAAGTGTGCACCTTGGTTGAATGACGAGATGAGAAGTTTAATGGTCCAACAAGATGATGCTAAAAAAACTGCAGACAGAACAGGTTCTCTATGTGACAAACAACATTACTGTAAACTAAGACATGTGGTAACCAAATTGAATAAATGTAGAAAGAGGGAATACTACATGCAGGAAATCAGGGATTCTACGAATGATGGAAAGAAATTATGGAAAATATTGAATAACATAATGGGGAGGAACTCAAACATGCATCCTTCCTTTATAGAAACCGAGGGTAAATTCATTACCAAGCCAGCAGATATTGCAAATCATTTTAATGATTATTTTACAAATAAAGTAGATGTGGAGGAAACTTCTGTGTAGCAATGCTTTGGGAGTCACCGACTCATGAAGGAGACACAGGACGAGCAGGAGTTCTGATGTCAAACACTGATATTTATTGAGAGTAGAATACGGCCGGAGAGGTCACAGAGTATTATCACACTTGCATGTGAGGCCACCTAGCAATCTCTGCAGACAAAGAGTCAAAACATGGGTCTGTATATCTAAAAGGAGGGGCCTACAAAGCCCGCCTATCCTTAATCATTACCAGACATTGGAACAAAGAGCCGATTGTATTGCAAACTCTCATGATGCCAAACTTCCCCACAGGAAGGCAGAGGACCTCTTGACCTGTGTCCTCCTCAAGTTACAGGCAAGAGCATAGGCGACTTAACGAAAAAACATATCTTTGTAATAACAGATTCACAGAAAAGCTGAGAATCTCTAGACACAAAGAGATCGGATTAAAATATTCTCTGACAGTAGACAAGCTGAGGAATGCCATGGGTGCAATCGAGGACACAGTGTCACATCACATCATTAAAGATCGTATCACGAGGGAAAAGCAGTGCATGTCCTATGATAAATCTCCTGGGATTGACAACTTGGATGGTAAACTGCTCAAAATTATGGCCAAATACATATCCAAGTCATTGAGTCACATTTTTAATAAAAGTTTAGAGCAAGGCGTGTGCCCCGAGATCTGGAAGGAAGCCAAGGTCATCCCATTACCCAAGGATAAAAGAAAATCCTTTGCTGGTTCCAATAGTCGACCTATAAGTCTCCTCCCAGTGTTAAGTAAATTAATAGAAAAAATAGTATACACCCAAATTCAATACTACTTTTCAAGTAACAATCTGGCAACGAACTACCAACATGCCGATAGAGATGGTCACTCTACAAGTACAGCACTTGCACAAATGACCGACGACTGGTTAAAGAGCATGGATGATAGGAGGCTTGTAGGAGCTGTCTGTCATGTTAGACTTTAGCGCAGTTTTCGATGTAATCGATCATAGTCTGCTGCTGAACAAACTCAAATGCTATGGCTTTGGTTCTGTTGCTATGTGTTGGATGGAGAGCTACAGGAGAAGGCAGCGAGTCTTTTTCAATGGGAGCATTTCTGAAAGTAAGGTGTTGCAGTGTGGGGTCCCACAGGGGAGTTCGCTCGGACCTTTGTTGTATTCTATATTCACAAATGACCTTCCTTACGTATTAAATAAGTCCAGTGTAATAATGTATGCTGATGATTCCACAATGTACAGTTCAGCATCAACATGCAGTGAGTTAAACAATCTACTTAAAATAGAGATTAAAACCATATCAGACTGGGTCAACAATAACAAACTGGTACTCAACATTGCAAAAACAAAAGCAATGGTGTTCGGATCCAGACATATGTTAAGCAGCAATCCTCAATTAAGCCTGACACTGGCTGGTCACTCCGCCAGTGGAACAGGTAAACGAGACTAAGTTGCTTGGCATTGTTCTTGATTCTGGTTTACGGTGGACAAAGCAAATAGACAGTATCGTAACTAAAATGTGAAGGAGCATAGCTGTGATGAGAAAATTTGCAAAATATGTAACACCAATCACTTTTAAACATGTCATTCAGTCTCTGGTTTTGTCACATCTTGAGTACTGTCTGGTCATATGGTCATCAGCAGCAGAAACACATATACAGAAATTACAAATAGCTCAAAACAAGGCTGCCAGACTAGCTCTCCACTGTTCGAAGCGCACTCATATTGGAGTTATGCATAGAAACCTATCATGGCTTCCGGTTGAGAAACGTCTGCAATCTCGTGTTATCACTTTTCTAAAAAATGTCCAATTTAGCAAAAGACCACTGTATTTTTATGATCAAATAGTTTACACAAGAGACGAGCATGACCATAAGACTAGACAAGCTACATCAGGCCATCTACTGGCACCTTAACCCAGGACAAATCTTCTGAAATCTTCAGCGACTTATAGAGCTATAAAGGAATGGAACTCATTGCCAAACTACCTTGCTGAAATAGAGTCCAGAGCCTCTTTCAAGAAGAGATTGAAGGGCCATCTACTAATGACCATTTACCCTTGTGAGCTGTGAACCCTAATTGATCTCATGCTTTGTACTGGTGGGTGTCTTGTGCACTCATCCTTGGCTGAGATTGATATTGAAAGTGGATGAGATTGTTGATGATGTTGGAAATTGTTGATGATATTGGTGATGTTGTTAATGATGTCAGGAATTATGTCTTGAATGTTGTTGTATTATTGTTGTATTGTTTTAAGTGTTGGACCCCAGGAAGAGTAGCTTTTGTCAAGAGCAAAAGCTAATGGGGATCCTTAATATTAGGGCTGTCAAGTTAACGCGTTAATAACGCGTTAACGCAAAAAAAAAATAACGCCACTAATTATTTTAACGCGATTAACGCATGTGTATTTTTTTTCCTCGGCCGCCCCATAGTTTCAGAGCGCATCGAGTTTAAAATACCATCTACAAGCTGATCCTGACAGCCCCGCTCCTGCCGCCCGCTTGTGGCAGATCACACTTCCACGCTCACCGGCAGGCACCGACTGGCTATTGGGAGGACCGGGAGGGTGTGTGTATGTGTGGCCCGAGCGAGCGAGAGAGACCTTTCGTGCATTGTTGTTGTTAGCATCTGGTGCTAGCTAGCTGCGCTAACGGATATAAGGAGCTGTTTAAATGAAAACAGAGGAGCGAGATTTCGCCACAACTGCGCCGAGCACTTGACTTTATGCAGGAAGCCAGACAGTGGGACATTGTACGAAAAGTCAGCACACTTAGCACGGATAGTGCGCAACATGATTGCAGCGTCCAGGCAGCTCCCGTTCGAGCATATGCCTTGAGTTGCACATGGCTCCAACGATCCAACACACACACACACACACACACACACACACACACACACACACACACACACACACACACACTGTAGTGGGAATTTTTATTATTATCATCCTTATTATTATCCTTATTATGTCTTTCATATGTTTAAACCAAATGCTTCTTATTTCCTCTTGTTGTGCTTTTACCATTATTATTCTATTATATTCTCTTATGAGTTTCCCAGTCTCTGCAAGGCCACAGCTGTTTCAGCAGACTGGGAGACTCATACACAGTCAGACACATCACGAACTTCCCTGCTCTGAGAACCGTTATGCTATCTACTCAAGGCCACTGGGTGTCTCATCAACAATCTGACTGTGTGAACCCAGATTGTTCTCTTTCCCACTCCTTTTCTATATAACCTTTGCTTTTCCATTGTTCTGCGCACTCTCGCGCAGACTATCTTATACTCTGTGCGACTTGTGACATTATTCAATCATTATATCGTGTATTTGAAGCTTCAAATAAATAACCAAAAGACAGCTTTTCTCGATTCACCATTTATTTGTTATGATCATTTGACTTGTACTCTCCAGCTGTGTTGGGCCCTAGATTTCCATAACAAATGGCGTTGTCGGCAGGATCTCTGTATGCTTGATCGGGGAAACCTCTGGACGCTGGTGGGTTGCTCCGGGATCTTGGATCCTCCTCTACCCCGACATAAAACGTACAGGACGAGGGGACCAGCGCGAGGGGTGGAACCGATTGACTTCACGAGATCCAACGAACTCAAAGGGCTTTCAATACTCGGTGAGATGTGCAAAGTCTAAATTGTTTAAAGTTAAACGTAATTAAAACTCCATGACATCAGGAGAGGGACTGCTCGAAAACAGAGATATTTGGCATATCTAGCATCGACGGATGAAAAATAGTGTTTTGGTGACACGGAGTGTTTTGGTGACACTTTAATAGTGTTTTGGTGACACGGAGTGTTTTGGTGACACTTTAAAAGACTTTGCTATGGGGGCAAAGCAGGGGAGGGGGTATGTACAGCCTCCTGAGGGTCCGATAGTTGATGTCATGTGAGCAAAATATGGTGAAGAAAGTCTGGCTAAATTAAATATATGGACGGAAATGTTCGGATTTCCTAAGGGAGGTTCTTTGAGTAAATTAAAAATCAAAAACCTAAGGGATAAATTACAAGAGTGTGAAGATGGAATGAAGAAGAAGAGTACAATTAAAGTAAAAGATTTAGAGAGACTGGACACTCATAGAAAGTGTTTAAAATACTGGGAGGATGAAGCAGAGTGCCGTGAAAGGCAATTGGCCGCGGCAATAAAAAAGATACAGGCTGAGGATAAGACTGAAAAGAAAGATAAAAAGTGTTTTGTGTTTCCTCCACAATATAAATCACATGCTTCCCTTTATCCTCTGGGTTTCAGGCGTGCGGGACCCTGTCCCTCACCTAAGTTCCCCATTCCCCCCTTCCTCCCCCCGTCTGCTACCTGCTGTGGAGGCTCCTGGAGGGGCTGCTGCTGCTGCTGGACCAGAGGTCAACATACCAGCCGCCGCTGGAGCAGCTGCGCAGCAAGACACACAGACAGGGAGCAGAGACGAAGAGAGACAGAGAAAAGAAAATGAAGAAGAAGAAGCAGGACTGAAAAAGATCCATGACAAGAGAGAGAAAAAGAAAAGAGACGCGAAGAAAGCTGAACAGAAAAGAACACCTCCAAAAAGGAATAACTACATGCCCTGCTTTCCCTGGCCAGCTGACCATGGTCCAGGCTATTACAACCACCTGGACCCAAAGTGATGGCCGGGGCAGACAAGGGGGTTTCCGAGGCCGGAGCAATAACTACAATCGCTGTTTTAACTGCGGACAGACGGGTCATCGGTTCGCTGAATGCCCACACGAGAAGAAGAAAAAGAACTTTTGATCGGATAAATCGGACCACAACAAAGACAATTCTTCAAACTAACAGTCGAGGGAGGGAGTGGAGGAGGAAGGAATTCGGTCGGGGGAGACGGACCCCATGCCAAGCAGCATCTAACCAGGGAAGTGACACACACACACACGCATCATACATGCTATTGAGAAATTAGAAGAATTAGAGGACATGTCTGTAATTAAAAAGGGTACATATTTGAAATATGACAGTGAATGTTTGCGTTAAGAAATGTCCCACACATTTTTGGTTGATTCTGGGGCTACACATTCTGTGGTAAAAAAAAGGGTAGATTTGCCTGAATGCAAATGTAGTGATAGATTTATTCATATGCTGGGTTTATGAAAAGGAGAAGTTTCTGTACCACTTCAGAGTGGAGATAACGGTGTTGACAGTAATCCATTTCCGACATCAGTAAAAAACAGTTATTTTATCATCTGCCTGCCCAATACATTTACTGGGCAGAGATCTGGTTCTCCGGTTCGGCTTGGACCTCATTTTTCCACAAATGAGGGTCTTAAAGTCCGACAGCCATCTCCTACGATGGTTCAAAAAGTGTCATTTGATGATAAAGAACTGGTGAATGTGTATCAATGGGCTGCTGACATATCCTGATTTTCAGGAGTTGTTGCGTTTGACTGGTCAACGTGGTTTTCCACCTGCTGTGTGGAAACTTCTCATTTTGCATTGTACTGCTAACGGGGTTGAAAGATCCGTGTAAATGCTATGATGAGAGTTTTACTGTTAGAATGTGTGAATGATGAGCTCATATTTAAAAATGTATTGGAATTCGCTGGGTAGCGCTATCTCTGTTAAGACTCACACACACACAAGACACAACCAGCTGTGTCAAATCCCAGGGGCGGTCCACACATTTCACTAGCCAGGGGCCCCACTGATAGATGGAGGGATTTGGGTCCAATCGTTAAAGATTGGGAGTCAGTCACTGATTGGGCACCTACACACACAGAATATGTCATGTACTCTATGTCACGTGACGTGTATCAAAGGAAAATGTGCACGAACGTAGCCGTTCTGCGCACATTGCTGTTGGTTGAGGATAAGGTAATTCTCATATCTCTGAGCTTCCTGCCGCGCTTTCAGATGTGCCATACTCACTCTGGGCAGCTCACAGATATGACGTAGGGTTAATGTCCACGTTCACGTACCGTACCCATTGAAACGTGAAGCTGTTGATGGCCAGTGTTTACCTCTCTGCTTAAACAAGGGGTCATTATTCCGTGTAACGATTCCAGTGTTTCCTGTCAAAAAGATCAGAGACAAACCTCCTGACGAGTGGAGATTTGTCCAGGATTTACGATGTAAATGCAGCTGTGCATGCACGCTCGTCCGGAATTCTTATCTGATTACTCCAAAAGTTCCAGCCTCTGCAACATATTTACTGCCATAGATGTCTCAAATGCATTTTTCAGTGTTCCGGTACACAAAGACAGTCAATTTTTGTTCACATTTGAATATAATGGTAAACCTTACACATTCACACGTTTGTGTTAAGACTAAATGTTAAAAAAGTCACTAAGCAACAGATGATGTCATTCTTGCGTATGTGTTCATAACACACGGCTGTTGTTATGCTTGCTGTGACGTTACATTAGTCCGTTCTCTGCTTGTAATTATGCCGTTACAAGCTTCAAAGTTGTATTTATCATCTGAATTTGCCGAAACAAGTTTAATATTCTGAAAGCCAATACTTTGAAGATGTATAAGTGAGGTGTCTTGAGTAGTCAAAATTACCTACAAATCATTGTACACACGTGTACATATTATTCTATTTTTATGCAGCTCTGTGTGATTTTGTAGCTACAATTCAGACTAATACACTACCAGAAGTGGAATAAGTACTCAGATATTGTAGTGAAATTAGAAGTACTCAGATATTGTACTTGAGTAAAGGAATAAGTACTCAGATCTTGTACTTGAGTAAAAGTAGAAATACCAGAGTGTTACAGTAAAAGTCCTGCATTCAAAATGTTCTTCAAGTAAAAGTAGAAAAGTATTATAAAAATATAGTGAAAGTAAAGACAGTAAAAGTAGTCGTTGTGCAGATTGGTCCATTTCAGAATAATATATATGATATGTTTTATAATGATTGATCATGAAAGTGTTCTCAAAGCTGGTGAAGGTGCAGCTACTTTGAATGGCTTTTTATTCTGCAGAGTAGCTTGTGGATTTACTCCAGGTGGAACTAAAGTCTGATTCAACACTTGATTATATTTCACATCATTCATCCACATCTGTGAAGTAACTAAAGGTATTACATACATGTAGTGAAGGAAAAGTACACCATGTACCTATGACTTATGTTCACTTCCAACCTAAAAGTACCTCAAAAATAGTAATCAATAATGTATTGAAAAGTTATTTGCTGATTGGTTTTTATATCGGCTCAGCCAGGTTATATGGGAGGCCCAGTCTACGTACACTCTAACAACAAATGCCTTGGCTTAACAAAGAAAATCAAGGCAATAGGTTGCATCGATGGTTATTGAGTTAAGACAACTTCTATTGAAATGTTGTTAAAGCAACAAAGTTATTTGGGTTAGGGGAGAAGGCTTTTCCTCTACAATCAGAGGTGTTTTCAATTACCACTCACTTAATAATTGGTAGCATAAACACAAGTTTTTAAGTTGATTACTCCAAAGTTCCAACTTGTTTTACCGTATTATTTAAATATAATCTTAAATTGTATGTACTTAATTACCACATGTTGAACATGAACACATGTTTTTAAGTTGACAACTATTTATAAATTAAGTTGCTCCAAATAATATTGTATTCAATAGGGTTTTTCTCTTAGCTTTTTCATGTTTTTGCCTTTAAAGAAAGAAATTAATTGATTCCACAACAAAAATATTAGGCAATTCATTTTTTATTTTTTTTATTTTTTTGAACTGCAGGTGTTTATTTCAACACATGATGTTTCAAAAGGAGAGACTTCATTTAGTTTGAATATTGCCTGAAGACAGTTGACGTAATTTCCATTGTGTGCACACCTAGACCGGACTTAAAGACAGACAGGTTTTTATTGTTTGGACTTAAAAGACGTTCCTCTGACCAACGCTGACCTCATTTTGTATGTTGATGGGTCTGCCTCTCGCGACCAAGGGGGCACTAATTTATTTGTTTGTTTTTTTTTTGTTTTTTTTCCTGTTGTTTCAGATTCTGCTGTTCTCCGTTCTGGACCGCTTCCATGCCACCTCTCAGCACAGGCAGCAGAGCTCATCGCACTAACTGAAGCCTGCACGTTTGCAGAAGGCAAAACCGTGACTATTTACACTGACTCACGATATGCTTTCGGGGTAGTACACGATTTTGGGGCTATTTGGAAGTGTAGACAATTTCTTAAATCTGATGGCAAACCAGTACTTAACCATGTGCTGGTTGCAGGCTTACTAGACGCCATTCTGCTCCCATCTGAGGTTGCAGTCTGTAAATGTGCCGCACACGCAAGCAGTACAGACCCAGTTTCCCTAGGAAATGCGTCTGCTGACTCAGCCGCAAAGGCCTGATTCCTCTCGCACCTCACGCACACTCATTTGTTAAAATCCCTGTCTCCTCCTTTACTGACAAAATGTCATCACTGACTTCCATGCAGCAGCTAGCTACGCCAGTTGAGAAGGCTCAATGGAAGGCTGCTGGGGCTGTTTTTGGGTTGGCCCAAATTCCAATCCATGTCTTCCCAGACATTTTTTCCCTCATTTCGCTAAGTTGACACATGGGTGGGATCATGTGTCAAAAGGGGGGATGTTAGAGTCTATAAATCAGGAGTGGTTCACAAGGGGGTTCACAGTAACAGCCCAAAAGCACTGTGAAGCATGCTAATCTGCATTATGCATTATGCATTATGCAAAATTACAAACTAGCAAAATGCTGTGCAGACACAGGTCTGTCATGGACACAAGCTCTGCCCATTGTGCTGATGTACATGAGGATGCGGAAAAGAACACGGAGTCAACTCAGCCCATTTGAAATCCTTTTTGGGGCTCCTCCACAGACTCAAGGCTCCAGGATGTCCTCTTCCCTCCACAACTTTGTGTGAGGATGCTATGTTGTCATATTGTGTTAACCTATCATCCACTTTAGCGACTGCCACTGGTCCGCTTCACCGCCTTCAACCGGGCGACTTCGTGCTGGTCAAGGATTTCCGGAGAAAGAGCTGGAAATCCAATCGTTGGCAAGGTCCCTACCAGGTGCTTCTCGTCACCCAGACAGCGGTCAAGGTCGCCGAGAGAGCTACATGGGTCCACGCCAGCCACTGCAAGGTCGTGGTCACAGGAAAGGAGAAACGATAGAAACAGATGACAACAAGTGACATATCCAAGTCACCAACAGATGACAACAAGTGACATGTCCAAGTCACCAACAGATGACAACAAGTGACGTGTCCAAGTCACCAACAGATGACAACAAGTGACGTGTCCGAGTCACCAACAGATGACAGCAAGTGACGTGTCCTAGTCACCACCAGCACCACACTTGCACTACATACACCAAAACACACTACACACAAGGTGTCACGAGCGAGTGCCAGCTGAGCGGTTCCATATGCTCTCTGGTTCCTCGTTTGTGTTATCAGTGTGCGAAGTCTGACGGTCCGGGTCACGAAATCGACCGAGAGAATACACACACACACTCCATGGAACATTTCCCCCTCGTGATGAGGGCTCGCCTGGAGAGACGACAACGCAACCGTGAGCAATGTGAATGCTACTGGAGAGCCTGGACAATCATAGAATGGTTCCTCTGCATACTTGCCATGATAGTTGTGTTAGGACTAGTCCTATATTTTATGTATCCATTTCAGCACACAGCATGTCAGCCAAAATCGAGGTATCTAAGAGGTACATGGGGAAAGCAGGGCGAACCACATTTATTTTATTTTGTTGTCTGTCTGTATGTATCCGGCGCCGACCCGTGTGGCACATTTTACATAGACATCACGCCCAAAACTCAGACCCGGAAAAGCGTAAGCAACCTTTGACGCCACTGTTGACATCCATAGGTACATCTACATTTAATCTATACATAGGCGACCATAGCAACATTGATGTGGGTCAGACCAGTAGTGGGATCACCGGTAACGTCTGGTGGCACACTCTGAGATCATTCTTGCAGGCCGCAGGACAAAATGGGTCATGTTATGCATGCACCCTTTTCCCCCAGGACTCATCAGTGTCCGTGCCAGTTCGTCCGCGCTCTCTGACCCAGGTTGAACACCTCTGCGCGTTTATGGCTCTGACAAAGCCCATCAAGGATGAAGACAGCGTAACCGGGTGGCGTTATGCTAGGCAGCTTCCCCCACCATGCAGTAATCGGTCTGACTCCTCTTTGCGTGCATCCACGCTTGACACCACATACGCAAAGTACCAACCCGTCAGCCATGTGCACCCTAGTCATTTGAGAGGGATGAAACACAGCCTCTGCATCCAGAGAGTTTACCACAAAACGTCTCTTACACCACATTATTTTTTCCTAGGCACTACTACTGGTTGTACTCGCATCCTACGGAACACATGCGGTGACGGTGCTCACAAAATCTCGTATTGTCACATATCTGGTGCCCCTGAGAGAATCCTTTCTAACGTAGCATTCCCTGATGTTAAACATATTTCCCTCCAACTGGCGTGGCCCAGTGATTCTGGGTTTAGCGCGCCAGAAGATTACGTTTGGTTGTGCGGCAACAAGCTCTATCAAGTTCTGGCTCCCCTTTGGATAGGGACATGCACTCTAGTGGATTTGAATCCAGCAGTCACTGTACTCACGTCCTTAATGCACACGACACATCATTACCCAGAGTTCCAACACCCCGACCACCACAAGGTAAAAAGAGATATGACGTCCGCTGGAGCTAAATTCATGGGTGGCCTGTTCCCATGGTGGGGTACAGTAAACAATGCCCATAAAATAGATACCTTACACGTCCGGCTAGAGAATCTGACTTATGAGACGACTCAAGGCTTCCAGGCATTGACCCCATTCATAATAGCCTCTAGGAACATGCTCATGCAGCATCAATTCGCTCTTGACCTTTTGTTCGCCTCAAAGGGTGGCCTGTGTCATGTGATCGGTGACTCCTGTTGCACTTACATTCCCGACGCCACCAAGAACATCACTGACACCGTGCTGCATCTTAACAACCTGTTAGCTGACATGAAAGCTGATGACATATCCAACGCAGGGGGCTGGGACTGGTGGGCCTGGCTTACATCAGGCGGGTGGAAAGCATGGCTGGCTAGTATAGTTACACCCCTGGCGATCATTTTTGGCCTATTAATCAGTTGTACCTGTTTGATTATCCCAATACTGAAGAAGTGCGTTTCCAGCATGGTGTCCTCAGCTTTCGTTCAGTATACTACTATTCCATTACAAGACAATCCTTTGCGCCACAGTGAGATAGACCAGCTAGAATCAGAAGAGTCTGGTTCCGACACTACAATATAATCATGCGTACCCTCTTCTCTTATTCTCTTATGCTTACATTATATTGGAGTCTGTCCTCCACAAAAACAGCCAGTTTTCTATGATATATTTGTGATGTGTTTACTTAAACCAGCGATGGAGTGTATTCATTGATGTGTTATATCAGTCTATCCTATCATTTGTTTTTTTCTATTGATCAAGTATGATCAAAAGGGGGGAATGTAGTGGGCATTTTTATTATTATCATCCTTATTATTATCCTTATTATGTCTTTCATATGTTTAAACCAAATGCTTCTTATTTCCTCTTGTTGTGCTTTTACCATTATTATTCTATTATATTCTCTTATGAGTTTCCCAGTCTCTGCAAGGCCACAGCTGTTTCAGCAGACTGGGAGACTCATACACAGTCAGACACATCACGAACTTCCCTGCTCTGAGAACCGTTATGCTATCTACTCAAGGCCACTGGGTGTCTCATCAACAATCTGACTGTGTGAACCCAGATTGTTCTCTTTCCCACTCCTTTTCTATATAACCTTTGCTTTTCCATTGTTCTGCGCACTCTCGCGCAGACTATCTTATACTCTGTGCGACTTGTGACATTATTCAATCATTATATCGTGTATTTGAAGCTTCAAATAAATAACCAAAAGACAGCTTTTCTCGATTCACCATTTATTTGTTATGATCATTTGACTTGTACTCTCCAGCTGTGTTGGGCCCTAGATTTCCATAACAACACACACACACACACCATTTGTATTGTATTATTGTATGAGAGAAGTTCCAGGTTGAATTGAGGCGAATATTTGTAATGTTCAAAGGTTGTTGTGTTTAATATTCATGAGAATTATTTGTCATTGTTCAAATGATAATAAACATTAGCATACAGCATATTTGTCCACTCATATGTTGATAAGAGTATTAAAAACTTGAAAAATATTCCTCTAAGGTACATTTAGAACAGATAAAAAATGTGCGATTAATTTGCGATTAATCGCGATTAACTATGGACAATCATGCGATTAATCGCGATTAAATATTTTAATCGACTGACAGCCCTACTTAATATACATAAACATAAACGACAGCTAACGGCTAACAACGACAGCTAACGGCTAACAACGGCTAACAGCTAACGACGACTGACAACTAACGGCTAGCAGCTAACGGCTGGCTGCTTCCATGTGTTAACATCTGACTGTTAACGTTTTTTTTGGTGGTGCCGGAGAGGAGGTTCGACCAAGCCTGGTTGACCTCGTGTGGATCCTCACACAATTTCACCTACCTGTTTTTGATAGTGGACAGGACGACCCTTTTGAGCTTTTTCCGGTGCCTGAGAGGAGGTTCGACCAGCCGGTTGACCTTGTGTGGATACTCTCGCTTTTTCACCACCGCGATGGCGGTTCCGGACGTCGCCCGCGTTTTCATCGGAGCCTGGGTGGCGCACTTCTGGACCCCGTCTCGCCTCGACAGTTTCAGACGTCGCCCATGCTTTCATCTGCCCATGGGTGGGGTGCTCCGGGACCCTGTCTGGCCTCTTCCCTCGCCTCGGCAGCGGCTTCGGACGTCGCCCTCGCTTTCATCGGCGCCTGGGTGGCGCACTACTGGACCCTGCCTGGCCTCTCCTCTAACCGCGGCTCACGGTTCGCCTTGACAGTATCGGACGTCGCCCTCGCTTTCATCAGCGCCTGGGTGGCGCGCTTCGGGACCCTGTCGGGCCTCTCCTCTGTCCACGGCTCCTTCCTCCCGGGGAGACTGCTCTTACCTCCAGGGGATACCGCTCATTCCTCCCAAGGACTTCGTGCCCGCCGCCGCTGCGCGTTGCCTGCGGCCGGGCTGCGCGTTGCCTGCGGCCGGGCTGCGCGTTGCCTGCAGCCGGGCTGCGCTCCTCCCTGCTGGGGACCACCGGGATATTCATGCCCATCCCCACGTCGCGGCTCAACGACCCAGCTTTCTACGGCTGGCGGATGTGTTCTTCGTTCGCCTCAACGCCTACTGAGGCCCCCCCTGTGGCCCCCTTACGACGGGCCCGTTCCATGGCCCAGGCCTCTCCTGCAACCCCACCCTCCTCGGCCCCTGTGGTGCTTCCTCCCGGACGCGAGGATTGTGCCATGTTTGAATTCTGGGGGGGCTTATGTAGTGATCACTTATTAATACATAATTCACTCATGGAACTACAGGTTGGGGGTATTGTTCTGCACGGACACTTATGCTTACTGTACCTCCGGGGTATATACTGTGTCCAACCTGATCTCACCAGAATGCGTGACTCCACCACGACTCCTTAACACCACAATGCGTGGTAGAGTCACAAACTTTGTTACATTTGCGTGTCGGCACCACGCAAACAACCCCAATGTAAAGTGAATGAGGCTCCTTTGTCGTGGTGCACACACGCATTTCTACAACGTGCATTGTGTGTAATGCAACTGTTATTTTTATTAAATTAGTTAGTTTTTAAGGAAGGCCAGAGCTTCAGCTGTGTCAAATAGATTGTTCCCTTCAGTTAACGTTATTTAAAAGATAATGATCATGTCCCCTGTATTGTATTACGAGCGTCCATTCCCATTGGATAACGGAGAATTTTACACCCGGAAGTAAGTAGCCTATTCTCCTTACTGTCGATTGATTTTACAGTGATATCTGCACTACTCATCGACTAAAAAACACCAAATTGTCCTTGTTAATTACACAACATTGATTGGTTTGAATTGTGTACAATGCTTTTGTATTTTCCCCCTTCGATTCGGAGAAACAAATATATTTTCGGAGTTTTTGGACGGCAGAAGACACTACACTACCCAGAATCCTCAGCTATCGTTTGGGACTACACCATGTGCTTAGCTTGACAAACCCCGTGATCAGTCCTCAACCTCTGTGATTGGATGCGCGACGTTTACACAGAGCGTCCAAAATGACTTTGAAATGGAATGAAACCCATCTACGGCACACTATTCAAAACAGGAATCGAACGTGTCCTACCCCCCTCCCCCCCTTAGGTCACAGGCTCCTCCAACAGTGCTACGCAATAAAACAGATGCACAGAAAAAATAGTGAAATAGTGCAATAAGAGTCTATATACAAGTGATTGGAATATGATATATTAGATAAATAATTTCTAAGTAGCAGCCAGATGAATGTTATTTCTAAATTCAGGTGTTTAATAATCGTATAGCCTGTGGGATGAAGCTGTCTCTGTGTCTGGTGGTTTTAGTCCGAATGCTGTGGTACCGCCTGCCAGACTGCAGCAGACAGAACCGTTTGTGGCTGGGGTGATGGGGTCTTTTATAATCCTGAGGGCTTTCTTTAAGGTTAACCTGGTATTTTTAATCCACTACATTTATTTTAGTTACTTTACAGATTTGGATTAATGATGTGAAATATAAACAACCCTTAAATCAGACTTTAGTTACACCTGAATGAAATGCAGTGAAGGTGATTGTCAAGTGCCAACAATCAGGCGAGATATTTGATAGTTGGTGCTTGAGAAGACTAAATATTTATCTGCAGATCCGTTTAAAGCATATTCATTACTCGTTATTCTCTAATAGTTCATTAAAGACTGTATATAATTGCTATTTTGCACATCCCTTTCAAGATTTCAAGATTTTCTAAGGTTTATTGACATATCATATACACAACAGTGTAGTTATGCAATGAATGAACAACTTGGGTCACAGGTTCCTCAACAGTGCATTACAAGACATCTATCAATGTGTGTATACTTCCACCATTACACTGTCGTATTCTGCACATTTCTTTAAATAAAGCCTTATTAGCACATCCTCCTATCAGGCACTAAACTGTTTTACTCTAGATATCATTTGAGTATCTTCTTGATATTTTCTATTCTATATTTATATAATTGACCTTCTACTTTCCCACTATTTTGTATGTACTCTTTGTGAGAGAAACTTCCTGCTCAGCAATGTTGATGGAAGAAATGGAGGCTGGAGTCCGCTTTATATCAAACACTGAGTTTAATGAGAGCCAACGGCCGTGAGTGAGCTCAAAGCGTTTACACAACATGCTATGAGAAAACCCTCCAACTCACTGAAGCATTACACAGAAAACACAGACGATCTACCGGAGAATCCGGGAGGGGCCTCTATTTCGCGCGTCTTCTGATCGATAATCACAAAAACACATGGATTCAGAGACAAAGACAGTCTGTTAAAGTCCTCTGGCAGTTAGTCACAGTCCCCCAACAGGAAAGCGGAACCTTTAACCCTTTAACCTTTAAACCTTTAAACCCCTGCTCTAAGTTATGGCAGACCTATGTGAAACACAAAATGCTTTTTGGTACAAACACTTAAACAAAATATTTCCCTCACAGATCCACGCTTTTATCAATTCATTGATAACCAATTAACATTAGTCTAAGAATATTTTCAGTCACTACTTGAAAAAAACAAGATCTTTTATCATTTATCCCTCAGTTAATCTCATTCATCAAACACAAATTCAAATTCAGCTTACATCTTTAAAGATTTACTTCAAGGCAATTTCATAATTAAAACACAATTAGAATGTAGGATTATAAGAAATCCAATTGAGGTATAAAATCAGAATCATTAGGGATTCAGTTAAAAATTCACAGTTAAGGTATAAATTCACAGTGATGAATCGATCAATCTGTAATCTGTAAAGGTACAGTGTCCTCAATCTTTAGCATTACTTTTCGTTTACTTCAATACACTTATTCAAGAGTAAGGCACTTTACTACATACATTTTATTCAAATACATTTGTTTAACATCTGAAAAGGAAAAGTTAGGCATTTTATTTCAACAACCTGAGGAAAGAAAAGTCAAAATATCTATTCGTTTGAAACCGTCAGGCAGGTAATTGTATTTACTGTATCAACAATGAGAGAGACTAGGCCCTCGTACTGTTAAGATTGCTCAGAGTCTGTGGGGAAAAGTTGTACCAATCCTCAGCCTCCTCGCTAATTCTGGATGCTATGTCCAGCTAACTAAACCAGCTTTCGTGAAAGGAATTGGGCTAAACATGGGAGAATGCATAGATTCTGGCATATTTTGGCACAGCAAACAGTTGCTAATATTGTGTTCATGTGCGTAGTCTAACATTAAACTTGCTGCAGAATTAGTTTTAGTTCGTTTAAATGGAGTGATTTAAGGCCTTTTTGAAAAATCTACATCACCTGCTGAGTATTTAAGTGGAGTGGATAGAACATTTGTTTTTCTATCTAAATGTAGCATGCAGTAGCACCTGGATTGGGAACCTGGTAATCTGGTTTCCTCGTTGTACATTTTACCTGGTAATGATTAAGGATAGTAACATTGTCTGTTATAATATTAGAAATATCTTATTGTTCAATACATTATCAATCTGAAAATATCAATTAATTTATTTTGTTTAGTGTGAAAGTGTAATCTGATCTGACAAAATATATTTGTTTAGTGTGAAAGTGTAATCTGATCTGACAAAATATATTTGTTTAGTGTGAAAGTGTAATCTGATCTGACAAAATATATTTGTCACCACTATTTAACACATATCTGTTCATCGGAAATATAAAAACAATCATTAATTGTACATCTGTAATCATCTGGTCATTCAATTCAAATGTTATCTTTGTACAAGAGCTCGAAGAACATGTCCTCCTGACTCGTTCTCCTCCTCTCTTTATGACACAGAATGTCTGGTGTGTGAAGGCATCCCGATACTGTAGATTAGCACTGAGGTGCTGATTGGCTCAAAACTCTTCTTCCCCAGAGCACCATATTTCAAACCCCCCAATTGCTCTGCTTTTTGTGGCTCATTCAGTGAGCACTTTATGATCTCCCAGTGAACCAGAGGCTCATCTGCCTGCATTCCTTCTGCTATCTGCTTGAGAGCAGAGCCTATTCCAAGTGGCACATCCAGATGCCACCCCCGTGATGGGAGAGGTTAGGAAGAAATCTGCCCTTCCAAGAACCATGGAGCCTCTGAAGCCATCGCTCGTCCTGCAGAGTTGTATGTTTGGCCCCCCCCCCGAGCAGAAAGATGAAGAAGCATCCCATCCCATCAGAAAGTTGAAGATTAGAATCCTCTCATCTCGAAAGACCTCGTGCCTCCTTGCCCGTGGCTGGGGCTGCTCTCTGCAGCCAGAGGGTGTGACCCTCTCTCTCTGACCCTTGACCTTCAGAGCTGTCCTAGTGATTGGGTTAACACTTGATAGGGATGTTTTCCTGAGTGCAGACAACTCAAAGTAATGGATTAGCACATTATCATTCAATTACAAAAATACGATAGGCCCCTCAGAATTATTTGGGAGCCTTCCTGACACATGCACATGCATACATGTAAGGTTTGTGTTAGTCATTTAACATGCAAGAATCATATACTCATCAGTCCAAAGCAGAGAAATGTTATTTTAAGTTAAAGGTGAGCTAGTCCCTCACGGATATAACCCGTTCTCAATTATTCTAAATATTATATTAATTCACCATTTACCGTTTGATAAAAGATTAGTTTATCAGAAGTACATTTCCTCTTCCATAAACATAGGTTTGAGAAATGAATGTTTCAATATGAGATCAATTACTCAAATATAATTGACTCTCCCCTCCCTTTTCTTACATATGTCACATAATGTAATAACAACGTAGGAGTCTATTTAAACATGGTATCGTCTATAAGCTATTCATCGAGAAAACTCAGTATCAGCACGCAACTTGCAAATAACTCTTCTCTCTTTCCTATCCCTCTCTTATCCTCATCTCTCTATTCTTTCTTCCACATCTCTCTCTATTCTCTCTCTCTATTCTCTCTTTCTATTCTCTCCTCCACAGCTCTCTCTATTGTCTCTTACTTCAGTTAGATATGAAATAAAACATATGAGTCCATGTAAGCATGGTAGAGGTCATAATCCATCAGTCGAGAAAACTCAGTATCAGCTGTGCGCAACGAACAAAAACAATTGTGAGAACCATATATTATGCAGGAAATGCACACCTTTGTTGAAAAAAAAAAAAAAAAGCATCTCTGATTTGGGAGGAACAGCTTCAACCCCCTAAACATCTGAGTCACCACTGAAGGAGCATGAATGATAGTGGGCGTCTGAGGGTGTCTTTACTGAGAAATGTCAAACAAATTCAAAACCTTACATTTGAAAACAGGTTTGCATTCCTCCACTTAAGGTGACGTTATCATTGGAAACAATAAGAACAAACTATTTTGATATAGAATCTATAAATTGAATCTTTAGAGCAGAACAGAATGGTTGTATTTTTAGCCTAAGCTCCGTGCAGCCTCATGGTCTATATAATGTGAATATATGTAGTAGACAGTAACAGGCCCCTGACAACAGGCCTATACTAAAAATGGTAGGGGCTTTTCACAGCTTGCCAACCTGCAGGCATCCTCTGCATAGCAGTATGGATAGCCTTAAAAAACAAACAACCACTCCGTGGTGACGAGAATCATATTTCTGACCCCTGTGCCCAAGTGAAGCCGTTTGACTCATCTGACTGACCCAAGGGTTTGGAGCTGGTGTGATAGGGAGGCTTCCAAGTGTTCAGAGCAGACGTCAAGCTTTCAGTTCATGGCTCGGTGGGGGGAGCAGACCCATGTGAGACAGTATCAACGGCTGTAAAGTTCAGTTTGAGGAATGTCATTCTCTCTGGGAGCAGGAAATGGTGTCCATTCTCGGACCAGACCATTAATGTCATGTAGCGCAGCCATAGCATCTCTGTGACTGCACACAGCCTGTCTGTAGTAGGGCAGAGCTGGGTGACTTTTAGTGAAGCCGTCCGAAGCCATAGACAACAAACGGAACACAGGATCATCAATGTCTCTCTTTACCAGTGGCTCAATCATAAAAGAAATTAGTGGGGAAATGTGGAACACTAATCCATCATGTGAAATGTTGAGTTAATTTAAATAATTACTTATGGGATGAAATCAAATTATCATTAATATTAGAAACTAAAGTCAGTTAAAATAGGACTTGCACGGATCAGAATCTAATCAATACACCATTTTCCCAGCTCTGTAATGAAATGGATGACAAGCAGGTATGCAAACTTGTCACCTTTTGAATCCAAACTAGGTCGTTTGTGTGATTCATGTAGATCTGCAATACAAATATTATTTGGGGCATGGGCAAGGTTGCCAACTCTGGGTACCTGGCTGGATTGAGATTTCGATATCATGGGTTTAATTACACACATGCGCATGAAATGACTGCTATCGTATCAGTAGCGGGACCTTAGCATATATGTAGGATATGTATATAATATATATATAAATGCACAATATTGGACACAGACTATAAAAGGGCACCCAGTTTCATTCACTAATGAAAGTCAAACACATGTTTGTTTCCACTGTTTTATTGTGTGCCTGTCATGATAAGCAATTAATTGACTTATCAGCTCCTGAGTATTTTTTTTTTTGGGTAATCTATGGTAGGGCTAACTCATACAGTGGTGGGGCTCAAATCAGTATTTGAAATGTAATTACATATTGATTGATTGATTGAAAAGTGTATTAACAGCTTGTATATTGGGTACAGTACAGCTCAAAAAATACAATTGTCAAGGGGATGCAGACCAGAGAAAGACTTTCGTCTTGTTTACATCAGGGTCCCCCATTTCCAATTCATCATGTCATTTAAGACATATAAGACATATTTGACATACAGATGGCTATATCGCCCCCTTGACGGTGAAACGCCACGCATGAGGTTTGGATTATTTCTCTGTCTCAATTCAAATGGAACTGTATGAAATAAAAAGGCACATTTGTGTGACAAAATTGACATGCTGAAAACCCAACCCCGCAGCGGCGCTGTCTGGGGGGATTTTTTTGAAATACTAACATAAAATACATATTCTCTCTTGAGATGAAAAATAAATCCATCGACAGTATTACTACACGACATATTTAAATGAAGCTGAACCTGCTGCTCCTCACAGAGGAAAAAGGCTGTGTGAACTACTTTACATTTGTGGATAAGGGTGGATATCCCCCACTGTCCTGTGTGTGAAAAATGGAAGACAGCCCACACCTATCAATCATCAAACCGTGGGGTCCTATTTCATTTTCAGCATGAAGCGAACTGAAAAACCTTTCCGGCTAACGTTAGCTTTAGTACTCTTGTTCTTGAGTAGAAGTACCAGAGTGTAGGAATACTACGTTACAGCAAGAGTACTGCATTAAAAATGTTACTCAAGTGAAAGTAGAAAAGTATTCTCATCAAAATATAGTGGAAATAGCGACAGTAAAGGTAGTCGTTGTGCAGATTGGTCCATTTCAGAATAATATATGATGTGTTTTATAATGATTGATCTGGTAGACCTGCAGCTAGTCTGAAGTACTTTGTAGACTGCAGGGTAGCTTGTGGATTTACTCCAGGTGGAACTAAAGTCTGATTTAACACTTGATTATATTTCACATAATTCATCCAGATCCGCAAAGTAACTGAAGGTATGAAATACATGTAGCGGAGTAGAAATACACCATGTACCTCTGAACTGTAGAAGTAGAAGAATAAAGTGGCAAAACATTTAAATCAAATAAAGTACAAGTATCTCAAAATAGTGCTCAAGTATAGTCCCTGTTGAGTTTATGAACTTAGTTACACCAGTGGCTATACAGATAGAAAGACTAAGCCTTACACAGAGGCATGAAAACACATCTATGAAAAATGCTCAACAATGCTGCCAGAACCACAAACTGACTGCTACAATTAAAATAAATGCCTCTATCCATCTCCATCAGATGTATATAGCACCTTTCAACGCAAGGCAATTGAAAGTGCCTTACAAAAAATGAAAGACATTAAGCATTAAAAGAAAAGCTAATAAAATAAGCATTAAAAGGACAAATACATGGATAAAAATTACAGTGCAGTTTAAAATATGAATAGTTCAATTTAACATTAAAAAGTAGAAGTTACATGGATAAAAGTTACAGTGCGGTCTAAAATATGACTAGTTCAATTAAAAGCATAATAACTGAACGCTGCTTCTCCATGTTTGGTTCTGACTCTGGGGACAGAAAGCTGACCAGTCCCTGAAGACCTGAGAGATCTGGATGGATCATCATTTAGCAGGAGGTCAGAAATGTATTTTGGGCCTAAACCATTCAGTGCTTTATAAACCAGCAGCAGTATTTTGAAATCTATTCTTTGACACACAGGAAGCCAGTGTAAAGACTTCAGAACAGGAGTGATGTGATCCACTTTCTTAGTGTTAGTGAGGACTCGAGCAGCGGCGTTCTGAATCAGCTGCAGCTTTCTAATAGATGTTTTAGTGAGACCTGTGAAAACACCATTGCAGTGTCCAGTCTACTGAAGATAAAGGCATGGACAAGTTTTTCCAGATCCTGCTGTGACATTAGTCTTTTAATCCTAGATATGTTCTTTAGGTGATAGTAGGCTGGGACAACTACTCAAAGTCTAGTTTTAGAGTGAGGATCTGCACTGAAAACCCAACATGGAGCTGAGTGAAAGTCATGATAACTAATAATAACCACCTTCCCTTAAACTACAGCTGTGAAGGATTTCCACTGGATTAAAGATATTGAATTAGGTGCATAGAAGGCATTATGGGAACTGTGTGTGTGTGTGTGTGTGTGTGTGTGTGTGTGTGTGTGTGTGTGTGTGTGTGTGTGTGTGTGTGTGTGTGTGTGTGTGTGTGTGTGTGTGTGTGTGTGTGTGTGTGTGTGTGTGTGTGTGTGTGTGTGTGTGTGTGTGTGTGTGTGTGTGTGTGTGTGTGTGTGTGTGTGTGTGTGTGGTGTGTGTGTGTGTGTGTGTGTGTGTGTGTGTGTGTGTGTGTGTGTGTGTGTGTGTGTGTGTGTGTGTGTGTGTGTGTGTGTGTGTGTGTGTGTGTGTGTGTGTGTGTGTGTGTGTGTTTGGTTGGGGGTAGCCAGATGTTCCTCTTTGTGCCTTTAGGCCATAAAACCCCCAATGGTCGCTCTGTGGTCTTGCTCAGATTCTCTGCCCCTCCAAAGGTCACGCCTGTGATTGACCTCGGGTGCAGGATTTTAGGAGCAGAGGAAAGGGGAGATTCCGTCCAAAATGCAAACCTCTCCATGACTTGTCTTTAAAACGTTCTTTAAGTCCTGTATTAAGTCTTCTGTTATGTAGCGGAAAATCCCATTTAAAAATGAAGAGCAAAATAGTTTAGTTTACTTCTCTGTCTGTTCGGATTTGGAAATGTTTATGATTTATTTTGTGTGCTCGTGAACGAGAGAAGGAGAAAAAAAAACATCTACCTTTGAACTGCAATTACTTATCTTAAAAATTGCAACATTATACTCCTTTAAAAAATTGCTCAATTCATCTAAACACATTTATTATGTGCACAATAAAACCTCAACAAGTATATTGATCCTGGCTTAACCAGCGACCTTTACTCTATTGTTCATAAGCTCAGTATTTGACAACTATTAGGATTGTAGTAATGTCTGTATAGACCAATTGTACTAGAAATAATTTGAAACAGTTTAATAAAGAATGTTAAACTATATTTAAACTGTAATTGAACTTCAACGTATATCAATTATCTGATTCCAGTGGCCAGTTGGAAACAGACAATCAACAAGGTTTTCATTTTGCAGCAACAGCGCAAAAGTTTCAATTACTGTCTGACTACATTGCAGTTAGCTGACGCTTTTATCCAAAGCGACTTACATTAAGTACATTCGACTAGGAAGACACAACCTTGAAGAAAACAGAACCCTATAAGTACATCAGGCCTCACAGAGCCAAGCACCTCAAGTGCTTCTCAACTGGCTATAGATAAGCCAGTCGTCATGTCTGAGTCTGGTTCTGTCTTATCTTCTTTGTTTTGGAATGTGTTCAATACATTACGTTTTTTTATTATTCATTATTACCATATAATACATAGATTTAAGAATAAATGAAACAAATAATACAACATTGAGCTGTTTGAGCTTTTCATCTTTACATTATTGTTTTATTTCTCTCAAGTCATTTAATTTTGGTGAAATAACTGAAGTTTTAGTTCATTTTACCCTGGCTGTGGACTGATTCATTATGAGTTGTTACAACGAATGCACAAGACGGCGGGTAGACAAACAAACACGAAACAATTATACAAACAAACACTGCAGTTAGACAAACAAACATAAAAACTCTCAACAACTCAGCCTGACAAAAACTCTTCCAGCCTATTTTAATCCGAATTAGGGAGACTTTCAGAGGGGCCATTAATTATGAGAGCCCTCAATACTCATAATTCTCGTGTATCAGCAAACACAGCCAAATTCAGCAATTCATACAACATTCTCAAACCACACATTGAGCACTTTCTTTAGTTCAAAAGTGTCAATAATCGCGGATAATGCTGTATGCTCCTTTTTTCTACGTGCAGCTCTCCCCAGGGGGCGGAGAATCGGCACCTCAGCAGAAATGCTATTTATCCTCTGAAAACTCCTAAATTCGGCGATTTGTTTAAATACAAATCTTGCGACATTGCTTCTAATTAAGAAAATCCACTTTGCTGGTGCATCTCTCAAAAGTTTCTCTGAATATTTGTTGTGTGTAATTGCCTGGTGAGTTAATTCCAAGAAGCACACACAGAGGAGATCGATGAAATTCGATATTCCTAGGTTATCATTAGCCCCAAATATTCTCATAGTTTTCACATAAGCCGTGTTTGCTCGTAGACACCTGTCCCAGCAACAAACACGGGGAAATCGGCCAGGACAATATCCCCTTGACACCGATTCCTGAGGTTATAGATTAGCCTCCAGATGTAAATGAGTAGAGAAACCCAAAAAAAAATGCAGCAGCTCAGTTCTCTCAGGTAATTTTAATACACCGTTGATCTCAAACGCTGGCGAGTCAATCTCAAAATAGAAATGTACTCACCAATGTTTCAAAGATCTGAAGGTGCCTGTTCGTGACGCCAATCTGTGAGAGAAACTTCCTGCTCAGCAATGTTGATGGAAGAAATGGAGGCTGGAGTCCGCTTTATATCAAACACTGAGTTTAATGAGAGCCAACGGCCGTGAGTGAGCTCAAAGCGTTTACACAACATGCTATGAGAAAACCCTCCAACTCACTGAAGCATTACACAGAAAACACAGACGATCTACCGGAGAATCCGGGAGGGGCCTCTATTTCGCGCGTCTTCTGATCGATAATCACAAAAACACATGGATTCAGAGACAAAGACAGTCTGTTAAAGTCCTCTGGCAGTTAGTCACAGTCCCCCAACAGGAAAGCGGAACCTTTAACCCTTTAACCTTTAAACCTTTAAACCCCTGCTCTAAGTTATGGCAGACCTATGTGAAACACAAAATGCTTTTTGGTACAAACACTTAAACAAAATATTTCCCTCACACTCTTAATATTTGAATGTTTTCATAAAATATAACACATTCAAAAGTGCGTTACAAAAATGAAAGACATTAAGAAAAAGGCATTTTAAACAGTCATTAAAAAGCAACACAATCTTCCTGCATTGCAATTACTCTAAACGTGTAATAACGTGCTTTAACCAGTTGGTGGTTTGGGTTAAAAGGCTGTCAAGTTTACAGTGTTAACAAAATAAAATATACTGCTGTTTCCGGTTTAGTTTACGACGAATATTATTTTGTTATTGTTTTGATATTTGTAACACAAAAGCGATGGAAAAAACCCATAGCAACCAAAAAAAGATGGTCTTAACATGACCCAGTCGTCTAGTAGTTAATAAAAAAACAATAATATCAAAACAAAATATTACTACTAACTTTATTGTGAAATTAAAACAGAACGGTAAAAGAATAGTTTCCGGTGTATTCTGATGCCCGATCTCTGTAGATAAATAAAGAACTAAGACAGATGTGTAATATTTAATGCAGCCAAACCATTTATTACAATGCATTCATGTGATGACTATCAAAGAGTAAAGCAAGCACTGCTGAATAAAGTATGATTTTCTCTTTTACGAAACGTTTTTTTTTCATATGGAATGCAGTTGGAGGTCAACCAATCAAAGAACTTGAGGACTGATCACGGGGTTCATGGTGTAGTCCCAAACGATAGCTGAGGATTCTGGGTAGTGTAGTGTCTTCTGCCGTCCAAAAACTCCGAAAAAATATTTGTTTCTCCGAATCGAAGGGGGAAAATACAAAAGCATTGCACACAATTCAAACCAATCAATGTTGTGTAATTAAAAAGGACAATTTGGTGTTTTTTAGTCGATGAGTAGTGCAGATATCACTGTAAAATCAATCGACAGTAAGGAGAATAGGCTACTTACTTCCGGGTGATAAATTCGTTATCCAATGGGAATGGACGCTCGTAATACAAGACATGATCATTATCTTTTAAATAACGTTAACTGAAGGGAACAATCTATTTGACACAGCTGAAGCTCTGGCCTTCCTTAAAAACAAACTAATTTAATAAAATTAACAGTTGCATTACAAACAATGCACGTTGTAGAAATGCGTGTGTGCACCACGACAAAGGAGCCTCATTCACTTTACATTGGGGTTGTTTGCGTGGTGCCGACACGCAAATGTAACAAAGTTCGTGACTCCACCACGCATTGTGGTGTTAAGGAGTCGTGGTGGAGTCACGCATTCTGGTGAGATCAGGTTGACTGTGTCCTCCTTCCTTTCTCTTCTCTACTCGGACTGCAAGTCAGCAACATGTGCTTCGATGCACCGCCTCCGACTCCTATCTCTCGGCACTACAATATATAGATAAGTGTTACACTTTTAACTTTTTAGTATGTTGATAAGTTTTACATTCTTTATTCTTTAGTAGTGTGTTGATACGTTTTAACATGTTTTATCCCTTTGGGTCCTTACACACCAAGACGATTTCGTAACTGTTGTAGTTGCTGCAGTGTTGGAGATGATCGAGGCCACAATCCATACAGCTGGGAGATGTGACAATCCTGCAGGAGACAAGGCTGCACTGCTGAGACAGTATCACACACACACACACACACACACACACACACACACACACACACACACACACACACACACACACACACACACACGCATCTACACTGAACAAAAATATAAACGCAACACTTTTGTTATTTCTCCCATTTTCATGAGATGAACTCAAAGATCTAAAACATTTTCTATATACACAAAATAACCATTTCTCTCAAATATTGTTCACAAATCTGAAAAAATCTGTGATAGTGAGCACTTCTCCTTTGCCGAGATAATCCATCCCACCTCACAGGTGTGGCATAATCAAGATGCTGATTAGACAGCATGATTATTGCACAGGTGTGCCTTAGGCTGGCCACAATAAAAGGCCACTCTGAAACGTGCGTTTTTGCTTTATTGGGGGGGTCCGAAAACCAGTCAGTATCTGGTGTGAGGGGTAGGATTAGGGTTAGGGTTAGGGTAATGTTGTGAATTGAGTGGCCCATGGTGGTGGTGGGGTTATGGTATGGGTAGGCGTATGTTATGGACGACGAACACAGGCCACTCGATTTACAACATTACCCTAACCCTAATCCTACCCCTAACCCTAATCCTACCCCTCACACCAGATACTGACTGGTTTTCGGACCCCCCCCAGACCCCCCCAATAAAGCAAAAATGCACGTTTCAGAGTGGCCTTTTATTGTGGCCAGCCTAAGGCACACCTGTGCAATAATCATGCTGTCTAATCAGCATCTTGATATGCCACACCTGTGAGGTGGGATGGATTATCTCGGCAAGGAGAAGTGCTCACTATCACAGATTTTTTTCAGATTTGTGAACAATATTTCAGATAAATGGTTATTTTGTGTATATAGAAAATGTTTTAGATCTTTGAGTTCATCTCATGAAAAATGGGAGCAAAAACAAAGTGTTGCGTTTATATTTTTGTTCAGTGTAGAATATAAAAATACGTAGGTTTTAAATATTTTAGGAATTGAATGATCAATTGTTCATTCAAGCATACAGTGTGTTTACAGTATGCCAAATGTCAGAAAGAGGAAGACAGACAGGGGAGTGCCACTTGCTCTGCTGCAGAGGGCCTCAAATGAAGTTGAAGTTTTTTTTGTCATGTAGTGTGAAAAAAGGTAACCGTTATTAACATGTTACAACCGTGCCTGGTATGTGCTACAACTGTCCCTGTACACAAGGACAGTTGCAAAAGTTGAGTTTTAAAAGAAAAATATATTTTCTAACCTGTACTTATTTCATAAAAACATCTTAAATACATTGTTTCAGTAGCTGACATATTGATAATGTATAATATGGCAAAATGGCTATCCTATTGTAAATGTTTTTTTACTTATTGGGGAAAGCCCAAAAAGTGTTGCAACTGTCCCTGGTCTCCCCTGGGTAGAGACTATTACTGTATAGGTAACACAAACATACACAACGAAACCATTTAAAAGCTGGAAATATATACATGGGATGTCACTATGATAATGTGAAAGTTTGATTGGGATTTCATTCTGATAAGGCAAAAGTGTTATTATAAATGTAATACAAATATATATATAATACACATTATGTACAAAAATCAGTTTTTTCTGTCTTTATCTGTGCCACGCTTCAAAGCGGTTTCTGTCAACTACGACACAGAGGGCAACATCACAGGTTCCTCCTCCTCCAGGTCAAAAAACAAGCTTAAAGCTTGACTCACGTTCAGAGTTCTCTTCATCATAGTTGAATCTTCAAAACTCTAAATCTATCTAACTATATCTAAATGTTTGTCTGTCACTGTACTTCAATCGCAGTCTCCCGCCTTCTCTCTTCGTCTCCCGCCGCCTGTCTTCGTATATCTTCGTCTCTCTCCATTTCCCGCCGTCTCTCTTCGGTTCCCGCCGTCCCTCTTCGTCTCTTTTCGTATCACTCCGTTTACCTGATTATCTCACCCCCTCCCTGGTAAATACATCCTGTTGAGCAGAATCTACAGTTTCCAGTATTTTCCGTTTCGTAAAATGATAAAATACGGCGAAGATATTAAAATATGTGCTTCCATTATTCATACTTCTGAAATATATCTGTATTAACTTTATATCATCGTATCTCCGTGTTTATTGGGTCTTTTTTGCATGAAACAAAGACTGGCATATAGTTTCAAGCCAGTACTTTCGACAGAAATGCACATATACATCCTGTTGAGCAGGATCTAGTTTCCAGTATTTTCCGTTTCGTAAAATGATCAAATACGGCGAAGATATTCAAATATGTGCTTCCATTTTTCATACTTTTGAAATGTATTAACTTTATATCATCGTATCTCCGTGTTTACTGGGTCTTTTTGCATGAAACAAAGACTGGTATATAGTTCTATTTCGTATATGGCTTCGCCCTCTAAGCCTATCGCTATTGGGTTATCCCTCTGCGCCCCCGCGCAGCACTGAAACACTTGTAGTCCACGCCCACCCGCTAGGTGGGCCCCACCCTCGGGCCTCCTTCCGGTATAAATAGGAAGGTGGCCCGGCAATCTGCTCCCTCTTTTCTTCAGCAACCAGCAGTTTACTGAAGCACGAGAAAAATCATGAGCAGCAATGATCATATCCGCATGTGTCCTTCGTGCAAAACAGGATATATCATGAGCTATGATTTACACCCGATATGCGCATCCTGCCTGGGGCCAGAGCACGCGGACGCGGCTCTTAGCCAGCAGATCGCATGTCCTCACTGTGTGCGTCTCCCATCATCCGACAGGAGGCAAAGGGTGGACGCTCTAGCTGCTGCGGGTGAGGAGGACGACTGGCCCATCCAGAACAGGGACGACAACCTGTTCCTGGAGGCGAGTGGGGGGCAGGAGTCGGACGACTCCTTCCCCGCCTCCATCCAGGGCTCGCCATGCGGCTCTCCCCTTCCCCCTCTTCCCCGGACGGGGGAGACGGGGTCGGAGCGAGAGTCAGAGGTGGCGGTCGAGCACGTGGTCCCCTTCTCCGTGGCCACGGCGCTACCGGCATTGGGAGGCATCATGCTGGAGCTGCCGGAGATAATCGGCAAAGCAGCAGCATGCAGAGGCCTCCCCGTTCCACGAGTACGGGAGAGGGTGGCTCTGGATGACATGGCCGGAGTATTTTCCTGGGTTCAGACGGGCAGGAGTGACCCGATCTGGCCGCGCTTCCCCGCCATTAGGCGTTACCAGGAAGGGGCAGCGGCGAACCCGAGGACCTTAAGGGCTCCGGTGGCCACCTTTGTTCCCTTCACTAAGGTGGAGGGGTTCACGGACGAGGTTTTTCCAACCACACCCGCTCTGGAACCGAGCTTAACGGCGTTTTTTGGGGTTAGACAGGCCAACTTGGTCGCCGGACGGCGCCCTATGTTGACCACCCCCAAAGACCAGTATGTCTCCCGCCAGGCTGATCGGGCGCACCAGTGTGCGTTCCAGGCGTCGGCAGCAGCGAACAACATCGCGTTGCTGACCAACTCGGTGGTGACGTTGGTCGAACGGTCCACCACCGTAGCTCCAGAGGAGGCAGAGGAGATCGCTAAGGCGGCCAGCACGGCACTCACGCTGTGCGCAGCCGTGGCAGTCTCCCAGGCCAGAATCACGGCCTGGATGACTCAGATCCAGCGCCACCTTTGGTTGCAGCAGGCAGCGGTGACAGAGCCAGCCAGGACAACACATCCTCACTCCCAGGTCGGCCTATGTTGACGTTATGTCAAGTCCCCTGTCGGCTTTTTCCAACGCAAGGGGGGGGGGGGCCTTAGCGTCCATTTTCAACGCAAGGGGGGGGGGGCCTTAGCGTCCATTTTCAACGCAAGGGGGGGGCCCTTAGCGTCCATTTTCAGCTTTCCGGGATGTCCATGTGCTTCTATGGACGCTCATGGAAGCACGGCATTCGTTTGTGTCAACTGCCCTTAAAGGCAATGAAGACACTACACTACCCAGAATCCCCAGCTATCGTTTGGACTACACCATGTGCTCTGTTTGACAAACCCCGTGATAGTCCTCAAGCTCTATGATTGGAGAGTGTGCTCCGAGGGTTACCGAGCCTCGAACAGCACTTGAAATGGGATGGAACCACGGCAGACTGTTCAAAACTGGATTTGAACGGGTCCACCGCGTCCCCCCCCCTCCCCCACCCCGTCCCCAGAACTACACATGCTGGCTATTCTGTTTCGCAACATGTTCTCTATGGCAGTGGTTCCCAAACGGTGTGCCGCGGCACACTGGTGTGCCGTGAGGCAAGTCCGGATGTGCCGTGGGATTTTGTGACAACCATACGTTATTATTGCAATATACAACTACACAAAAATAATTATTTTTTAATTTACTATATCAGTACTTTGTAGGTTTATATGTACGTAATCTGCGCGACTTGCGCGTCCACATCTCCGCGTGCAGTGCTGCATAAACATGGCTGAGTCAGCGATAACTCTCGAGGGGTGGAGGTATGCCCATTATTTGAGTTCGTCCGAATAATAGACAGGAATGTGACGGTGAGGTGCAAACTGTGTCCAGGCCAGAAGCTGTTATCCACTGCTGTAAACACCACGTCAAACCTCAACAAGCACTTGCAAAGAACACGTGCTAAGGTGGAGCTACCGCACACGCCATTTGTTGTTTGTTTATATCACAGTCTGTTCTTCTTCTCTGTCTTCCGGTTGTTGCCTGTTTTGAATGACGAATACACACTCCCGCCGCCTGTTGGTAAGGAGAGTTATTGTACGTGCTCGGCTGAAGTCTTTGCGGTGTCTGGTTCCAGTGCAACACATGGCCAACACGCAGGAGAACACGCCGACGCAACAGCGTGAGCAGAGATAGACTGCGCAAAATATACAGATAGCAGGAGACAGAGAACAGCCACGGTCAGATAGGAAAACATTCAGGATCTGGATCAGTCTTATGCGACAATGGAAACTGAACTAAAGAGAACATTTGAAACTTTAGCAGTCTGCGTGATCTGCCTGCAGGGAGGGGCGGGCCGGCCCTGCGAGTAAAGTAACGAGTAAAGTAACGAGTTACTTTATGTAGAGAGTAACGAAGTAGTGTAATATATTACTTTTTTTAAAGTAATATGTAATATATTACTTTTTTTTAGTAACGACCCCATCTCTGCTGAAATGTTACATTTATAATTTGTAGTTCAGGACCATGGACAATGCAGCTTCCTTGCATTGACAGTTCTCTGTGCTGAATTTCCTTTGTCTCATGTTTAATGTTGTGACCTGTCTGGTTTAAATGAGTGTGTTGTTGCTTTGATGAAGCCTAATTTGATAACGTTTCAAATTAATTTCTGAAATATTTCGTTAATAAATATTTCATGAGTAATATAGTTGTCTTTGTCACATTTTATTTGGCATTAGTAAATAATTATGCACATAATACAGATATTTTACATGATATGAGTGATAACACGTGTTATAAGGGCTATTTTGCACAATAGGTGTGCCTTGAGATTTTTACTTGTCCTTTGGTGTGCCTTGGGCACAAAAAGTTTGGGAACCACTGATGGCACGTCTCTACTGGGAGTTGTAGTTTTAAAAGACGTTTTCGTATTTCCCATAATAAGAAGTTGCCAGTATTAAACTGTGTACATCCCTGGAGGTTTAGGGGACAGGAAACACTCACATTTAAAACATATAATTAATAAATGGGTGAAAATTGCTGGTGCCCATAATGGGCAGTATTAATATATATACCCACACGCCAGCTAAGGTCAGAAGAGCTTTATTTAACAGCTGGACTTATGTTTGTGACCCCTCCTGTTGTTAATTGATAACATTACATTACATTACATTAATTGATAAGCCTGAAACATGCACTTGTCAAGGTTCAGAGGCACATTTTGCAAATATGGCAGTAGCCATCGATCAGCTTAAGATAAGATATACTTTATTGATCCCAAGTTGGAACATTTGCGTTACATCAGCATGTGTAACAGTTAAATATGCAGTGGTGTTTATTTGAAAATCATTTAGTATAATCACACAAATTCTGTGTTTTATATTTAACAATTCTGTGTTCTTTATTTATTGATTGTTCAATACCTGACAAGGCCGGAGATGAAATATCTGCATACATCATAAGAGTACAATACATTATGTATAATATCAGTTAAAATAAGTGCTTCAACATAGTTAACATTGCTGGAGGTATGCACACATATTGATAGATGTCTTGTAATGCACTATTGAGGAACCTGCGACCCAAGTTTTTCATTCAGTGCAGAACTACACCATAGGTGTGTAGGCCTATATGATATGTCAATAAATCTTAGAACATCTTGAAATCTTGAACGGGATGTGCAAAATAGTCATTATATACAGTCTTTAATGAACTATTAGTAGAGAATAACGAGTAATGAATATACTTTATTGGGATCCTATTAATATCTAATAATAAAAATAATGAAATTCAATAACATGCTTTAACCACCAGGTGTCTCTTTATATCATCTGTGCACCTTTATGGTGTAAATACAGCCTATCTACCAATTGGATCAAATATAAAAGTGAGCCGAATTAGTGTTGATACGGCAAGGAGACGTATTGTGTGAAAAGAAATGTAAGATGTTGTTTAATGGCTGATATATTTATGATCCACGTCACGTTTTCAGTTCCTCATGTTTGTCTTCTCATCAGGGCTATAAATACAGAACTACGGCAGATATGTAATATTTAATGCAGCCGAACCGTGTATTACAATTCCGTTATGTGATGAATTTCAAAGAGAAAAGCAAGCACACTCGGAATAAGGTATTATTTTATTTTTTTTAAATGTTTTCGGTCTGTTTCCGGTATTTGTTAATGACGATGTGCTGTGAGACTGGAATTGCACAGGGGGAAATAACGTATCTTTAGATGCGGATTTTGTTAAACTAATATGTTTGCGCTGTGGACCAACACTATACATTGACGGGGAAGGGGGTAGCAATAAAGATAACACCATTAAACAGTTACACAACATAACAGAAATAATATCGATAGCAGCGTCCCTAGCAACCACCTTGGTAACAATGAAAACGTTGGACGCAATTTCCTGAAGTAATCTTCGTAATAACTAGCAAACTAAAGATCATGTACATCCACTGCACACATAATCTGAAATAACAACTCATATTTCTCGCATCAAATGACATCAAAACGCATTTTAATGGCCAAACTAACTTTAAAATAGGCATTTTACACCCAGAATAAAACGAAGTTCGGCCATGTTTTCTTTTTCTGCAGGGAGAAATGATAGCTGGGGATTCTGGGTAGTGTAGTGTCTTCTGCCATCCTTTACTCCGAAAAAAGATTTGTTTCTCCGAATCGAAGGGGAAAAATACAAAAGCATTGCACACAATTTAAACCAATCAATGTTGTGTAATTAACAAGGATAATCTGGTGTTTTTTAGTCGATGAGTAGTGCAGATATCACTGTAAAATCAATCGTCAGTAAGGGGAATATTTACTTCCGGGTGTACAATTCTCCGCTATCCAATGAGAATGGACGCTCACATTGCCTTTAAGGGCAGTCGACACAAACGAATGCCGTGCTTCCATGAGCGTCCATAGAAGCACATGGACATCCCGGAAAGCTGAAAATGGACGCTAAGGCCCCCCCCCCCTTGCGTTGAAAATGGACGCTAAGGCCCCCCCCCTTGCGTTGGAAACAGCCGACAGGGGACTTGACATAACGTCACCATAGGCCGACCTGGGAGTGAGGATGTGTTGGCCAGGAAGGTGCTGCTGGAAGCTCCGATCAGCTCGGACGGGCTGTTCGGACCCCAGTTCCTGGCCATGGTCGAGTCCATGAAGGCGGCATCGGAGCAAGCGGAGGACATCCGCCAGCACGTCAGCTGGCTCCAGCCAGCGGGGAAGCCGCAACGGCGCCGGCGGCAGCAGCAGCCAACCCAGCCACAGCGGCAGACGGACAGACACGCGCAACAGCCGAGTCGTTCGTCAGCGACGGCGGGGGCACCGCCCCGCGCCTCCGGCCCCCCACCAGAGAGGGGGGGCAAGAAGGGAGTGAGATACTCCCGTTCGGCGTCTGCTCCACGAGAGCCGCCGAAGAAGCAAAGCCGGCCTTGACGGTTTGGGGGGGTGTGTGAAGGAAATAAAAAACGATTATTTCCCAACATGTTGTCTGAGTCATCAGTTACAAATGTATTTCACATATCCTCCACCCTGGGTGAACCAGCTGCCTATGACCTATCGGTTAATAGCCAGCAGAGTTCGTTACAAAAGCCTGCACTATTTAATCTATCGATTAATAAGCGGCAGAGCACAGTAACTACAACAGCTGCCTCCAATCTGTTGATTAGTAGGCAGCAGGAGTCGCTGCAGAGGCCTGATGGTTATGACTTTTCGGTTATTAAACCACAGACCTCGCGGCATTCCTCTGTCCGAGATATGCCACCTACACACGGTCACAATAAGCCCATGAGCGCCGTGGTAACGCCTCATGTGGATATCACTGCACACACCCCTATCCATCCTCTGAGCGTGGACGCGCGTCATGATGAGAGGCGGAGTGAAATGCATGTGGAGGTTTCCTCACAGCCCTTTCGCTCTAGGCCCACCTTGGGTTGCCTCACGGGCAGCCGCGGCGAGGGCTTTGGCGTGGCTCGTCGTCATGACAACCACAACACATCTCGAGCATGTGCGCCTGCTCTCAGAGTGTTTCTCGGAGTGGCAGCGCGTGTTTCTGATGGACAGATGGATGAGCAGGCTGACCGGGCGCACCAATGTGCGTTCCAGGCGTCAGCAGCGGCAAACAACATCGCTTTGCTGACCAACTCGGTGGTGACGTTGGTCGAGCGATCCACCACCGTGGCTCCAGAGGAGTCGGAGGAGATCGCTAAAGCGGCCAGCACGGCGCTCAAAAAAGGAGGGCACCGTCCCGCACCGACGAAGGCTGCCTATGACCTGTCGGTTAATAGCCAGCCGGGTTCGGTACAAAAGCCTGCGCTATTTAATCTATCGATTAATAAGCGGCGGAGCACAATAATTACACCAACTGCCTCCAATCTGATGATTAGTAGGCGGCATGGTCGCGACAGATTTCTGATGGTTATGACTCTTCGGTTATTAAACCACAGACCTCGCGGCATTCTTCTGTCCGAGATACGCCACCTATACACGGTCATAATAAGCCCAGAGAGCAGTGGTAACGCCTCATGTGGATATTACTGCACACACCTCCATCCATCCTCAGAGCGTGTACACGTCTCATGATGCGAGGCGGAGTGATACGCATCGTGTGGAGGCCTCCGCACAGCCCTTGGGTTGTCTCGAGGGCTTTGGAGTGGCTCGTCGTCATGACAACCACAACACATCTCGAACAGGCGCGCCCGCTGTCAGAGTGTTTCTCGGCGTGGCAGCGCCTGTGTTTGATGGACGGATGGATGCACAGGCTGATCAGCAGAGGGTACACCCTGCAGTTCGCCTCCACCCCCCCACAGTTCAAAGGGATACAGGTGACATGCCTAACATCCCGAGAACAGTGTCTTGCGCTCCAAGAATGCCATCATTCCGAAACACAGGACATTCCTGAGGTTTTCATTCCAGGGAATAGGCCGTCTGCCGTTCGGCTATTCCCTGGCTCCTCGTACTTTTTCAAAGTGTGTAGAGACGGCGCTGCAGCCGCTACACAGAGGAGGAATGAGAGTACTTTTTTACCTGGACGACCTGCTGCTGCTGGCTCGCTCCAGGGAGGAAGCGGCTTTACAGACGGTACAACTCATATCGCATCTGTCAAAGCGGGGTTTCATGATCAACTGGGGAAAGAGCTGTCCTCTTCCAGCCCAGAGTATTGTTTACCTGGGGGTGGAATTGAACTCAGCCGCATGAGAGCACGACTCTCACGGCAGAGAGTGGAAACGCTGACAGCTCTCCTTCAACGTGTCATACCACGCAGCGTGGTGACGCGGGAAAAGTCCCCACGTCCTGTCAGAGGGGGTTCCCCTGGGCAGAGTTACGTCACACACCTCGGTGTTCACAGACGCATCTCTCTCAGGGTGGGGAGGAACGTGCATGTCACAAAAATGTGCTGGAATTGATCTCCGTACGGAGAATAATTCAGCACTTTGCCCCGTTGCTGCGGAATCAGCATGTGTTGATTCGCACAGACAACAAAGCCGCGGCGGCCTACAGGGCAGGACACACACCGCCACTCATCCCCTGAGCGTGTACACGCCTCATGATGACAGCCGGAGTGAAACGCAGCGTGTGGAGGCTTCTTCGCAGCCCTTTCGCCTCACGGGAGGCTGAGTGCCCCAGCGGCAGTGTTGGGAAAGTTCACTTTCTACATGAACTAGTTCAGTTCAAAGTTCACACATTTTAAAATGAACTAGTTCAGTTCATAGTTCATAATTCAAAATGTTGAACAAAAGTTCATGGTTTCAAAAATGAACTAATTTATAGTTCATAGTTATTTTTTCAATACGTTGCTGCGAGCTATTATTTGTCTCCTGTACGATGTTAATGGGCCATTTCAATATTTACAATATCCTCAGAGGGCCGTACAAGTTATTGACCTCTGCTTAAAAAAACTAAAATCACAGCTCATTCATTTCATTCTGTGCAAAGAAAAAGCAACCTCTTAATCCAGATATCTCACCATGACTCGCGTATGCATGCACGTGCACGGTGTGGCATGACCACCAAAACAGAAAGATATGGACACAAGATGTGTGCAAATGTATTTAGTATCCTATCCATGTGAACATGATTTAAGTGGGGGGGACCTAACCTCCTCTAGGGGGGTCCGGGGGGTATGCTCCCCTGGCAAGATTGTTTGCACTATGAGAGCAACATTAGGAGATCTATGGACACATCTCTCAACACCCAAACACAACTGTAAGCAGATTTTCTTTTAATTTATGGATATTTGACAAATCACTCCCCTTTGAAACTGTATTCTTCTTTATTAATAACTGTCATATAGTATTTTATACCTGTTTACTTTATTCTCTTGTTTTTTTTATAACTATAATGATCATATAAAGATGTGCCTTTACCTCACTGGTTGTAGACAAAGCTTCTTATATTCGTTAGCATAGCTAGCTAACCAGATGCTAATGATAACAACACAGTTATTGACTGTCTGATCAGTATGACAGATGAGCAGATCCCCACTGGGCTTTCAACTAAAGACACAGACACACAGAAACTGCGGCATGTGTATGGACTTATCGGTACTGCAATTTCTGAAGTGCTGGAGTGGCGTTCTGGTGCTCTCCGTCAGAACTGCACCCCTGTCAGTCGAGACATATACCACGTGATGACACGTTAGGCTCGTGTTGTGTTCAAGGACCCTGACCTTGGCCAGGAAAAACAGGTACTCGCTTGTTTAATTTTTTTGCGGTCTAGATTTCTTTAATTTTTTTATTTTTTGCGTGTGTTTATAAATTACCTCGAGGGCCGTACCAAATTGTCTCGCGGGCCGTATACGGCCCGCAGGCCGGAGGTTCCCCACCCCTGCCGTAGAGTCTCACTCTGAGCGAGTGCTGCTGCAGCTGCTCTCGGCTTCGTCCATACTAATGAATTCATTCATTCATTCAATGCTCGCCGGTTCCGCGGTTCCACATTGTTTGTTGTGAGGAGTCTGATATATTTAGTATATTTATATTTTAGTGCGACAGCCAGGGGTGACAGGCGCGTACGCGTCACAGGCAGCTTGCTGTTGCCAGATTGGGTGGTTTTCCGCATTATTTTGAAGCCTGTTTACGGTGTGTTTTAACTGGGTTTTCGGCTGAAAGGCATATGAAATCTGGCACACTTTTGAACGCCGTTATAATACAGTGCTGAGAATGAACGCACTTTTGAACGCCGTTATACAGCGCTGAGAATGAACGCGTTCTCAATTACGTTCATCTAGCGGAAATACAGTACGTTCAGTTCACGTTCGCCCAAAATATGAACGCGTTCATGAACGATCGTTCATTGAACGCGTTCAGGTACATCACTGCCCAGCGGCAGCGCTCGCTGCAGAATTCTGCTAGTTTGAACCTATCGGTTAATAAACTGCAGAGCTCGCAGCATTCCTCTGTCCGAGATACGCCTCGTACACACGGCCTTAATGAACATGAACGCCGTTATAACGCCTCGTGTGGACAGCATACACATACCTCTCATCCTCGGGGCATGTACGCGCCGCATGATGAGAGACGGAGTGAAATGCAGCGTGTGGAAACTCCCTCGCAGCCCTTTGCCTAAAAGTGTGAGGGGGTGTCGCAGGCGTATGTCTCGGTAGAGCCCCGGAGAACATGCGCACTCCACCAGAGGAATTCCTCCTCCACGGCTTTGCACGGAGGAATGTCAGTGGAAGATATTTGCACGGCTGCATCTTGGTCTTCCCCCTGTTCATTTATTCAATTGTATTTGAGGGATGTTTCCCTTTCCTCTGACGCACCCCGTACTGGGTGTCCTGTCAGAGTGAGTGACGTCAGGGAGCCAGCTGAGCGCCTCTCGGCACACAGAGAGCGGCCTTTTCCCCTCGTAGGAGAGGGATGTTCCCCTTCCTCTAATACACTTCATACGAAGTGTCTGGTTAGAGTGAGTAACGTCAGGGATCCAGCTGAGCGCTCTCCTGGCTGGCTGGCGCGGAGAGAGCGGCTGTTCCCCCTCTATGATCGCAGGATAAGGTGGGACCTTCGTCTCTACTTCTCACAGCGGTCGGTATGTATTGTCCCAGCCTTCACCCCGTCAGGAAAACAGGTATGTTTGCTATGTTCCAGGGACGGTGATGCGCCATTACGCATGGCACAACAGGCAGGGATGTGTTATTGAGCAGGTGTGTCTGTGCTTCTAGTGCTGGACGGACCCAGTGGGGCGCAGACTACATCATGCTTCGCCCTTAACCCAATAGCGATAGCCTTAGAGGGCGAAGCCATATACGAAATAGAACTGGGGTTACCTACTGTAACCCAGCTTCTATGAGTAATGGCGCAGCCCTCTAAGCGCTGGGCCCCACTGGCTCTACGAATAGCTGAAGAAAAGTTATATTGTATGGGAGCAGATTGCCGGGCCACCTTCCTATTTATACCGGAAGGAGGCCCGAGGGTGGGGCCCACCTAGCGGGTGGGCGTGGACTACAAGTGTTTCAGTGCTGCGCGGGGGCGCAGAGGGATAACCCAATAGCGATAGCCTTAGAGGGCTGCGCCATTACTCATAGAAGCTGGGTTACAGTAGGTAACCCCAGTGTCAAGCCAGTACTTTCGACAGAAACACACAGCAATGTTGTCCGGACTGTTGTTTTTATGCGGCACCGGCTTGAACAGGTCATGTGATCTGATCACGCCAGCGTGAAGGTCGACTCCAAAGGGTTAATATTAAATACATAAGTATTTTTACAACTTGTATTTAGAAATACTCTGTAGCTCTATTATTGATGCATAAATGTGTTCATCCATTCAATGTGGCTTCTGCTATAATGGGGTTAATGTATGATATTACTTAATAATACAATACATTATAATATATGATATAATTACATTTTAGTTTTATTCATTTCTTATTTCATAGTTTCTCATTATTATTTTTATCGCTCATCTTATTTTTGATTTTATTAATCTGTGTGAATCTGTGCCGTCCTGTTTTTCACTCTCACCCTGTTGCTGTTTGAACTACTGAATTTCCCCACAGGGATTAATAAAGGTCCATCTTATCTTATCTTAATGTATACATTGATTTACTTCAATCTACTGTGTAAAAACACCCCAACAATATTACAAGAAATATACTGCATAAAGCAAACTATATACTTTATTTGATCTAAAATATTGATGTTTTTTCATTATAGTAGCTTGTGAATACCATACAGTAACAAATAAGTGATTACATGCTACAGTATTCAGCAAACACAACTGCAGAGCTGCAAACATTGCAAACAGATTCTACAACACCCAGTTGTCTTTGTGTATTTTGCGAATGAAGCGCCATCTCATGGTTAAATCCTGTAATTGAACAAATGGGGAAATTGGGCAACGCCCTCTAGCAATTTGGCAACACCCCCAGCCACTGGCATCCGCTGGGCTTTTGACTGGGACACACCCATGTGAGTCTGATCTGGAGTGCTACATCTGTACTGTAGTATTCACAGAAGCAGAGTTAGTCACAGAATCAAACAGAGAGCCACAGGACACAACATGCTCATTAAAACAATTTAACATTGTGGCCCTGTCCGATATAGTGCCAGATGCTGTGGTCAGGCAAGGAGGTAGCTCATTACAGATTTCACCGGTGGATATTGATTTTATGGCTTTCCAAAATGTTCTAGGATTATTCAGGTTCTTTGTGGTAACTGACAGATAATACTTACTTTCATTTGAGATGTAAAGCTATTTCTTAGCTGCCTAAATTGAAGCCATTCTACCTCTGAGCCTGATTGCCTAGCCTTTGCCCAGGCCTTGTTTCTCTCATGAAGGAGACAATTCAGCAGAAAACCAAGGATTGTCTCGTCCCTTCACTCTAAATGTACGCAGGGGTGCATGTCTATCAATAACTTCCATAAAACCAAGATACAAATAAAACCATGCAGTTTCAACATCACACAGATCGATTTTTCCCCAATCAAAACCAAACAGATCATGTACAAAACCCTGCTCCACAAAATGTTTTGTATCTCTCTTTATAATAGTGCGAGGTTTACCCTTTTGGACCTTAGTGTCCCTAATTGTGGCTACAACACAGTGGTCACTCACAGCATTTGCAAATACTCCCACAGATGAATATTTATGGGGAACATTAGTTAAAATGAGATCAATTAAGGAGGACTGTCTACAATCTGAGTAACATTTAATGAAATACAAAAGTTTTTTTTAAAATCAAGAACAAGAACAATAGTTTAAGTGAAAGAATTTGTTTTTATTATTATTAACCGTTGACACATCATCAGAGAAACAAGGCGTGACGAAAGACAGAAAGGGACATACTGGAATCAGATCTTGTTGAAAGCTGCTACGTCGACACTCTGGATCTGAAATAGAGAAAAGGAGAAACTTAGATTAGTTTACAGAAGATGGCGTGTTTTGTCAAGTCACTGAAGTAAATCTAATCTTCTCAGCTTCTGATGATGCTTCATGCTGATCCCAGAAAACTAACAATGTGCTGACACCAGGGTTCCTGCAGGTTTCGCCAACTCAAATTTAAGACTTTTTAAGACCACTTTGAATAGATTTTAAGACCTATTTCACGGCAATAAATAATTAATTTTTGTATTGGTTTTTCAGTTGAATTATACATTCAGGGTAATCAACAGTTAAAAAGATACTGTTCAAATTATTATTTGTTTTAAAGTTCAATAAATGGATAATCGTATTTAATAATCATGATATTAATTATTGACCAACATAATCGTGATTATTGCCATACTCGAGCAGCCCTAGTGTGTGTGTGTGTGTGTGTGTGTGTGTGTGAGAGAGAGTGACAAGAGCTATATTCAGAGCTCTGTTGCCTTGGCTACACTATTTCATCGTTGCTGTTGTATGATTGGTGTTTAGCTACGGTATTTAGCGTCTACAGCACCTCCGCTTTTAGGGTTGACGTAGACCCAAACGTCGCCCGGAGGTCCCCCGGTGTTGTTGCGGGAGCTGCTGCACTAGCTAACGCTCCACTAGCTAACGCTACATTAGCAAAACAAACGCTAATTTCTTTTGCAAAAGGTGCGGCGGGCTTCAAACACGTTCCCCTCCACTGGTTTCAACCAAGCACTAAATTAGATGTTTTCCAACCAAATACGGTTGAACTGACACTTCCCCATATTAATTTGTAAGTAGATTCAAAGATACATGAGTTTCTGACTGCCGCTAGCTGAAGCTTGGTTGCTAGGTTACTAGCTGGGTGTTCTCCGATAAGGGGCCGGGGGAAACAAAGTTAGTGATTACTGGTTCCATGTTGATTTAATTCAATACAAATTGTTGGGGGGAACGGAAAGGCTATTACCGTACTGATTACCGATAATTTTTAAGACCTTTCTTATTTTTTTGGTCATATTTAAGACCTTTTTAAGGCCTTAAATTCAGATCAAATCTAATTTAAGACCCAGCGGGAACCCTGTGACACGCACAATTGTACGTCAATTGTGGAGCAGGGACATTAAAAAAAAAAAAAGGCATTTAAAAATAAAATGGAGGCATTCAAATAAATATGTGGTTTTCAGTTTTAACTATATTGACATGGAGTGGAGAAGGCAAGGAGAAGACTATATCATCTGCATAATAAGAATATAACTAAATATTTTTGAGCTTGTGTTTAAGCGGAGAAAAACACAAGTAAGACTGAAAACAATGCTAAGAACTATAACATCTGGTAGAAAAGTTATAAACGTTTTCATGTATGATCAAGTGTAACACCATTTTAAAGTGTCACAAATGACAGCTTCTAACTAGGAAACTTAGCCATGTTCCACAAACTCCTACATTAGTTTTAACTAGGTGTCGATAATAATCAGTGATCCTGAAAACTATGGAATGCCATTTAAGCCAAAATTAAATACATAAATAAATATATAAATATGCCTATGAAATAAATAAGGCAATAAATATGTATACATGTACATTTAATTACAAATTTATTTATTTCATGGGACTTTTATTTCATAATGACACATTTATTTATTTCAAGAGACTTATTTCATAATGACACATTTATTTATTTCAAGAGACTTGTATTTCATAATGACACATTTATTTATTTCAGGGGACTTTTATTTCATGATGACACATTGCCATTCCTTATGTGCAAATGAACAGGGCGTGGTTAGCTCACAGAACCAGACCAAAGCAACAGCACCACAACACTGACTCAATAGCTCTTGTTTCACACTCCAGTACTCTTAAGTGGTTTGCAAACTGCCAATAAACCAAACCGGTTCCGATTCAAGAACCGTTCTTGTGCTTTTTTGGTGCTTAACTGGTTTTGCCCCTTTTCCACCAAACCAGTTCCAGAGCCAGTTCCGGGCTAGCCTGATTTAGCTCTGGTTCTTCCTGTTTCGGCCGCAGCGGAGCCGGCTCTAAACACCAAGAACCACGCTCACGTCGGAAGGGGGCGAGATTAACCTGAGCTATAATAACAGTTTATGGCGAGTACGGAAAATAAAAGTTGTAACAAGCAGTAGTGCTGAGCAAAGTGACAAGAACGCAACCACACACTTATACAAAAATAACACACTTTATAAAGTCAGGCTTCGTGTGATTCTGTTTATTTGTACCTTACTTTTACCATCCGTTCGCTGTTATTGATCATTGTGGAGAGCAGGCAGAAGTTTTGTTTTGTATTATAGCAGCTATCATATGGAATCAATACATGGGCTGCACAGGTTGTCATGTCCGACCATCACAAGTAGAATCAGTGGCGGCGCCAGGGTAGGGCTGGGGCAGGCTACAGCCATACCAAGAAATGGCTTAGCCACAACATGAAAAATTATGTTAAAGTAAGCAAAATAAAGTCCGCCAACTCGCGGAGTAAATTGCACAGACAGCAGTTAGTAAGATTGATTTCAGTTGCCACTTGTCTGGAAATACCGAAGACTAGAAACGGTTTTGAAAACTATTGTCACGTAGTGATCGTCTTCTCAATAGAACATCTTTGATAATGTCTTCTGGCCAATCAGAATCACGATAACGGCGTGGTGTTGTTGCAGGAAGTCCAGACCGAGAATACTTTTGCTGTAGTACATCTCTCTATACATCGATACAACATTAATGAAATAAGAACCCACGGTTTGATGATTGATAGGTGTGTGGGCTATCTTTCATTTTGACACACAGAACAATGGGGGCTATCCACCCTTATCCACAATGTAAAGTAATTCACAGCCTCTTCCCTCTTCTCTCTGTGAGGAGCAGCAGGTTCAGCTTTCAGAACAAAGTAACAAAGAATTAAAATGGCATTCATTTTTTTTTTTTTTTTTTAAATATGTCGTGTAGTAATAGATTTATTTATTTCTCTTCTCAAGAGAGTACCAGAATGTGTATTTTATGTTAGTATTTCAAAAAATCTCCTGGGGGAAAATCCCCCAGACCCCCCTGCAGGGGTTGGGTTTTCAGCATGTCAGCTCTTTCACCTGTGGGGAAATAGCAGGATTGGCTGCAGGTCGCCTTTTTTATTTACTACAAGACAAATGTGCCTTTTTATATTTCATACAGTTCAATTTGGATTGAGACAGGGAAATAATCTAAACCTCACGCGTGGCGTTTCACTGTCAAGAGGAGCGTGTACGGTGTATGTAATTTAGTGCTGTAGCGACGCGTCGACAACGTCGACTTCAAAATATCGTCGACGACATATTTCCGCGTCGCTACAAACACGTGGGTGTGTAAACAAAGCAACAAGCAGTTCGCAATCGCACTTCAAACACAATGGAGACTGAAACGGCTACCACCTCCCCTCACAGGATTGCGCATGAAGCCCTCAAACGAAAACATCTCGCCCTAGGTCTTCAAAAGCATGGGAATATTTTAAAGTTAGTCCAAAACACAAAGATATTGTCATTTGCAACGGCTATGTTGGAACATTTAAAGCGGCAGCTAGCTGTGGTGGCTACCATTAGCAGCTAGCATTTGCTCTCCGATTTTTACTTTAAAATGGAATTATGGATTATAAATTCAATCATTTTTGTATACATAGACGTTAAAAACCTATGGATTAACCGATTCAGCCGCGTGTTTTCTCATGTTAATGCCATTGAACACGTCTTTTGATCAGATTGACAACTACGGTGGTGAGACGATCTCCCTAGAAGCTCTGTAAAGGTACGTGTTGTGATGACTGTATTTGCTTCCCCTGTCGCGATTCCGGATCACTCAGTGATGATACTATATACCTACATAATCTGTGGAGTCTCAGCTTTAATCGGATATCTTGTATGTGCAGCTACTAGTGCTGGAGCGACGCGTCGACGACTTCAAAATATCGTCGACGACATATTTCCGCGTCGACGCGTCGCTACACACACGTGGGTGTGTAAACAAAGCAACAAGCAGTTCGCAATCGCACTTCAAACACAATGGAGACTGAAACGGCTACCACCTCCTCACAGGATTGCGCACGAAGCCCTCAAACGAAAACATCTCGCCCTAGGTCTTCAAAAGCATGGGAATATTTTAAAGTTAGTCCAAAACGCAAAGATATTGTCATTTGCAGTCTTTGCCAAATGGAGTTGGCATATCACACAAGCACAACGGTTATGTTGGAACATTTAAAGCGGCAGCTAGCTGTGGCTACCATTAGCAGCTAGCATTTGCTCTCCGATTTTTACATAAAAATGGAATTATGGATTATAAATTCAATCATTTTTTTTATACATAGACGTTAAAAACCTATGGATTAACCGATTCAGCCGCGTTTTTTCTCATTTTAATGCCATCGAACACGTCTTTTGATCAGATTGACAGCTACGGTGGTGAGACGATCTCCCTAGAAGCTCTGTAAAGGTACGTGTTGTGATGACTGTATTTGCTTCCCCTGTCGCGAGTCCGGATCACTCAGTGATGATACTATATACACCTACATAATCTGTGGAGTCTCAGCTTTAATCGGATATCTTGTATGTGCAGCTACGATGAGTAATAAGGGTACTTTTATCTTGAGTTCTGTGCCAATGTCCGTTAGCATTTTTCGCTCATGGGTCATTTAGATGCTTCTTATGAGACTTGTGTTTTGTTTTGGTAAACATGGTTTGTATCGGCAGTTAGCTGAGATTATTTCCGTTAATCTGGTATAACACATTAATAGTTTGTTAAATATTAAGATCCCCTGAGACACAGTATTGTGAAAAAAAAAATGTTACATTACGTTTTTTTTACATTACGTTTTTTATGAATTGAACAACAGAAAAATAATCGTTAGATTAGTCGACTAATCGATCAAATAATCGCCCGATTAATCGTTTTCGAAATAATCGTTTCCCCCCAGCACTAGCAGCTACGATAAGTAATAAGGGTACTTTTATCTTGAGTTCTGTGCCAATGTCCGTTAGCATTTTTCGCTCATGGGTCATTTAGATGCTTCTTATGAGACTTGTGTTTTGTTTTGGTAAACATGGTTTGTTTCGTCAGTTAGCTGAGATTATTTCCGTTAATCTGGTATAACACATTAATAGTTTGTTAAATATTAAGATCCCCTGAGACACAGTATCGTGAAAAAAAAAAAAATTTACATTACCTTTTTTTTACATTACGTTTTTTATGAATTGAACAACAGAAAAATAATCGTTAGATTAGTTGACTAATCGATCAAATAATCGCCCGATTAATCGTTTTCAAAATAATCGTTTCCCCCCAGCACTAATGTAATTACATTGCAAATACTGACTTGAGCCCCACCACTGTATGGGTTAGTCCTACCATAGATTACCCAACAAAAATACTCTGGAGCCGCCACTGAGTAGAATCATAATGAAAAGGTAAAATGTGCCTGTAGATAATGGCTTATGCTACAATAGGATAGCAACAAGTAGTCAAGATAGTCAGTTTAGCTTCGGTTGCTGTTGCATAACTGCGGTCAACTCAGCCGTCTCTTGCGTTCGCTTGGTCAAATCAGCAGCTATTCATTTTTGAGTGCGCATTGCCCCAGAAAAGCACAAGAACGGTTCTTGAAACGGAACCGGTTTGGTTTATTGGCAGTTTGCAAACCACTTAAGAGTAGTACTGGAGTGTGAAACAAGAACTATTGAGTCAGTGTTGTTGTGCTGTTGCTTTGGTCTGGATCTGTGAGCTAACCACGCCCTGTTCATTTGCACATAAGGAATGGAAATGTATCATTATGAAATACAAGTCCCCTGAAATCAATAAATGTATCATTATGAAATACAAGTCCCCTGAAATCAATAAATGTATCATTATGAAATACAAGTCCCCTGAAATCAATAAATGTGTCATTATGAAATACAAGTCTCTTGAAATAAATAAATGTGTCATTATGAAATACAAGCCTCTTGAAATAAATAAATGTGTCATTATGAAATAAATAAATGTGTCATTATGAAATACAAGCCTCTTGAAATAAATAAATGTGTCATTATGAAATAAAAGTCTCTTGAAATAAATAAATGTGTCATTATGAAATAAGTCTCTTGAAATAAATAAATGTGTCATTATGAAATAAAAGTCTCTTGAAATAAATAAATGTGTCATTATGAAATAAAAGTCCCATGAAATAAATAAATGTACATGTATACATATTTATTGCCTCATTTATTTATTTCATAGGCATATTTATATATATATATATATATATATATATATATATATATATATATATGTATTTATTTTATTTTGGCTTAAATGGCATTCCATAGAAAACTGCTGCCATCATGTGGTGAAAATGTGTTGAGCTGAGATAAGTTTACCTGTCAGGAAATTTGATTTAAAAGGATGTTCACATTTTGCAGTTCTGATTTTAAATATCAAGCTGAGAAGTCACGGCATGCTGTACTTACATAGTCTTCGAACTTGGTGATTTCTTCCTCCAGCAGGTCTGTTCCCACCTTGTCGTCCTCAACCACACATGCAATCTGGAGCTTTTTGATACCGTAACCCACAGCAACCAGTTTGGACGAGCCCCATAACAGGCCTTCAGCCTGCACCGAGCGCACACACTCCTCCAGCTTCACCATGTCAGTTTCATCGTCCCACTAAAATAAAAACAGAAAGTGATAATCACCTATTAGTATTTATAAAAAAGTTCTACGTTTTTCTAACTCCCTGTATGTGGTATAGTTTTTTAGGATTTTTGGGGAACCTGGTCTGAAGCAGACTTACAGGTTTGACGTCCAATAAGATGGAAGACTTGGCGATGAGGACGGGCTTCTGGGATTTCTTCGCTGCGTATGCTTTCAACCTCTCCTCTTTGAGTTTCTCTGCCTCTTCATCGTCCTCATCACTACCAAACAGGTCCATGTCGTCATCATCATCCTCCTCCTCGACTTTAACTGGGGCGCTTTTCTGCTGCTGGACGGTGGTGCCCTGATCAGAGTGAAAATAATGACACGCTTACACAAGGAGTAATCGACCGGAGGTTGGATAAAACTAGAACACAAGATGACTCCTTTGATGAGAACAATCTGTAAGAACTCACGTTTGTGTATGGTACTGAGGGAGCAGCGGCAGGGGTCCCTGCTGCAGGAGACTTCTCAAGAACTTCTACCCGACACTCCAGTTTAGAAAGTGCAGCCCTCAAGTCGTCCACCACTAGAGAAACAGGAATACAATCAGAATACTTTATTTCAGGGGGAAATTTTGTTTCACGAGAGTTGCTCAATTTGAGAAAGAAATACAAATATATATACACACAGAGTTAAAGTAGAAACATTGTAAAATATATAGCAACAATAAATACTCAGAAACTATTATAAAACAATACATTAATAAAATATATGAATGCTGTATTGCACAGTTAGAGGTATTTAGCTGCTGACAGTGGAATACGTCAAGTGTCAGTCTATTGACTCAAAAAACACCTTGGTAGTGTTGTGTGTAAAAAAAGGGACAGAAATAAAAAGAGAAAATCATAAACAATGTATTCCAAACAAGCTTCTTCATTGGATAACAGAGAAATATTTTGTGACATACTACTATAGTGTTATTTTAAGTTTTGTATTTAATAGTAGTATTAGGGTGGTATTCTGTCTAAGGGCCGGCTGCAATTAGCGACATTGGACACACCTGGACTTGGTGTGCCACATGCAGGAGGCAGAAAGGCAGCCAATCAGAGGGCAGACCCCAATTTTATTATTTTGTATTTTAAAAATGTGCTGTAGACTGTTGTGTTTCCTGTTTTTGTCCCAGTCTAAGAGCTTGGCGGCAAAATATGCCGCAACAAGTCATAGTATAGTATGGCAAAGAAAAAGTCATAACATATGTAGAAAAAAAGTAATACAATAGAGTGATAAAAGTCTTGCAGTTCATAGGAAAACAATAGTAATATGTTAAAATAAAATTATAAAAATACTATGTCATAAATGGGTCAGAATAATTTCATAAATAAGTCAAATAATGATACAATCAAAACATGTAGAGTATGGTATGTTATAACAAATAAATAAAAATGGTTACATTATAGTATGCGATCAAAAATAAAAGGCAGCCAAAATCAAAATGTCATTATAGTATGCCAAAGATTCAATTAATTAATGATGTACAATGTCAGAAAGGTCATTGCACCACAAAACGTTTTCTTTGTCTGTGATACAAACTGTTTGTAATATAGTATTTAAATTGAAAAGAAATGTCCTAAAATAGGTAATTTTAACAAGTGTGTCATTAAATTCAAATGTTAAAAAAATCCTAATGTATTTTTCTCTTAAAGAGCCTGTGACACGAGTTTCCCCCATCATCCAAACCCATCAATTTGAGTAAATATTGTCCCCTTGAAAACCGTTACTGAACTGATTTTGGATATTTGTACTTTGATAACCATTAATCTGCCCTTCACTGTTGACCATTTTCTGGATCTTCTCGGGGATTCTTCAAGTCCCGCCAAATGATGGGTGACGTCATCGCGGGCACAGCGCTCCAGCTGCACCGTTCAGGATCCCAGCTTCTGCATGTAAACCTTTATATATATACAGTCAGATGTAAACGCACGACGGCGCACACAGCAGCAAGCTCAGACAGCGATGACAGTTTAATTTTGAACGTGTCTTAGAGCTCCTATGAGGCTGAAGGATCAGTTTATGTTGAATCTGTTAGAAGTTTAGGAATGAGGTGCGTCAATATGGGCGATCATATGGCCATGTAGCCAGTGGTGGAATGGGACTAAAAATCATCCCGGGACTCTCGACCGGCCCACTTCGGTACCGCTAGTAAATTGTCAACGGGGGGAGTGGGGGATGTCAGGGGCGGCGGGTGCTGTAGATAGTAAATGTAAATATGTAAATATTTGTGTCACTGCATCCTGGTAAAATACAAATATAATGTATAATGTCTGTGTCCTTGACAATAGCGCTGCTAGCCACCTGTGCCCTGTACTACGAAGCCAGTTCAACAGACCCTGGATATGTTTGAGTAACAAACAAACTAACAACAAACTAACAAACGAGATCTCGCTAAGCGGTCCTACGATGCTGGTTATCAACTCGGTAAATCAAGCCAGGGTTTCTCTCTCCAGCTGAGAGCGCGTTCACGTCTAAGACACGAGTGGATCTGACTTTAATTACATTTGACTGTGAGTGTTTCGTCAACATAATGTGTTGCTTAAAATAATACTTCTGCATACGTGACACTGTAAGTGTTGCACGGCCAGATGAGGCTGGAGAAGCTGACTCAGATAAGAAAATATATTATATATTATGATATTATATGATCGATGATCTGATTGATGATGTAATATGAATGATAAGTGCGACATGTCGGCGTCTTCTCTGCATACGGCAGTTTAAACTGTATTTCCTTTATCCTGTAATATGACTTGAGAGATTTAAACTCCGCACACTGAGTTGATCTCTTTTCTATAGACGCCGGAGGCGGGCAGCGTCAGGTAAACAAAGTTATTTAGCCTTCCCAAACCTGAGCCTCACGCGTCGCCTATGGGGGATATGCTGGTGATTTATCCGACCGGCCCACTTCGGTACCGGCCCATCGGGATTCGTCCCGATTGCCAGTCCGCCACTGCACCCAGCCCACGTAAACTGTCAACGGGGGGAGCCTCGCTGCGGGGAAACGGTGGACCAAGTGTCCCGATCGGAGTGGGAATAATAATAATAATAATCCATGCATTTTATCCATTAATTTCCCCAACATTGTGGTAAAAAAAACACATGTTTAATCCATGTTGGTGTACTACAACTACAAAAAGCATCGGTTTGTTTTCTCATCAGGAAATGCAGACCGGCACAAACAAACGATTTTTAATCATCATCCTCACGATCATTTAATGTATCATATGTTCGCCGAATTGACATGAAAGCACTAATAAATGTAGTTTCATCCACTTGAGTTTACAACTACAAAAATAATCGATTTGTTTTTATATCACATCCTACGGGAGGAAATTCAGTAGCTCTCACTACCGATTTTTAATCCTAATGTAATCATCATCTTCACCACGATCATTTATGTTTATGTTCGCCGAATTGACATGAAAGCACTGACGAATATGAATATACTGTAGTCAACTTCATTAAAACGTTATTAAAGGAATGGTATGCTCATGACACTCATTTTTTAAAAATTATCATCCGATAAAACAGACCAGTCTCTGCCAGTCTCTTTTTTTTTTTTAATCCGATGACATTATCAGTGATTTTAAACTGATTATATACCGAAATATCAACACTGTGGGCGCCGCCATTTCCCGGACGTGACGTAATCCATGCGTTTGGTTTTCGAAGACACGTTGATCTCCATGTTATTTACTGTAGTTTCTCTCTTCAAATATGCCTCACTGTATCGCGAAATATTGCCATAATTCGGATAGGAACAATCCACGGAATGCTTAGTTCCATCTGTTGCCAAAAGGTAAGCATAAGAAGTACATTCGGAGGCAGTGGCTAGCGAAATGTGGCCGGCCCGAACCGAGAGATTTACAGGCTCATGTATGCAGCGAACATTTCACATTTCCGGACGACTACTCTGAGAGTATGATCAAACATAACATGGGATTTATGAAACAACCATTACTCAATGGAGATGCAGTACCATCGGTCTTTCTGGTGTCATCACCGACCAGGACACCAGTTCGGCCAGTAGAGAAATCGCCCTCTGCAAGTGTGAAGCGACGGAGGAGCAGAAGTAGTGCTCGGAGTAAGAATAAGGTATGTTATAGCGCATTTCCATTGCAGCGGCTAGCCCCGTTTTAACGTCCAGGCCAGGACAGTTTTTGGTGGCCTTTCCATATAGCGTAGTACCGGCTAGTGTGTATTTCCCCCCAGTTTTTCCGGCTCCATAAAATCGTGATTCTATGGCCAGGGACAACGAAGCTGAGTATGCTAAACTAGAGAGGGAATCGCTAGCAAGGGTGGTACTACATGCATACATATAGTATCTTATATCATCTTCCTGTTATACACACATGCATTTCCAAACATCTGGACTACCTATGTTGCAAATGTATTATCTTTTCAATTTACACACGGCATCTATTGCACGTCTGTCCGTCCTGGGAGAGGGATCCCTCCTCTGTTGCTCTCCCTGAGGTTTCTCCCATGTTCCCTTTAAACTGTGGGTTTTCTTCGGAAGTTTTTCCTTGTACGATGTGAGGGTCTGAGGACAGAGGGTGTCGTATTGTCATACTGATATGTATGGCTGAATTCCCCTATCCAATCTCTTCACATTGGTCAAAACTTGTTGCTCTGCTGACGAGTCCGAACTGAAATACTCCACCATGTTTCCGTGTGTTGACAAAGTGAACGCATGGATGACGTCACGACCATCACGTGACTACTGAAAATGGCAAACATGGCGGCGGCCAGACGGAATATACAGGTCTTGATAAAAAAAGAGCTATAAAATCATTATTTACCGGGGAATATCGCTGATTTCTTCAGGGTATGGTTTAAACATAACGTTTCACTAAATACTGAAGTTTTGATTAATTATCTAATGAGTGGACCATTCCTTTAACGTGCCTAATCTCAGTAATTCACCATTTCTACGCATGACAACACACTTTGTCCGTGTTTGGCTCTCTCGCCGCACAGTGAAGCGTTCCCGCATTGACGTCACTTCCGGCTTCCCCCAAAACTTCAAAATGAGTCGAAGGAATTTCCCCGCGATGTTCGAAATTATTGATATTTAACGGAATGGTATCGCTTTTTCTTTTTTAAACTGACAGTTCGAGATGACTAGTAGCCCAATATTTCATTGCACAACAGTTGTTGGGATGCTGTCACAGGCTCTTTAAGAAAACAAAATGGATTCATATTTAATCAAGGTTAAACCCACCTTGGTGTAAGCTATGGTTCTCCAGCTCCAGGCCCTTGATGCGACCGATGATGTCTCCTGTATCACATGCACCGCTGACGCTCTGCAGAGCCAAGACACAAAGACAGGAAATAATGGACACAGTTTGTACACACGACAGAGAAACATTTAATAACTAAACCAGAATATTATTCCTTTAATCACACCATAATCAATCAGGCAGACCCCATATGTGAACACACACACATCAAGTGTCCATCTTGGCAGGAAATGCATAGAAAGAGCGTGACAGAAATATGAGTGACAGGCAGCACTCCACACACAAATATAATATCTAAAAGCCGACTAAAGGTCTAACACACTCAAACCCAAGCAGGGTCCACTGATTGGCAGAAGATTCCAGAGACACACGCAGCTCGGAGGCACTTACAAGCTGGGACTGTTGGCTCAGGGGAGGTTGCCCTCTGTTACACAGTGTGGTCTTCAGCTGGGGGAGGCAGGGGATTAAAGCATGAAAAAAGGGAGGAAACTGAGGGAAGCATGTAGAAAGATCGTGTCAGAGTTTCAAACCGGAAGCAAAAGAGCAACAAAGAGAGCTGGGAGGTTAAGGAAGATTAAGGCACAAATCACAACTAGATGTTGAAGATTGGGTGCTGAATACTTAATGAAGATCATGAAAAAAGACCAGGACAAGATAAAAGATTATTAAAAGATAACATCTACCCCCATTTCTGTAGAGTAACATTTGTCTGGCATCAGCTGACCACCAAGCATTTACTTTTATTAGATATTGCAGCTGGGCAAATTATTCCTATAACATTTCAGCAACAATTAAATATTAATGAAAGAAGCTCAAATCTATCTAACAAGTTGTTCAAAAATACATGTTCAATATATAAAAGCCTGATTTAAACCATCAACAAACAACATGCTTGTATTATCACCAGCATTGAAAAGTCTAGGTCAGGGGTGCCCAACCAGTCGATCGCGAGATGTGTCTAAAAATAAAACAACAATATTCAGTTTTATCGTTAATGTCCTATAGCATAATCTTCCTGTGCCAGAATAATGCACTTGAACGCACCAAAGCTTTGTGATTGGCCGGCGTGACCCCATGTGTCGGGGCGTGGCTAGTGGGCAGTGCACTAATTCGCTAACGTTGTCTGTGTCAACAGGAGTGACAGTCCGCACACACACAAGACCACAATTATGGCAGAAGCAAAAGAGCCCAAAATATATTATTTTCACTCCGAGTGGGAGGATGATTATTATTGTATCTATTCCAATTCAAAGTCCATCTGTCTCATCTGCAATGCGAGCGTGGCTTTATCGAAGAAGGGTAATTTAGGAGCGGCATTTCAAAACAGTGCACAAACACTACGAGACGGAATTCCCTCCTAATTCTGCACTGCGCTCCCAAAAGGGGAGGGGCCTGAAAGGACAGCTAAATGCACAGCAGTCCATTTTCACCAGGCCCAACAACAAGAGCAAGGCTGCTACCATAGCATCTCATCGTGTCAGTCACATTCTTGCGAAACACATGAAGTCTTTCAAAGACGGCGAAGTTGTGAAAGAAGCTTTCCTGGAGGCTGCCGACGCGCTTTTTGGGGACAGTAAAAACAACAGTAGCATTTCAACAGGTTTTTGATATAATAAAAACTCAAGTTGGATACCGTATTAATCAGCTGTAAGTTTTAGTTTGTTTGAACTCATCCATTATAATTATTGTTCACAATGGTATAAGAATGCAAACTTAAATTGATTATAGTCCATCATCAATTCAGGTTAAGAAACTAGTGTTGCTTGCATCCTATTAAAAAGGCATTTCTTTTTATACTCTACTAAAATGCGACAAAAAAGGGTTTGATTCTATTAATTTTGTCTTTTTATTGCACTTTGGCAGCAGATTCTGTGTAGCTTCAGATCTGAGTTGTCTTATTAGTAAGCCTAATTTATACTTTTGTAGCAACACTATTTTTATATAATGGCAAGAAAAGGTTCAGAGTCTTTTCTTTTTTTCCTGTGTCATATGTGGCAGCACTTCAATGTTTCTTGAAAACATTACCCACTGTAGTATGTGACGTGTGAATAAACTCCAACTCTGTATCAACAACACTGTTGTGTAACTTCAGTTAAATACTTGTATGTGTGTAGATTAGAAATAGGTAAGATAAAGGATCTGCAGTATTTTATGAAGTATTCATCGTACAAAGGTCAGTTTGTAGAAGTGTGTATGCACCTTGTATTAGGCTGTCAGTAATGGCTACGCCTCTCTATTTGGACTGGTAGATCTCGGCAGACATTCAACTTTAAAAGTAGCTCTCGGTTCAAAAAAGGTTGGGCACCCCTGCTCTAGGTCCTTAAAATAAAAGTTTGGCTCGACAAAGGATTCAAATGTGACCAAAGATGAGTTTATTGGTATTGTATAATTCCCAAATGTGTCCTTTACAAACAAAGAAAAATAAAAGAAGTAAAGCAGGGGAAACCTTAGGAGAAAAGATGCGACAACGTCCTGCAACTTTTGCCACTGCAAGATTGTGCAGAATTACTTATTATTTATCACTGTAGTTATCACTATTCATGAAATTCAGTTTCGTCCCATGTGTCTTTTCCCTGGACATTCTAAAGCCATGTGACAGGACATGGCACGTTGTTTGCTCAGTCAATAGTACATGAGGTACCTGAGTAAAGGGTGATAATGTGTGATAAGAGGCAGAACACCGCACAGAATGTGTACTTACTCCTGCTAGAGATTTCTGGATGTTCTCCCGGGCCCCTAGCGATGTCCTGCAGAATGGTGTTGGATCCGACATCCTTAAAAGGGAAAAAAAAAAAAAAAGTCAATAACTTTCAATTACTAAATATTAAAAGGTGCAATGCATCTCAGTAGTTCCATCATTTCAATTTAGCACATTGACTACTTAATTCTATAACCTTGCTTCGATGTGCATATTTGAAATTTAAATAGCAAGTCAGACTTTGTAAAAAAAACTGTCAAATTCAACATAAATCTTCTTGTTACTTATGTCATGTAATGTCACTGGTGTAAGATTTTCACAAAAAATGAACACAAATAATATCGTCTTGAAGTCAAATGGTATAAAATCAGGATATAAACTCAGTGACGAGACTTGCATACCTCTGTTGAGCGTACCTCTGTTGAGCGTACCTCCGTTGAGCGTACCTCCGTTGCGCGTACCTCTGTTGAGCGTACCTCTGCGGTTTGTGAGGAGCCGTCTGTGCGCTCGTAGAAGCGTCTCTCTGCATCGTCATAGCGAGGTTTGTCAAACCAGATCTTCTCCTGGGCCAGAAAGTCCACGGAACTCATGGTGCTACAGAAGAGAGAGTAGAGAGGGACAAGAGAGGGATGAATGAAGATAACAGAGAAGGTCAAAGACATTTATTTTATAATTATTAGAAATAACCAATAGGTTATATATAGGGATGCACGATAATTATCGGCCCGATAATTATCGGTCCGATATTAGGAATTATGACGTCATCCCGATAAACCGATAACAGTATTAATAGCCCCGATAATATACAATATTTTTTTTGGGTACGAAAAAAATACTGCGGTGTGGTTGGATTGGGATGAGGGGCGCTTGTTTTTCACTCGGCTCCTCCCGTTTTGCCAGTACTGTGGTGTTAGTGGTTTAGGAAGAGGGGAGTTCTTCACAAATCCAGCGCTCCCTAATACTTCGAACCTGATCAGTCACCTGAAACATCGCCATCGCTACGATGGTGTGTTAAAAGCGTACGAAGACAATAATACAATACAGTGTGTGTGTCTGCGCGCGCGCGTTGGAGCTATGTGCAACTCAAGGCATTATGCTCGAACCGGAGCAGCCTGGACGCTGCAATCATGTTGCTGAGTGTGCTGACTTCTCCTACAATGTCCCGCTGTCTGCTTCCTGCATCAAGTCAAGTGCTCGGCGCAGTTGTGTGGATAGAGCGCTCCTCTGTTTTCATTTAAACAGCTCCTTATATCCGTTAGCGCAGCTAGCTAGCACCAGATGCTAACAACAACAATGCACTAAGGTCTCTCTCTTGCTCGCTCGGACCACACGTACACACACCCTCCCGGTCCTCCAGATGGCCAGTCGGTGCCTGCCGGTGAGCGTGGTCTGCTGCAAGCGGGCGGCAGGAGCGGGGCTGTCAGCATCAGCTTGTAGATGGTATTTTAAACTCGATGCGCTCTGAAGCTACGGGGCGGCCGTGGAAAAAAAATACACATGCGTTAATCGCGTTAAAATAATTAGTGGCGTAATTTTTATTTTTGTTATCGGTATCGGTCTTGAGAAGCAGGAAGTTATCGGTATCGGTTTCAAAAAACCAATATCGTGCATCCCTAGTTATATATGATCACAATGATTTCTTAGCAGGGAAACAAACATTGTATCTTAAAGGGGCCCCATTATGCTCTTTTTCAGGTTTCTTATTTGTATTTTGACCCTCTGCTGTGACATGTCTCCATGCTTTAATGTTCAAAAAGGTCTTAATTTTATCATACTGCCTGTGCTGCAGCATCTCTTTCCACCCTCTGTCTGAAACCAGAGCCCAGTCTGCCCTGATTGGTTAGCTGGCTGGCTCTGTTGTGATTGGTCAAACACTGAGAGATGTCCCGCACCTTAGCCTATCACGTACAATGGGTTGGAGAGCTAGCCAATAGAAGCACAAGTGTTATGTAGTGATGTCACTAAACAAAGGACTACAATCAATGCATTTCAGGCCTTCAGCTGAAGTCAAATTTGGGATTTTATTATTTGCAGAGCCTTTGCATGCACAAGAACTATATAAAACACTACAGCAAAGGGAGAACCCCAAAAAGCATAACATGGCCTCTTTAAAATGGCTTATTGTATGTATTCTTTTAACTACATCACCACAAAAATCTACTTTAAATGAAGTAAAGTTGGCAACAATGGTTCATACGAACATCAGCACACAGTCAAATCTCAAACAGACGAGGAATACAAAAAAAAGGCATGAACCAACACAAATGTAAAACAATTTAAAAAGAAAATGGGCACACATTCCAAAAAAAAAAGAGGAAAACTCATGATTATATAAAATAAAAAACAATGAAAGGTAAAACGGAAACATCTGGAGCGACTCCATTCTCCCGGGTTGGTCATACTTGTCCCTCAGTGGGGCGGTGGAGGCCGCTGATGCTGCTTCTGTCCGCCGACCCTTCTTCACCACCACAGCATCACTCCCAGTGTAGCCATGGAAACGGCTCTCTGCAGCATCATACCGCCACTTGTCCAACCACACCCGCTCGGTGTCTGGGTGAAGGAAGCAGCAGACCCCGGTCTCTGATGCTTCAATCTTCTCTTGGACCTCAGCTGGCTCCTCTTCCTCCTGAATAGGAAGCAAAGCGTGGAAGATTTCCGCTTTCCCCTGCGGGACCACACGTTTTTCCTCCACTGCCTCTTCCTCAGCTTCTTCCTCCTCCTCTTCTACAAGGCTTTGAGGGTGGTCGCTACTTCTGGAAGTGGAGGCGCAGGTGGAGCGTTTGGAGTTGTTGCCATACAGGTTCTGGTAGAAAGTTGCTTCTGCACGGTCGTACAGAGGTTTCTCCAGCCACACGTCTCTGAGCAGCTCCACTGGAATGCGGGGCAGTCCGTTGATCGACTGACGATTGGTTGGGGTGACGGCTGCTTGCTGGATGACCGGGGTTGCAGGTGTCAGGGCTAGAGACTGATATCCTTCATCCGGTGTTTGAGGGGTGATGGAGGGGTTAGGTGGGGATGTGAGGACCAGAGAGTTTGGAATTGGTCGCTGCACTGATTCTTCAGCATATTGGCTTTCTGCCTGGTCGCCATGCTGGCACACCGGTCCTAAGGAAGATGGAGCCACAGACGACTGAGAGTTTGAGTGTTTGCCGGGGGCTGGGGAGGAACGCTTTAACTTGGTGGCCCCGTTGGAAGAGCTCGCCAACCAGCACTGGTAGAGGCTCTCGGCTTGCTCGTACATACTCCGCTCAAACCACACATTAGCACACTCCGACTGCAGGCCCATCAGCCCAGCGCGGGGGTCAGATGCTGGCTGGCTTGTCCGTTTGTCTGGCTTCTCTTCTTTTTTGGTCTTACGGTCAACCGTCCCCTCAGGCTGACTCTCAGGATTGGATGAACGCTTCTTGCGGCGACGGCTTTTCCCACTGCGCTTTCCATCTCCGTTTAGGCTGCCGCTCTCTGGGGACGATGATGCCCTATCTCCGTTTCTTTGACCTGATTCAGCCTTGTTCATACACGGCGAGGCTGCAGGTGCGGACCGGTCCACCTGACAGTGGCTGGCTTTCTTATCTATCTCTGACTGATCAAGTGCAGAGCACAAGGGAATCTTCTTAGACATCTTTGATCCGTGGCAGCGGAAAAAAGAGAATAACAGGCACAGGCTTTTGGGTTAGTAAGATAGACGCAGGAAGGTTTGGAGACACAAAAGGATTGATCTTTTAGACTCAGTCGTCCAAATGCAACAGTCATAGAGCTGTACGTTTGAGACAGAGTCTAGAAATCAGACCCAGATAGACACAGGAAGCATGCAGGAAATTGAGAAGAAATCCATGCAGATGAACTAAAAAGGTTTAGTGAATGGAGTTACATGTTGGTGAATTGTTAGTATTGTCAAAACTCATGCACAGGAGATGCTGACTAAGTTGAACCAAAGCTTGGAGAGCGTTCAGCTGAGTTTACATGGTTTAAACTCAAGAATATAAGTAAGGGACAATTAACACTGGGGCCCGTGCTTTTTCAGGTCTGAATGCTTTTAAGTCTGAATGCCAGATTGAGATTGTCCAACTGAGTCCTTAAAATACAAAAAAATCAAGTCTGAGTTGCAGTTTCTCCTGCAACACAATACTTAAAGGTGGGGTAGGTAATTTTGGAGAAACCAGCTCGAGTGCGCTATAATTTGAAAATACACAACCGGAAAAAATCTGCCACTTCCTTACAGAGCCCCTCCTCCAACACACACGAACGCGCACATGACCAATGAGGGCACAAGATAAGTTTCTGCACAGATGGAAGGCTGACAGGCAGGTAGGCCATCCAGTTATTTAAGCCGGGCCGGCTAAAATGATTGGTCGTGCTTTTTATAGTACTACGGCTTCCACAGATGACATTTTGTATGGATTTTTTGTCAAAGCACTTAAAGGTGGGGTAGGTAAGTTTCAGAAACCGGCTCGAGTGCACTAAAATTTGAAAGTACACAGCCGAAAAGAATCCGCCCCTTCCTTCAGACTTCCTTACAGAGCACCTCCTCCAACACACATGACGTCAGCAGACTGGTGAAAGTGGCCGCCTGTTGCTGGCGAGTCATTGAAGTACTGCTGCAATGCACGCCCAATGAGGGCACGAGATACATTTGTGCGTGCACGAGATGGAAGGCTGACAGACAGGGCGGCAATCCAATCCGTTTAGCCGGGCCGGGATGTTAAGAGCATTCCATAGAATATAACAAAAAGTGTATCTCGAGCCAGTTTCTGAAACTTACCTACCCCACCTTTAAAGGGGACATATCATGCTATATTTGAACAATATATTGTAGGGCCATACCTATATAAAGTATATAAATATTGGTTTTTTTTCAAAATACCAAACAGATCCTGCATTTTAGCCATGCCTCATTTCGCTCCATTTGCTCTTTCCAGCGCTGTTTTTGCAGGGGGCTGATTCTGTGAGCTGCAGCTGACCACGCCCCCCTGCAGGAGAGGGGAGCATGCTTTGAGATCAGCTGCTGGGCTGTCAGAAGAGGGGGAGCAAAAGAGATCTCCGTCCTCCGTGTTTTATTCTTATAGAAGTAAGAAGAGAAGTAATGGGGCAGAAACCCTCCTTTTTACGCAGCGGTCCAGACATAGACATCAAACGGCGACACAGTTGCCAGTTACTTTGGCATTAGGGAAAGGATATCTAGATACTTCCCAAAGTTTGACATAATGAATTGTGCTACTTTTAAAGCAAGCAACAACGTTTTCAAATCTGTAATCAAAAAGCTCCTCAAAAACGCTATCGAAGCAGTTCCTGCCGTTGCTAAGTTAGTTCAAACAGTAACAACGGACTATTTTTCTTAGCGGATGCATGTCAATTTAAATCAATACATACAACTATTTTTTAAATCAATAAAATCATTTTCTAAATCCATAAAAGTATTTCAATTAATATTGGGAGTAATGTCGTTACTTTGTTGAGAATGTGGCCATGTAATAAGCGGGATAATGTGCAGCGACTTGGTCATTTTTAGCATAACCTTCATGCTGATCTAGATCCCTCCGCTTTGCGTGGGCTCCTGATCAGCCTGTCAGTGTTCTTTTCCCCATAATGACCGCGTCGTTGCACATTATCCCTTACATATGATAATATAGAGTCATTATTCATTTGTTTTAAAGCAGGAGGCGCAAACCCTTGCCTCGGGGAGGGAGAAAAAGAGCCACAGCGGAGAATAAACAGAAGGGCAACCATGGCAACCATGTGCGGGAAGTCTTCTTCGCTGCTTTTGTGGCAGACTACAGAGCCACTTACAGGCCTGGCATATGTACTACAGCGTCTCCAGTTCTTTCGAGCGGCCCAACCTCTCATTCCCCTGATAGGTGGAGAATTGACCACTAAGCGGAGCACCCCTTTTGTGACGTAGAAAATAATTCAAATCTGGATCAGTCTGTATCAGATCCGTTACAGCCCCTTTTTTAGAGATTTGGGTATAGAGGAAAAGAGAGAGGGTTGTATTTTCTGACACTTGGTCAGTTCCCTGACACACCGGGGACACAGTCATGTATAAAAGACGTACAAGAGTGCATTTTGCATGATAGGTCCCCTTTAAGATATTCATTGCTATCGGGATGTTAAGAGCATTCCATGGAATATAACAAAAAGTGTATCTCGAGCCGGTTTCTCAAACTTACATATCCTACCTTTAACCAACCCCCCCCCCTAGCTGCAGTATTCTAATTATAAATGGCTTTTAAACATTCTTGAACAAAATAATATGACATGTTTAACCAACACTTAATTTAGAGCAATTGTATCACAACTATTGTATATTGTTCTTGGAACAAGACCAATCATGACACAGCAACATGAAAGCATGCAACAACAAATAAGTGTGTAACAAGTGCAGAGAAAAATATAAACAGGTTTAAACACTGACATTAATGATCAATTAAAAAGATGTCCATGCAAGCAAACTTATTCAGTCAACAGCTTTGGGTTTCTTTCTGATACATTTTTTTTTTAAATCAAACATTGCACAAGCCATGCTGTTTTTATGAAGTTACATTATTCTGTCGCAATACAGGAAATGCATTCCCTTAATGTTTCGACATGTGGAGGTTAGTAATATTACGATGAATAGTGGCATACTGAAATGGATTTGGGCACCATTTGGGAAAGCATTTCCTGCTTAATGCTTACAAAAAATCTTATTCAAGCTCTTAACTCACCTTCCTTGGTAAAAATGTGTTGAGCTTAAACTATTACTCAAAGTCAAATGCTCAACACGTTCTTTTCATCCAGTTAAATCGCAAGCCATTCAAAAGAAATTTAACAATCACCACCTTGCAAAACAAAGACAAAACTATGGACGTACCACAACTCGAATGGGAAAATGTCAACAATGTTATCAGGAGTACTCACTTGTCAAATTCTGAATGCAAGATGAGGGGAAAGAAGCTTGTGTTAAAATGTGAGTTTTCTTAATAAACAAGTTGACATGAAACTCTCTACTCAAATGGAAGATACTTGCACTATCATCTGCTTTAGTTGATAAGAACGAAAATCGAGCAATTACTTGGATACATCCCAAAGTTTTCCATTTGAAAGGCACCAGGGACAGTCTATTTTCTCAATTTCATCAAAAATGAAATGTTCTATTAAAGCAGCACTATCGAAAATGTAATCAAGCACATTAGTGGTGATATTTTCAATTAAACAAATGTCAATCTTGTACACTACAACTACAAATGCATTAATATGCTGGGTTGCACCCCTTTAGGGTTGCCTCAGTCTATGAAAAGCGGTGCCTGCGAAGGGCACGAAACATCATCAGAGACTCTTCCCACCCCAACCATACACTGTTTGTCCCCCTACGTGGCACCCGCTCTGGGACACGCTACCGCAGCCTCCCGGGTAGAACCAACAGGACTACGCACAGCTTCTTCCCTTCAGCAGTCAGACTGCTGACAATGAACCCCACGCTGTCCCATACTGCCTAGTTGTTGTCGTGTGCTGTGCTGAAGCGCAATTCTGTATTCACTGTATTTATTTATTATTATCTGTGTATTTATTCCTATTTATACATTTCCCATCTATTTACCTTTTATTTTTGTATCATTCTTTTTTTGGTATATACTTCTGATAAATGTGTATGTAACTGACTGTTTTGCGATCTGGTTAGACCATCCTTAAATTTCGTTACACTGTGCTTGCATTTTTGTAATGACAATAAAGTAATCTAATCTAATCTAATCTAATCTTTATATGTCGCTCTAGGGACACTGGGACAATATTTCATTTAAAGCACTAACAGGAGAAATTCTACATGTTGAATTCTCTACTCCGCCCTTGACACTCTGCATTTATATCAAATTAAAACAACAAAGTGTGAATAAGACTAGGCACTGCATTTTTTTTTAACAAATGCCACTCAAACAGGGCTATTTTAAGCATCACTAGTGAGTATTTCTGGCAGCAGTAAGGTGTATGAGGGTACGATTGTATTAAAAATAAACTGCAATGTTCATGTTAATTATTATGAAAGAAAATGACCCTGGGTGAATCAAGAGTCAAATCAGTGTTTTATGTGGTCTTTACATGGAGTTTAATGATAACAAATGAAAATTGCCAGCTTTACCCTTTCAATATGCTTATGAGTGAATATCCCCTTTTGAGGAAGTCACCTCAAATAACCTCAGCCAAGTGTCTGATGCATTTAAGCACCCCAGTAAGGGTGAGGTACAGTGATTTGCAAATGCTTAACTATACTATCACTGATATACCAACTAATAATATTGTATTTTAAAGATTGAAGATAAAACCCACAGCTTACTAACAGGACTACGCCATCATCACGCCCTACAACAAAATAACTGCTTTATATCTGAAAACGTGCTCTTTTTCTATTGAGATAACAGGTCCTTTCTAAAATGACATTACATCCGAAAACAACGCAACACTTTCACTTAAGGCCAGAAAGGTGTGACTGTTAATGTCATGAATGAAAACCTGTCATGCAACATATTAAACAATGTATGAAAGGCAGGGAGCTGTCTTCAGGAAGTGCGCCCTGCTAACCTCAACATTAGCCATCTTTCATCTGTTAGTAGGTCCTAGCTGCGATGAAACGCCGTCAGTGGGTGGTTAATATTAAATGCGACACAATTACTACACGTTACAATTCGACACTTGACTATTTTTTCGTATGAGGAGGTTTACTAAGAGGAAAATGTAAATGTACAACAGCCTCTGAAGCCGGTGTTCAGCCGGCGTGACAGCCACTGCGTTAGCACCGAGGATGTTGAGCACTAGCAAGCTGCTAGTTCAGCTAGCCGCTAGCTAGCCTAGGCTAACCCACGCCGAGCCCCTGCTGTCTGTAAACCGCTGAATCTCCATTCATTGTCCAAAATGTCTCTCAAATGATTGGAGATAATATTCCACAGACTGAAACCCCCAGCTGTCAGTCAGCGTTAACGTACTTACTGTTGTGTATTTTGTCTTGTCGGTGTGAGGGGCAGGCCGGTGGATTAAACGCGTGTTTCTCCAGCAGTCGGTGAGTGACAACGGGAAAGAGCAGGGAGGAGGGAGGAAGGACAAGGAGCAACGATGATTGTGTGATCTGAGCATGGGGGAGGGGCCATTTTCAAATCTCAAATTTTTTGACATTGCATGATCAGATTAGTATTTACTAATATTATTAGAGTGGAGTCATTTGCATAACTGAGACAGAACAATTATGTGTATTTGGTTTAAATAACTAATACCCCAATGTTCAACCTTTGTCCTATTACAACAATCCCCAACTCTTTATGACGTTATATGTTATTGTATAAAAGGAAATCCCACAACCTTGTTTTGCAATGGCAAGTACGACCTTAAGGCAGTGAGCAAGAAGTACTCAGACTTTTGGTAGTAAAAGTCATCCATTTAAAATCTGACTTAAATAAAAGTACACAAGTGTTTTAATATATTAGATTATGATTAGTAATGCAATAGTGTGTTCATTATTTTAATGTTGCAGATGGTTAAGGTAGGGCTTTGGAATTTTTTTTTGTATACACTAGGGCTGCAGAAAAATAGCAAGTTAGTAGTAAGTATGTTAAAATGAATGAAATGTAGATTTCCTGCTTTTCAGTATTTTATATAGCACTCTTACTCTTTAAAAACAAACAAGAAATTCTCATTATACCCTACTGTCCTACTAGGGCATTGCGTTCCAAGATTGCAGGGTTGTTGGTTGTTCCTAGAGTCTCTAAAAGTACAATGGGAGCCAGAGCCTTTTCTTATCAAGCTCCACATTTGTGGAATCAGCTTCCAGTTTGTGTTCCGGCGGCAGACACCCTATCCGTTTTTAAGAGTGCGCTTAAGACCTTCCTTTTTGATAAAGCTTATAGTTAGGGCTGATTAGATTCAGGCCCTAGTTTTGCTGATATAGGCTTAGTTTGTCGGGGGACATCTTACTTCTTCCTTCTCTCTGTCTATACCTGTGTACTCTCATGTTCCCATTAACCCAGCTTCCCCAAATTTCTTTCTTTTTGGTGTCTATATACGCCGGGATCCGGAGTCATGGATGATCCCGTGAGCCCTGGATCGCGAGTCGTGGCTGTGGTCCTGGATCATAGGTCCTGGATGGATATCCTCGTGGAGTCATCTTCCTATTATACACAAATTTCCAAACATTTGGACTACCTATGTTGCAAATGTATTATCTTTTCAATTTACACACGGCATCTATTGCACGTCTGTCCGTCCTGGGAGAGGGATCCCTCCTCTGTTGCTCTCCCTGAGGTTTCTCCCATTTTTCCCTTTAAACTGTGGGTTTTCTCCGGAAGTTTTTCCTTGTACGATGTGAGGGTCTAAGGATAGAGGGTGTCGTATTGTCATACAGATATTCTGTACACACTGTGAAGACCACTGAGACAATTGTAACATTTGTGATATTGGGCTATATAAATAAACATTGATTGATTGATTGAAATTGGAAGAAATCACCTTGATAATTATTTTATTATCCAACATTTTGGTTTTCTGCTTAATTTGGCAAAATATTAGGCCTTTATATACATGGTTTCTTAGGTCGATGCTACATAATAAAGTTTGAATTTAGTCTGACACCAGTGTGACCCTCTGTATTCACTCTACATTGCCTTCAATAAAAGTTGAAAAAGTACATAAAAGTACTGTACATCCAAGTGTATTTACAATATTACCAACTATGGGAGTAATGAAGTTTCGATTTCACCTTACATGTATTCAAGATTGAATTTTTGGTGTGCATGTAAAAGTAGTAATTCTCTCGAAAAAACACAATGTCATGAACAAATAATTTACTTGTCAATTTCAAGATTCAGCCAACATTCCTTTTTGATTAAAACAAATTCTTCTTGTCTAAGACATAAAAAGGAAGTATAAACTGCACTTGTTTAAAGGTCCCATGTCTGCTTTTCTGGCTATTACCCGTCCCCTTGTGTGTTATGTAGCTTGTTATGCATGTAACCGGTGTGCAAAGTCACAAACCCTCAAAGTACACCCTGTAGCGAGTAAAGCTCTAACACAGAAAATACCTGTCTGTGCTGCCCCAGAACGCCGCATTGGAGATTTTTCTTTTTCCATTTTTTTCTTCCAGAGTATGGTGACGTAACCATGCCCAGGTCCAAATGGACCAACCCGTGGAGCTCCTCACACACACACATTCACTCAGCCTTCTATTTTCTCAGCATCGGATCCGCGGATTACTCAGCCCGAGACAGCGAGACACCGCGAAAGAGTTTGTGTGTGTGCTCGAGCTGAGTTCAGGTTGAGTTTCGCAGACCCCACGCAGCAACCAGGAAACAACACCAGTAATCCAGCTCACACTGTCCGCTCCTCAAGCCTCAAAGGGCGGAGCAGCGGGCGGAGCAGCAAGCCCCGCAACATCCCGCCAACACGGCACTCAGACCCCACGCAGCATTCTCATCTGTTTATCATTACTGGTGTCACTTTCTGGTTGCTAACAAACGCCATTGTAACACATAATCACCCATCAGAGCACAGTGGGCTCATAGGGAGGGGGGGGGCAGGAGCTCCAACAAGCCGTTTAGGACAGAGAGTGAATACACATACTATACAGACTAGAGATGCTGTATGAGAAACCAATGTGATTTTGGAACATTGAACAATATAAATCTATTCTAGTAGACCTCAACAATGGAATTATGATAGTAGAAATGGCCATGACATGGGACCTTTAAGTTAGGATGGCGTCTTCATTCATGCACAAGACTACCATTTTTACAAAGCCAAGAAACAACAAAAACACTCAGGCATTCTTAAGGGCCATCACATTCTTTATGTTACCTGAAGGCCACTGTTTCTCTGAAAGGGAGGGGTGAGAGGAGAATATGTCAGTTGGTTGCAATCTGCATTCTCACTAATTGATGAGAAAGGGAAAGAAATGAACAAAGAAAAGATGACAAGTCCTCCTTTGTCTTTGTGTTCCATGGTGAAGTTGAGCCAAAAAGTCAGTTTGTTGGAAGGCTTGAATTAAGTCAATGGAGTAGTAGTCGAAAGGCAAAGAGCAGCCGTTATTTCCTGGATCTTTCTGCTCACTTTCGGCCGAGCTCCCTGGCTCTCTCAGTGGCAGATTCCACTGCGCTCATGGTCGCCGCCCTCAGACCGCCCTGCTCCAGGGTGTGAAGCCCGTAGATGGTTGTTCCACCCGGAGTGCAGACCTCGGAGCGGAGCTGAGCCGGATGCTTCCCGGACTCACGTAGCAATTTCCCAGCACCCTGCATCAGATGGAATAAAGACCAAAATAATTATGGTGGGTTCAAATATTTTGCTGTCGAACAAACACAGTATTTCTTAGAAAAGTGCTTATGTTGCTACAGAGAAACAGAAGCACACACGCAATAGAACTGACCAGAACAGTTTGAGATGCGATGCTGTGGGCCAGAGCACTTGGCATTCCCATTTTTACAGCTCCTTCTGCCAGCGCTTCAGCAAACAGATACACCTGCAGAGAGGGGGTCACATGCATCAGCATCAAAAGGTGCACAAAATAAGTGCATCAAAATAAAATGTGTATGAATTTGTATTACTGCAAAGTAATTAATTGTCACATATCACAATGGTGTTACATTCAATGTTTGCATTAATGACCTTTGTTGGATTTTCTTTTTCAATTCTCAGACTTGAAACATACTTCCAATAGGTTATTCATTACAGGGACCATCTTTATAAGTCCTATTAATACAGGGGTAAAGTGTAAATAATTATATTTTGTACTTTATGTTACTTAAACTGACTGGATATGTATTTTAACTGAGGATTCAATGCAGAGCTTTCAATGTGTGCTCATGTAAATCAGTAAATCACTTTGTATTCTGCACCAGTCCCAGTAAAACACTGAGATGAAAATAAAGTCTGCACAACTATATGTCAACTCAATTCTTGGATTCACATGCTTAAGAGGGCATTTAAAAACTTCCATAAATATTCTGTAGTAATGTGATGCAGACTTCTTTTTATCAATAATAATTACCATTTTACAATAGTGGCAATAAAAGCCGTACCAAGATTTATTGTGATTATTTAACGGGGGGAACTTTCGAGTCTCTAAAAGATGAAACCTGATAAATTCATTTTCAGAGTAAATATTCCTTATCTTACTGTACTTCCACTCCCACTGCTATTTATTTAATTTCTACTTTATTATTTGCCTTACTTGTTTGTTTGTTTGTTTGTTTGTTCACAGCATGTAAAAGAGGCCTTGGGTCCCTTGAAAGGCGCTATAAAAATGTAATCTATTATTATTATTCCTTCTTGTGTATATTTATATATTTTAGAACTCTATGTTTGCTACTTTGTTTACAACTGAATCCCTCTTACTGTGTGTTTGTATTTGCCATTATACACCACAGCAAATTCCTTGTATGTGTGAACCCTACCTGGCAATTATCAGTACCTGGCCATTTTAAGGAACATGTTAGAAGAATTACAGATTTCTATACTATTTTAACTTTCGCAATAAAATGGTCTGATCGGACCAAAAACGGAGTGTGGACTGCTAGATGGAGAGGTGCCAGTTCACCTCCTGGGCACTGCAGAGGTTCTCCTGAGCAAGGTGTCCGTGCACCTATATACCTGTGTATTTTTTACTGTGTGTGCATATACCAGAGTGGAAAACTGAATTTCCCCCTAGGGGGATCAACAAAGGCTCCTTATCTTCTTTTTCTACTACAAGAGTAGGCCAGCAGTTATAAGGACTTTAAACAAAGCATAAAATCCTGGCCCACTCACAAAAGCAACTCCGCTCCCGCTCAATCCAGTGTGGATGTCGATCCAGGCCTCCGGTCCCTCCTCCACCAAACCACAGCGGTGCAGCAAAGAGCGCAGCAGAGCTCCGTCTTCCTGTTTCGCATGGGATCCCCTGGCAAACAGGAGAGCTCCCTCCTGAACCAAACATGGCAGATTTGGCATCAGCCTGATGGCGACTGAATTCTCTGGCAAGAGCTTGAGATCGGAAGAGAAAAAGAATGTTAGTCATCTTTAGATCAACACAATTTTAATTTGAAAAACCATTTCACATTATGCTCTCACCTCTTCTACTGTTGCCAGTGTTACCCCCGCTGCCACAGACACAATAATGTGTCGCTCCGTGACGTGTTCTGAGATCTCAGTGAGAACAGGTGCTACCAGGTGAGGTTTGACCGCAACAAAGACCAGATCTGACCCAGAGACCACCTCTTCGTTGGAATGAGTGACGGCAACACCGAGCTCCTGAAAGACAGAGGAAAAGAGGTTACTGACACAAACACGAAATCACTCTGTGACAAGAATGAACAGTTCACATTGTGTTAGAGGTATAAATAAAACACAGCACACAGAAAAGATAACGATGAGAGAGGCATATGTTTAGTTAAATCATTGGCACGTTACATTTTAATTTGGGTTCAAACTGAATGATAATTCATACACATATTCTTTAGTTGAAATAAATGTAAATGTAATAAAAAAATAAAGGCAACTGAAAACAATTTTGATATCAGATTATATATAATTGTTGACAAAAAAAGTGTAGTGTGCTTCACTAGTCAGTTTTATGGTAGGCATTTTTCACCGTTTTCTCACATTTTATAGACAAAACAAACAAACAAAAATCAAGAAAAACGATTTGCAGATTTTTTATAATGGTAACTTAACATTTTATTTGTTTATGTTAATAAACAGCAGGGTCAACATAACCACTGTTTTTGTAAAAATGTAATTCATATCTTAATATTCTGTTAGCACACACGTTTCAAATTTAAGGAGTTACTTATTTGTACCCTGCAATTGTTTAACTATGTGCACACATTCAAATAAAGTGACACCTACCCGACTCATCAACAACAGAACAAATCACTGTAACTGATCTTACAAACAGTTACCATCATGCTCACTGTCCTGCAATCCATCCCATCCTACTGAGCACTGATAGAGAAGTAAAGTAAAACGTACCTGAAAGCGTCCCAGGTTTCTTGAGGATGGTGCGCTAACTTTGATGTTTGCAGGAAGAGCATTTCCTTTAATGGGAACAAAAGGGACAGTTAACACCTTTTTTTTTGTTTAAAACCTCTGTGTAGTTTCAACAACTTTATCATAACTTACCAGACAAGATGCCCTTTGCGATGCCGAATGCCATGTTCCCTGCACCAATAAAACCGATCTTCAGCTGCGAGTCCATCTCGGGGTCCATTTTGATCTAGAGAAAACAATTGGAAACATCAAAGAGTTAAACAATTGACCAAAGAACAGAGGAAGTGAATCACGAAACAACTTATAACACATTTCCAATGATGACAATGGTGTCAGACATTATCACAAATATACATCAAGATTATGCTAGACCCCATGTGTGCAAGACAGTTAAAGCTGCAACAATTAGTAATTCAATTGATTCATTTATGGACAATAATGGAGGCAACTCATTTAAATTATGTTATTATTTAAGGTATTTTTTCAAGCATACACACGCATGGACAAGTAAATTATTTTATCATGACCTTGTTATTTCTTATGAGGGAAATGTGCACCAAATTTCGAATAGAAGTTGGGAGTTATCGTTATTACAGTTAGATGCCAGACGCCATTAGTGTCATTTACCATAGGCAATGCAATTATTGACTGTGTTCACATTGTCACAAGCAACTGGATTACTTTCGGCGTCAGGTTAAATGACGAAAGATAACTTGTAAACTCCTGGGTGACAGTCATCAAATGTCTTCGCTTTCAGTGTAGTTGCTCTGTCCTGGGTCTTTTTGTCCTGCAACTGCATCGCTTACTCAGATTAGAGTTTAAAGGGTTAACACAGAGCTGGCAGCTGCAGCAGAGAAATCAAGCAGTAAATCTATCTGTAAATCACATGTCTTAATATTTGAAAGAAGCTTATACGGTAAACAAATAGAAGGCATCATGGTATTGATATTTGTCTACCGACAGAACATGTTGATACTTAAACTTGCAGATAATTTCTAATGCTAAAATCCCTGATTCATACTGGTACAATTTTTTGTTAATTTGAGAGATTGCAATGGGCATTATTCACCCTTACTAGAAAATAAACAATGAAACAATAGCTGGGAAAGTAGTACTACAGACCAATTGATAGGTCATAAAAACGTATATGTTGTACCATACTACACCAAGTTGCCAGTTTATTATATGTCACATTCAGTTTAAATCAACAGTCCTGCAATACATCTTAAATGTTTTGTTTAGGTTTTGTAAAAACTGTGTTATTCAAGAGTATTGTGATTTTGACGAAAATAGATTTTAATGAATTGCCTTATGCTCATACTCAAGATGTTTCTTGTGCTCATGTTGTCTTGTGAATATGAGATCTGAGCTCAATGAGACTGCTTGTTTAAATAAAGATACAAATCAAAACTGTAGAATCACACTGAGTTATAGGAGTATGAGACATGTTCACGAGCGGTTGGGTAATGAATGCATGCATCACATGGCAGAAATGGTTACGATCTGAAGACAAGACTACATCGCATCCACGGCATCACCCCTACAATTAAACCCAGGTTCTGGGCGGTATTGTCCGGGCAGGGCTGCGGCCAGTGCAGCATCGATGCTTCTCCATCCGAGTCTTCTGGCACTTCATCATTCCTGACAGAGTTGACACCAGCTCCTAACAAGGGGTGTCTGGACTCCATGATAGCTATCATAGTCTTTTCATACCGCCACCAACCTTGTATTTTGGTCGTTGCCGGGAGGTTCGGTTCCCTCTTGCACTTATAATATGCACTTTTGAGAAGTTTCCAGCGAAACTTTAATTGGTCCACAGTTCTGTGATAACCAGCCGCTGTCATCCTCCTGTGTGCCACCTTAAACAGTTTATTATTCCTTACTTTCCTCCCGTCTAAGCATTTTTTCATGTCCAGGTCCTTCAGTATTTCCAGAAATAACTCTGTCTCCTTCACGTCCCAATTCTGCTTCTTGATACCAGGGTCGTCCATTGTTATGACAATGTAGCCACACTAGCTTTACTGCTAGTTAGCCCAAAGGTAGATTATCCACACGGCTAGGTTGCTAATGTGGTGCTAGTGTCATTTATGGTGTGGCAAGGGGAGAGTGGTACTGTAGCTAGCTTACATTTTAGCTGAATAAAGACTGCAGGTCGCAAAAATGCGTGCCAAAATGTAAAAAATCCTGCTTGCTAAGGAAAGCGACAAAATAATCCAGCACCTATTAGCAATACAATGCACGTGTTACTTGTTGACTGGACAACCATAAAATAACACGGAGTGACATAACACGTTGTGAGGCGATGCTGTAAATAACACCGGCTGACGTTGGTGGAAGGATATTTATTCACCTGATATGTTTCAGATTTGTTGACGTCCAACGTTTAGTAAAACCCAAACTGTAGTTTATTCAAACTGTCTGTCAGGTCGGCAACACCCGCAGTATCCACGCAACTAACCACCTGAGTGCTGAGTCCCAGTGAGTCGGTGAGTTTGTTTTCCACCTTGGTGCTGCTGCACCAGGTGGGCGGAGTCTACAGCATCCTCAGCTATACATTTCCAACAGATGATTCCGCACCGTTACGTTTTCAGATATGGCCGTGAATCACATCTAACATACCCAATGTCCGTCCCCCAAAAATGCGAGTTATTCCATTGGCTGTGTCCTCCTCCTATAGCGCGGACGGGGGCTGGACAAGAACACATTTGCTGTCATTGCAATCAGCTGTGTGAGGGAGACAACTCAAGAAAGAACCTGCACAATTGTACAACAGGTACACGTTTAAGCAATATTTTTAATTTGTTTGTTTAATCCCGTGTGCATTGACTAAGGTAAATCATAGTTCATTATGTTTGTCTTTTACTCGTATATGTTGCTGCAAACAATGTCGCTGAGTGTTTTAAATGTGTTTAATACAGTTTTAAATATGTTTGCAGTTTTTCAGGGTGCATGGGTGATGGGCTCCCTGGTGCTTTAAACAGACGGGCAATTTAGATTTAAACATGCTAACTGTTATACTATAATGTGTTTTGTACCATTTAAACAAATTATCGCATTTTTTTCAACTCATACTCATAAACAAGGCTGCGGCAGATCTATGCTGTGTTGAAGCGCTTCAGCAGGGCAGACATGCCTGGGCAAGCCTCCGTGTGGTCTCCATCCAAACATATGGTTAAATAAATTTTCGAAATTTGTGACATTATGCATATAGCTTTAACCATTCAGTATGGTTTTTTTTATCACCACATACATTAAAATAAACCAAATCAGGAATGTTGCCTATACATTTTCAAACAATCAATCAAAAAGAATGCCGCTGTTGTTGTCGCCATCTAGTGGCAACCTAACATTTTTAGGGACATTACATCTTGTCCTGCGAATGAATGTTGATTTAAAATATAATCAAAGGACAAGGTGTTGTAACTTAAAATACAGGACTATAATATATTTATTTGTAGCTGTTATTTAGTGTTGCAAATCACTCGCCTATATATATATATATATATATATATATATATTTGTGTGGCAAATTGACAGTGCATTCGTGTTTTGTTGCAGACATGGCTCACCTCTACCTGCTGATCTGCATGCTGGCCTGTCATTGTCCTGTCAGCGGGCTGTTTGATTGGCTGAAGGGAGGGTCGGCACCTAAAGCAGCAGCAGCAGCAGCACCACCACCTCCTCCACCTGAAGCAGCAGAAGTCCCAGCACAGTTTGAGATGGTAACTGCAGATGAGAGGTTTTTGGCTGAAGCAAAGCAGATGGAGATCAGCCCGCTAGACGGCTGCCACTACAAGGTGAACAAATCAGGGTTTGTTTTAGTCTGTTGCTCAGAATTCACCAATGGTAACTTTTGTAAGAACAGGGTCACAATTGAATAATTGATATTCATATTCTTTTATATGTAAGGCTGCAGCCAGTATTTGTTTTCATTGATTTAATCTAACAGTTGCATACTTGCAATATTATGCGGAATTCAGGTTTCATAATTGGATTTTGTGCCTCTGTGACCTGTCTCCATGCTTTAATGTTCAAAAAGTCTTTATTATTATCATACTTCCTGTGCTGCAGCACCTCTTTTCACCATCTGTCTGAAACCAGATTGGTTATCTGGCCAGCTCTGTTGTGATTGGTCAACTGCTTAGAGATGTACTGCACCTTAGCCTGTCATATACAATGTGTTTGAGCGCTAGCCAATATAATTGTGAGTATTACATAGTGATGTCACTATATTGTGGAAGTAAACAATGGACTAAAATGTAGGTGTTTTAGGCTGGGGAGAGTGTGTGTGGGAGAGAAACGACCTTTGGGACTTTGGCCTTTGCAGACCATTGACATACACAACAACCTGTATAAAACACTACAGGAAAGGGAAAACCCCCAAAATCATATTAAAGCCTCCTTTAAGACGTAAAATCACATGAAACCCTAAAATGTTTTGGGATCAATAATACACTCCAGAAAGATTGAGAAACAACACTGTGAAGCCTTTCCATCTTTTATCATGAAGGTGTCGGAATGTGTCCACTGGTTTATCCTTGAGATGTAAACAAAGCGCTATCCTCTTGTATAGGTTGTTGCCCGGCTGAAGGCGAGCTGTGAAAACCTCCCAGAGGAACAGCTCGCCAAACTTGGAGTGGTTTTGTTTAACTGCCAGGCAGAGGCTGAGGGGCGTTGCACCTTCCCATGTACAGAGGAAATGGTAAAACATGATCCAAATTATCCAAATGTTTTATAATTGAAACGGGCTGTTTTTTTTTTTTTAATCTTTCTGTGGAGCCATTCCTGATCTTACTTTGATGTTTCAGACGATAAAAGAGTGTACAGCAGACATGGATTCAGACACATGGAATGCGTACCACATAGTGAGCAACAGAGCGCGCTCCGTCTGCTACGCCATGCGCCAGCAGCTGTTCCGGCGCAGAGCAGAGCACACCGTCAACGCTCTCATCTCCACGGCCACCAGCCAACTGGATGCAATGAAGGACCTGAAGGTAGGTCGCAGTTCAGTTTTGATCTTCACGTGCACAGTATGCAGGTTGGTTCTTCTTTGATCGTGGTGTTTTATAACAGGAGGGTCAGCTGGAGCTGAAGGAGCTGACTGCAGCATCCCTGGACAAGGTGCTGGACGGTCACAGCGCTCTGCAGGCCCAACAGGGGAAACTGTTCGAGGGCCAGGGCCAAATGGAGAGCTCACTGAAGGACAACCTGGAGCGGCTGGGCCAGGAGAAAGCCCTCATCGCCTCTGGACAGGAACTGGTAGCCCAGCTCATTCAGGGCATTACGAAGAAGATGGGTGAGAGCCGTCATGTTGAGAATTGAGTTCACTGCTTAATGAATTGTGTTTACATTAAATGTGGACAAAGCCAAGGCTGCACTTCTGCTTTGCATTGCTGTGATTTCCTTTTTACTGGCATACAAGTGTGTGAATTACGATAGAAAATCCCAGGAGCTATAGCTGCTTACACCTTTTGTGCTCTCTTTTTAAACACTTTTTTTAAAGAGAATTTCCCCAAACAACTTGTAATTCAAAAACGATTGTGCTATAAGTTGTGTTATTGGACATAAACACTCCATCTAAACCAGGGTGTTGTCGTCATCTAGTATGAAATGTTATTTATTACCTCATGCCTGCATTCCCTTCATTTTTTTAAAGAGAATGTGAGTGAGCATCTGCAGACCCAAGGCTCGGAGGTGCAGGACAGCCACAAGGCAATTGTTAAAGACCTCGCAGCCGTCAGGCACCAAGCTCAGGACATCCACCAAAAAATTGGTAACCAAACGGAGTATTGCAAATAACTTAAATTCCTTAGAAGCTTTGAAAACGTGTCCTTCAAAGGAATTATGTCTTATCTTTTATTTCATTTGTGCCTGTGTATGATCAGACCACAGCGTGTCGGAGTTCCTGCAGTACCAGGACCAGACCTCTCAGTACTACACCGACCTGATGAAGAAACTGGAGCACATGAACGGCACCCTGGGAGCCACGCTGCACTTCCTGGACAAAATGCAGAGCCGCATTGAGGAGAGGCTTCACATGATCCAGAGCTACCTTTGCTGGGCAGGTGGGACAGTACACTCACTGAAGTATCCAAATGTGTTCACATGTTATCTTCCCTGACTATAACAACAAACATTGAGCTTAAAGGGGACCTATCATGCAAAATGCACTTTTGTACATCTTTTATACATGAATATGATTCCCCGGTGTGTCACGGAACTCACCAAGTGTCAGAAAACACAACCCTCTCTCTTTTCCTCCATACCCAAATCTCTAAAAATGGGGCTGCAACGGATCTGATACAGATTTGAAATTGTTCTGACGTCAGAAACGGGGAGCTCCGCCTATATGGGCAACTCCACCTATTAGAGGAATGAGAGGTTGCCGTGGCATGGTAACAGCTCGTGCCTCGCCCCCCTCCTTTGCAGGGGGGCGTGGTCAGCTGCAGCTCATTTGCCACAGAATCAGCCCTTGCAAAAACAGGGCTTGAATACAGCAAATGGAGCGAAATGAGGCATGGCTAAAATGCATGATCTGTTTGGTATTTTGAAAAAAAAATTCGCAGACATGTTTTATATAGGTATGGCCCTACAATATATTATTCAAATATAGCATGATAGGTCCACTTTAAATGATGAATTGATCAACAGAAAACAGCAAGTGGTTCATTCTAGTATCCAAGGTCAATTTATAAATGAGCATGAACTAAATATCTTTGTTTTGTGCTGTCAAATTAAACAAGCTTTTTGAATACATCAATTAAAAGGTGGGTAGATTTTGGAGAAACCAGCTCTATACGCTAGAATTTGAAAATACACAGCCGGAAAAATCTGCCGCTTCCTTACAGAGCCCCTCCTCCAACACTCAAAACGCGCACATGACCAATGAGGGCATGAGATAAGTTTGTGCACAGATGGAAGGCTGACAGGCAGGTAGGCCATCCAGTTACTTTAGCCGGGCCGGCTAAAATGATTGGTCGTGCTTTTTACAGTACTACGGCTTCCACAGATGACATTTTTATGGATTTTTTTTTTTTGTCCAAGCATTTAAGATATTCATTGCCATCGGGATGTTAAGAGCATTCCATGGAATATAACAAAGTATATCTCGAGCCGGTTTCTCAAACTTAACTACCCCACCTTTAAGACTTTTTGAAATGATGATGGCCAATTCTGGCATGAGGTGTTAAATATGATGAAAATAAAATTGATTAATCTTATTTACCTCATGGTTACAGGTTTGAGTCTGACAGCCATGTGGACGTGTATCGCACATGCGAGCTACTTCCTCCTGTCTGCTGTCCTGCTGACGTTCCTGCGTTGTCCCGGTTTCTCCCGAGCCATGCTGCTACTCACCGTGCCTCTTAACGCAGTCTGCGAGATGAACCAGCAGCCGGCGCTGGATCTCACCGGCCTCAGCCTGCTGCTGCTCCTCCTCTGCCTGGGTACACACTGAAAGCTGCTTACAAGGCAAATACAAGGTCTCCATTCCTAATGTATTTGTCACTAAATAGTTGTTGTTTCATATCTGCAGGTCACTGGTTTTTAAGCAAGGCATGCTTCCAGATTAGAGGAAAGCCAGTGACCCCACTTGCCATTGAAGAGCCCCTGAAACCAGATCCAACCTGTGACTCATATCCAACGTCCTCCACCCCACAGAAGTGAGTCAGCAGAGTTCCTTTGATACTGCACACTTGGGCTGCAAATCACTATGGATATGTATCATTTATTTGAAATACTGGTTTGTTTATTAAATGTCCAAAACATAGTTTAAAATGCTCAATATGCTTTCAAAGAAAATCGAAATGTCATGTCCAGCTGACCAAGATAATTAATTTACAATTATATAAACAGAAAAATAATGATGTTATATTAGGCAGACCCTGATTCAAAACGTATAAACATTTGCTACAGTAAAACAAAATCAATTCAACAAATGGATGAGATCAGCACTTATTTGTGTAATTTATTTGATGTGGTCTATCTTGTTCTTTTATCCTCAGAAATGAATCTTATGGTTTCATGGCAAAAGACGACCTGTTGAATCAGGAAAGCTTCATATCAGGTTTGAAATACACACAGTAGATTAACTGTAAAATGTATTGCAATGAATTCCCCTGAAGTGACACCCTGCTAGATTTAGTTATCACATTTGCTCTCACTTATACAGGTAACTTTGGGGTATCAGCAGTGTCCCCCCCTCCCAGGAGGAAGATGCCAGAGCCCAGGTTTACTCCGATCATTGGGACACCAAATTACTCCACCCCCAGGCTCGGGCCACAGCCACTTCTTTCAGCGGTGAGCAAACTGAGAGTGTGTCATATGTAGTACCTTTTTATGAATTAAAATAAATCCTCATTCATTTACTTTGTTTAGGCTTTGTTTGCTGATAACCCCCTAAGGAGCTTGGGATGTTTTAATGATTCAGGGGACATCTCACGAGGTGCGAGTCCGACCCCGTCACCAAACGGGTCAGTTTTTTGTCTTTCCGATCACACCTAAAGTGCCTTTTTTTAAAGGGGACCTATCATGCAAAATGCACGTTTTCATGTATTTTATACATGCACGTGTCCCCTCTGTGTAAAAAGATTCGCTCACTTTTTGTCCTGATTCATGTCTATAAAAACCTGTCTGAAAATGAGCTGATCAGATTTTGGCCAGTGTAACCATTAGCCAATCAGCAGCCAAGGTAACCCCCCGGCCCACCTTAACACATGAATCTCCTCCTAGAGCACCATTGTGTTCTTTGTAACCAAATATCTATCAGAGGGGCGTGGGGAGGGGCTCCTTATTTTCATCTAAAGTAACAGACAGAGAATCAGCACTTTTGAAACAGAGGGGATTATGGGATTCTGCAATGCATGATGTTTGGAATTTCCAGCCAAACACTTCAGTGACATGTTTTGTATATATCTGAGACCTATATTATATTGATGAAAAACAGTATAATAGGGGATCTTTTTAAATTAAAACTAAATTTGTATCTGGATTTTTAATGTAAACTGATGTTTTGTGTCATGGCAGCTCTCTATCAGGCCGTCAGCTGTGCAATGGAGTCACAAAAACAGGGAAGGCCTGTAAGAAGAGAGCCGTGCCGGAACAGGAGTACTGCGGGGTCCACAGAGGGGGGTACACCTCCTATGTTGCTAAATGAGCACGCCTTTTTCTTTTTAAGACCACAACGTTTTTTTAAATGGATTTTATTGCCTTATTTTTAACTGTTCTACTGTTATTGTGATGTCATTGTAAGTTCTGCCTGCGGTTCAGTTTTCACTTAATAAATTATTTCTTTACATATAAATCTGTCTGTAAGTGTATTTAAACACCAGTAGTAGCATGAAAGCTGAATTCACAACCTACAGAATGATTCAGGAAAGACACACAAGATATATTATAGGTATAACATTTATTCTGCTAACATGTCCAAAAAACATCCAAGCCACCTGCTATATGGCCATTCCGTAACCCTATTCATTTAAAGTAAATCAAAGCTAGTAAAACCTTCAAAAATGAAGGTAATTCAGTGGCGAAATTGTTGAAAAATAAATGTATAATAGACAGATGATATCCTATTAAACTGTACCAGCACCTGGATATCAAGATTAATGCAGTCAATTAAACATTTTAAGGATTAACACCAGCATAGTGAAACAAATCAACATACAGTTACACAGTATGGTGTTGCAGACTTGATTTCAAAGTGAGATATTCATTCCAGCTCTGAGTAACAGACTCAAACTGACGGATTCATTCTGTAACATCTCCCACATGTACCCCTTTGTTCTCCTCCACATCTTCCAACAGAGGGGGCACAAACTTGTTGGTGTTTTCACTTCCGCGCTGAGTCATAGTTGGCAACAAACCAATCACAGGTTTCTTTTAAAGCTGTAAGTGAGAGCAGGAAGAATGAAAACAGGGAACAGATGTAATCAAAATGTACTTCATGTAGAAATGCTGCATTGATGGCATCCAAACGGCCACTCCAACGGTCAGTCCCACCTTGTGTGAATGGTGTGAAGGTGAACTCTGGCAGGTATCGGTGCAGCTTAGCATTGCTGGCTGTCTTTTTGAATTGGCCGTCTGCTTTACTGGTATCAAACTAAAGGTCAAAGATTAAGGTAAGTATACAGAACTGATGATGAGACATATTTTAAGCAATAGTAAATGGTTATAATTATACAAGTCTGTAAAAACAGCTAATATTACAGTATTTTATTTTAAAATGAATTTGAAGAGAACCTTTAACTGACTGCAACGAGAATATATTTCTCAGTGAAGAAGTTTGCAGCTTTTATTTTTCTCATAGTAATTTAAAAGTAAAAGTGTCTAAGAATACATACATGGATGGATAATTGACTGAGATGGGATGACCTCCGTTAGATTGCATTGTGAATTGTATGGTTTACTTTGATGGGCAACAATGCTTAAAGGTGGGGTAGGTAAGTTTGAGAAACCGGCTCGAGATACACTTGTTATATTCCATGGAATGCTCTTAACATCCCGATAGCAATGAATATCTTAAGTGCTTTGACAAAAAATCCAAAACAAAAAATGTCATCTGTGGAAGCCGTAGCGCTGTAAAAAGCACGACCAATCATCTGAGCCGGCCCGGCTAAAATAACTGGATGGCCTACCTGCCTGTCAGCCTTCCATTTGTGCACCAACTTATCTCGTGCCCTCATTGGTTCTAGCGCACTCGAGCTGGTTTCTCCAAAATTACCTACCCCACCTTTAATATTGGCAATTTGAACCTGTAGTGTCCCCACCAACATAAGTCTGAACCAAGAGGAAGGTTTACAGATTAATCTAAACAACCTTGCTTGATAAAAACTGAAACTGCTGCACATCTAACATTTTAAAAATGGTATACCCCGTTTATCTAGGCCCGTTTTATGTATATATATATATCACACTGTGGGAAACGGTATCTCGAGATTTCTGGATGTATAACACATGTAGTAATTTTGACAATAAAGCTGACTGATGACTTTGATCTGGCGTGCAGACTATATAAACATTGGTTAACTTGGCATAACTAAAAGGATACCACAACTTCTCCTTTAAAGTCCAGTGCTTGCACAACTGCTTCTGCTGCCTCTTTGATGGACACTTCGTCTTCCTCTCCAACTGGAACCAGTGGACAGGACACAGGCATTCATCAGGATTTCATTCTGCCTTAACTACTTGTATGCTTTGAATGAGAACTCACCAGAGAGAATGACTGGATCGACCTCTGGATACTCCCTCAGGACCCACAGGAAGAGACGAGCCAGGTCTAAAGAGTAGATGAACTGTCTTCTTGGAGAGCCGGAGCCCCAGACCACCAGGGGCTTCCCCTCCTCTGATCATCGGACAATTGAGAAAAGGATTTATATAGTTCCATGTATCCCCACTAAACCCTTAGTATCAGCTTCATAGTCAGATAATAAATATATTGCAACAACACAATCCATTTTCTAAAACAAATGTTATACAATTATGAATCTGAAATGAGCATAATAGGGCCCCTTTAAATAAGACAAAGGGCAGCAAAAATATTTTGTGTTGTCAGAAATAGTTGTGTTAGATCAAAAGGGAAACGTTACACTATGTAACTTACTTTGAGCAATGTAAGCTTTGTGTATGAGGCCTGGCAGCACATGGCCGTCCTCAATGCTGAAGTTGTCATGGGGACCAAACACATTCGTGGGAATGACAGCTGTAAAGCAACGCCCATACTGCTGGAAATATGCCCTGTGAAACATACACACAGTTTAACAAACAACTCTTATTCATGCGATAGTGGTAATTTACTAAATAGTACAAAATCTACAAGTTCCGACCTGTTATGAACATCAATCATCCTCTTTGCATAAGCATAGCCGAAGTTCGACTCATGAGGTGGACCGTTGTGGATCTTGTGCAAAGAAGTAAATTAAAGTTAAAAGTCGCCATTGTCCATACTTGCTAGTTAGCAGTACACAAATAGGGGCTTATCACCATGGTTTCATCGATAGGGTAGGTGGTCTTATCAGGAAAGATGCAGGTGGACAGACAGGAAACAACTTTGACCGCGCCGACTTCATGTGCCGCCTGCAGCACGTTATCATTGATGTAGATATTGTTTCTCTGAAAGGCACAACATATATATCAGTGACATCAAAAACCCATCTGTAAAGAAATGTTAGAAAACAACAATCTTCAATACAACAAATTCTACTTTCAACACATTTCAAACAACCGTTTCAACCATCTGTGCTACTTCATTAGCAGTGATTGCACCACTTCTTCATACCCAAAAGTCCAGGTTGTATTTCATGTTCTTGAAAAGACCCCCAACCATAGCAGCCAGGTGAATGACGTGTGTTGGCCGATGTTTTTCAAACACCGCCCGTGTCTCCTCCATGTTCCTAAAGAGTGAGGCCGCAACAATTCAGAATGAGAAAAGTGCACAGACATATTGTGTTTTTTTGTTCCAAGACACATGTTTCAGGCTAGAGGAAGTATGCCTTACATCAGGTTGGCATCCTTGGAGGAGAGGAATATCCATTCTTCCCCCTCCTTGGCTCCTCCCTCCTCTCTGACCACATGCTCTATGGCCCTGCCCACCAAGCCAGACCCTCCTGTCACCAACACCCTCAGAGGAGCGGAGTGATCACTCTGACAGTTCATCTGGAAAAAGCAAGGCACATGAAAACCTAAAGAGCTGAAGGCATTATACAAACAAACAAGGTATGAGTCTCTGCATATGAGACACACCCAAGAACAGTTAATACGCTTCCTATCATGGTGGGCGTGTTGCAGGTGAATGCCACATCATTCAGGAGGACGTGTGTCAATATGTGTTTTACAAGTCCAAATACATGTTCTTACTTACAAAGAGCATTTAACAAGTTAAGAGTCTTGGTCAGCATACTAATGCAAGACAAATACACTGTCTAACAAATTCCTCGTATGTGTGAACCTACCAGGCAATAAACCCGTTTCTGATTCTGATAACTAAATGAATTAATATCTAACTTTCTGTAGCTATATTAGTTATTCGCTTAGATCTATTTCAGTGCATCCCAAGACAAGCTTGATTTGTTGTTACCTGCTTCTCAAAACAGTAAACCCAGTCTGAACAGAACTATGCTGTGCAAAGACAGACAAGCTAACGTTAAATTGAAGTTAGCTATGCTAGCATGTAACCGCTGTCATATGTAATCCTGTGTTGTGAAAATGTAGCAAAATAAAAACTAAACCTGAATGTGGCAACTCTATCACAAGTAACAGGTATTCATCTTCGTTCTCCTATTGCAGTGAAGCACACCAAGTCAGATCCAAACAGACATGTAAAGAAGTAGTTTTGTTACCTGTTAGCTGTAATTTAAACTACACGGACTGAAGGAGTCGGTGTAAAGAGCATGGATGGTAAAGAGTGGCAGATGGAGAACTCGGCTTCCGGTCAGAACTTCAAAATAAAGCTTCATTGAGGAGCTGGGTCGTTTTCCTGCCACAAATAAATTCAATGTAAATCTCTCTCACTTTGAATTATTGCAAATGTGACAAAAACAAGAAACATTCAACACGTTATTACGTTTCATTCATTTATTGTGTTTCTCACGGAATGTTTATAGCCTATGATTAACTTTTATTTTTGACATGTATAAATACGCTTTTTTTACATGTCAAAATAAAAGTTAATTACAGAACATTCCAAAAACAACTGCACGTTAATTTGATCTTTGTCATTTCTTTTAATAATTTAACTGCCCATCCTACCTCATATGCAAGAGCAAATCTACTGTATTCTATGTCTTCTAAAGTAGAACACTCATCATTTAAATGACTAGAACTGGTTTCTGAATAATTTATGATTTTGTTTTAAATTTGGTCAAAGTAAATATTTTAGATGAGCTTCCGACCAGGTTGATTAAGCAATAATTGCTTCACATTTTCTGTCAAAATGAGTCTTAGAAACACATTATAAGCAGAGACTGATTATTAGTTATCACAGCCCCTGAGTGGACAGTTTCAGCTTCAGTTTGGTGTTTGATTTTCATTTTTCAAAACATTCATTTAAAAAAAAATAATAGGAGTTATGCAATAGCATTTATCACATTTTTGTAAAAGATGTGCTGTCTTGTAGATTTATAATCAAACCAGTATAATGTACTTGACTTCTAATCATGTATGTTTATTATGCTTCATCCTTTTTAACCAATCCAGAAAAATTATGTTTTCATTGTTTTGGCCAAAAATAATACAAATCTTGAAATATACAGACGTGCACAATAATCAGATAGCTACATATCTAATTTCAGTGCAAAACCAGATACAAAAAGTCAGTCCTTCATTTGGAAAAACATCACAGAAAAAAAAAGATTTTGCATGTTTTTTATTTTAGTTGGTTTAACATTTATCATCGGCCGTGTCTGTCTACTGAGGAGACGAGAGCCTGCCGAGGAAGAGGATGGACTTGGTCTTATTGTGCCTGATGAAAAAGAGGAAGGGGTGGTCTGCTGTGAAGTGTTCCTCCCTCAACATACAGAATGATACCATTCCCGCTGTGGCTGCAGCCGCCTCCGTCCCCTCTTCGTTCACCTCCACGAAGGCTTTGTGGGCCACCGTGGACAGGAAGAGTCCTCCTTCACCGTTCATGCCAGACAAATCAGCCTTCGCAGAGCAGAACACGTCCGTCATGCCCAGTTTGGAAAGAGGCTCGTTCAGCTCGTAGTCTTCCTCAAGCTTGAACCTTGGCAGGTGAACGAGGACTTCAGAGTGGACGTCCATGTTTTCCCTCTTGGTCCAATCATCCAGCTTCTCCTGTGTGAGCTCCTTCTCCAGCTGGAACAAAACACACACCGATAATTAAGTCTTTGTTTAGCTAAAACAAATGCTTTTATTTATGTTAGTGATGTGCAGAACAACTATTTTTCACAAGTTCAGTTCCCTTGAGTTGTTAATGAATCGTACCTTTCAAACCTTTTGAGTTTGGATTGTTTTGCATATAAGTGACACAGTTACACTACATACACATTTGACCCATAGTGCAGCCCACCTCTTATAACATCTCTACAATGCATTACTAGTTTAAATTAAAAGAGATTAAAAACACCTATTATATGCCTAGACATAGCATCCCACTTGTAGGTAGACTATGTATGTTCAGTAGGACGTTACAGAAATGGCCCTAAAAACCGTCTATAGTCATTTGTGCATGCTTTCGTGTGATGTAAGAATTCCTGATCATATTTCAGTCATATCCGAGAAAGAAATACAACAAATCTTCATTGTAACATCTATGTTGTTTCCACATAATGACGCAAAGCTCACTAACTCTTCCAAACCCTGGACAAAATACCAACCGAGGAGCTTTTGAATGTACCATTAACCTGCGATGCTGTCTCAGAAGCAGGCATGCTTACCCGTTATATAAAGACAATACAAATATTTGTATTAAGTCAGGTGGTCAAGATCTCAAGATCTCTATTGCAAGACGCAAACAATGGGTACTTTCAGAGTCATTCCCCCGTATATCATTAGTGGTATAGATTCTTTAGTTTTGCAAGAGTGCAACTGGTTAATTATTTATGAACACCTTCTAATACACCCCTTGCAACCCTGGTTATGCCAGGTAGTTGCTTCTAGGTTCATCACCTTCAGCAGAGGGTCAGAGCCGTCAGCGGCCTCCTCAGGCAGCAGGATGAACATGCTGAGCTCCTCATCCATGTACGGCAGCTCCAGGATCTGCAGGCCGTGCTCAACAATGAAGTTGTAGGGCAGCTTCTTCATCTGGTACATCATCTGGACCGGCTTAGATTCATTCTGTAGTGCACAAAAAAGAAAAGAAAAGCGGTCGGATCACCTTAGAAAGTCTGAATTTAGTTTGAAGCTCAAATATACATGTCTCTACATCTGCAAGCCTCACCTGGTTGAGTTTAAAGGGCATCTCTTTGGTGTTTGCCTCATCAAAGCGGTTCATCCAGTTTCCCTTGAAGTAGATGGCATTGACCAGGGCCAACCTTGTCATAGGCGTGACTGTTCCTGACTTCAGAAGATCTTTAATCTTGTCTGAAAAGAGGACACTATCAAATGATTGCTTTACAAGAGAGAGATATCATTTTTGTGTTCAATTAAGATTGCTCACTTTCTGTCTGCTGCTCGACCCAGCCGTTGATCTCCGCTCTGCACGCCTCTGCAGCTCCGATAAAATCTACAGCTTTCATATCTGCCTTGTAGTACTTTTGTGTAGCTGCGAGGAATTTCTGAAAAGAGCAGATATGTTGTGTCATTTAGAGTTATTGATTTAGTTGAAGTAACTAGATATTCTGTGATGAGTGAAAACTGAAAGCTTACCGGGAGGAAGTTGGCAGTATTTTCTCCGTACAGGCGGTTGGCTAGTTTCAGGATGTATGATGCAGATGGCGAGTTGATGTCAGCGTTTAGAGACTGGAAATCTGCGTGGACGTCTTTACCAGAGCTGAATGAGAGGGCCTGTGTGTGAGGATGGAACAACAGACTTTATTCTGGGATAAAAAACGTGTTAAAGATTGTGAAAAGTAAGAACGGTTCACTTTTCTTGAGCTATGTAACTGTAACAGCTTTTAAGACCAGATGTTTAGTCTTACGTGTTGCTATACATGGCTGCTATGAAGCATATTAGCTTGCCTGCCTTATGGAAGACATTTTCTTTATAACTTTATAAGATGTAGTTGTGACTGTTGTTGTTAAAGCTGTGTGCCTGTTCTACAAATTAAAATTAAACAATATAATTCTATAATTAAGGTATGCAGACATGCAGGCCTCCATTCTTTTGTGTACTTGTTGTTAAGGTTTTTTTAAGGCTAAGGTCCAAATAAGGGAATGCAAGTGTATACAATTATAATTTAGATAAACAACAGCGTTTTTTCAACTTTGTTTCAACAGTTTTAGGAAGGCTATTTCCTGTTTCTGCTTCCCTGATAAGAGTCAGGAATGTAACAACCTCAGGGTGAACTGGAAAGGCTCCACATTTATCTAACTTTACTGAGGAGTTTGGATGCTGTTGCAGTAATCGATTTGTGATGAGATAAGGGTTTCGGCAACAGAAAAAAAATCGTATTTTTAACCCATGTTAAATCTTTTTTGAGGAAGGAGCTATTGTCCGAATGGTTAATTCTCTCCTGTAATGGGATTCATTTGTTAAACTAAAATGACTTGACTTAGTATCCAATTTGACTAATGCTCTAATGCTCTTGAATGCAGCCTTTAAAGTCAGGAGGAAAGCCTTTCCAGAGAAGAAGAAGCTGATATAGCAGCAGATTAATGCTCAATCATTTGGAAACAAACAACCACACATGGGTGAAATATTCATACCTCTTTATACCTTTGAATTTATAGTGTATTTCTATATTCGGGATGCTTTTGTGTTGCTTGTTTTCATTCATCATTAACCTGCTGAACATGAAAATATTCATTTAGGCTAAAGCTAACACATTTCCAACAAATAAATCATTAATCAAAACAAGAACTAAGCTCGTGGGATTTACTACCTTTAAAAGCAAACCGGTTTCGTGAATTGAAACAACTCAATGTACTACTTCAAGCTTTCACAACCATCTGCTTTTAAGCAAACAGTACACTTCTTTGTTTCACAGGTGCATACTGAGGTCAAAGTACAGGTGCCATTAGATGTGGCGTATCTGTAGACACAACTTTAATTTATGCCTACATACACACCTGAACTTCTGAACTCACAAAATGTTTTATTGAAACAGACCAGCATGAATGTTTCAAAATGCAGATATATTATTTCAGCTGGGCAACAAGTGGAAGAGAGGAAGCATGTACTAGAGCCAGTGTGCTGACCTTTGCCATCTGAGCAGCGGTGTCTCCTTCAGCCCCCAGGTGAACCATAGCCAGGGCCGAGCTGATGCTAAACGGGGAGACAAAGATGTTCCCGGCTGGATTTGCTTCGCTCAGAGTGCGGAACAGTTCCAAGGCGAAATCTGTGTTTGAGCTGCTGATGCCGGCCATGACGGAAGATGTACGGGTTTCCTGTAATGAGAAAATAAATATACAATTATTTATTTTAAAATACATTACACCTACATTTTATTTTGTTTATTTGAAACAAAACAAACACACAGCGTTAAAGATGGCAGTAGGAGCAAATCCCAATTATTTTGGAGTATTTGAATGTATCTCACTTTGCCAGGTGTTGTGTTTATTTCTATTTTCAATTGTCAAATAAAATGTAAATGCTATTACATGTTATTCTTTTTACCCTTTATGACCATGTAAGTAACTTGGAAGTATTAAAGAATACAGTTAATACCTTTTACTTGTTCTTTATTTACCTACATTTTGTTGGACCTTGCATACTTTTTCATTATCTATTTGCACATGCAGTGTATTGGCATTGTGGTTATCGAGATGCTTATTCAAGAGACTTTTATTATACATTCACCGCCATAGTTCAACCACTTAGTTAATTTAAAGGAAATTCAGCATTTTAGCGAGTGATGATGGCAGAATATATTAAGCAACGAATAATGTTTTACATTTTGGTAACCTTTAAGCTGCCAAGTAACATTTATGGAAGCATTTATAGCCAAAGTTGATATAATATATTGTATTTTATTTCCCCACATGTTCCAGTCACGCAGTCTCCACTAGGCCGTGTAAAGCTGCGCTAACTTACCCGGAAACGACCGCACACGAGCATCTTTATATAGCAAACTAGCTAGTTTTAAAAACACCATAAACATGAAGCTGTTTCAGGTCTATTAGCCACATCTTTATATTACCTTATTGTCCTTGCGAAACGACTGCTGGCACGAACTCAACGTGTGAAGAAGTGAAAGCGAAAGGTAAAGACTCATACAAATCCGAAAAAATCCCCTGAAAACAGAGAATCCACAATGTGCAGGGACAGTGGTAAAGCCCAGAGGAAAAGAGCTGCTCATTTATACGAAACACAAACACAGTCACTGCAGTCTGTGGGTGGGACGCGTGACTGGGCGATAAGTGACTGAGTGGTAATAAATACATGCCATTATTCCGGAGAGAAATAAATTACCTGCCGGTTCAAGTTTGAACACATTTAACTGAAAGCGTGCTACTATTTGAATTAATGAAAATTATATAATTGAAATGTTTTGATACCTGTGATGACTGATAAGGGATGGAAGCAGGGGCGTAAAAACATGAGCCCGAAATCCCTGAGAAGGACCCCACCCACTGTCAGCCACAAATCAAACTGAGCGTTTTTTATTTATATTTAATAATTGAAACATTTTACCTTTATCTTTTTTCAATTAATGCTTCAATTATATTTCCTGCAAATATTAGATTTCACTACAAATCCAAATGTTAATGCCAAGCCTAACCCACCCTGTCTTGTGGAGATGCAAACAAAAAAAGGATCTAGGATGTGTAATATGTTTGTGTGTAAACTCGCAATTTAAATGCATATAAGATACAAGTCCAAAATAACTCTGCAGGACTCCACCCGTCTCACACATTGTCCCACAAACCAAAGTAATTCATAGTCACGAAATCTATATATTTTCATTTAATGATTTAGTTATATTTCCTTCTAAATCATATTTTTCCTTACAGCCTTAGCTTTCAATTAAATACTTTTCAACCTGTCTTGTGGAAATGCCCAAAAAAACTTTACATTTATATTTTAATATGAGAAACTAAGATGCGTGATAACTGTGTGTTATTACATTACATGTCACTTGTTAGACACTTTTATCCAAAATACATTCAAAACCGTGGGCAATATGGAGCAATACAGGAGCAATATGGGGTGAAATGTCTTGCCCAGGGACACAACGACATGCTGACTGCAGCGGTATTTAAACCAGTCCCCCCCTGATACGAAGATCAGCGCACTAACGCACTGAGCCAAATCCTCCCCTATTGTGCAATATAAACGCATGGTATGTTATTAAACCCCCCTTATTACCAGGAATATTATGAATATTAGAACATGGTCTTGGTGTCATATTTGGCCCCTGCTAGAAGTGAGTTGGCCATTTTGAAGTGTAAATTGAGTAATATCACTTTAAATGTTCTCAGTGTCATCTCGATGATAGTGATAGTGAATCTGGAGACGTTGATTTTTTATGGAAAACCTTCAGGATTAAACAAATGTACCCTATTTGAAGCATTCAAAACAGGATATTGAGCAGGTGTTTCTTTTCGTCCAGGGTAGAAACTAAAATACACTTTTATTTTGTGTTTATGGGCTTGAAGGATAGATTTAACTGTGCTTAGCCATTATTTTGAAACATTTCATGTGTAGAAAGGTGTGCCTGTGTGATTTACGGAGTAGAGATTATATCTTGTCTCCACCCGTCACGGAGGCTTTACAGTACAGCCTTGGCAACCATTGAAACATGATAAACATTTCTGATTCATGGCAACCCTTGGACCCCAGACCTCTCTGTTATATAACAACCATCATATCGCCTGTCCCACTATAGAAGTGATCCTCCGCTCTTTCATCCTTACATATGAGTTATATTTACATAAAGTATATACCAATATAATATCTTATACCCCTTAAACAAACCATTCCCTTCTGCTCAATTCATTGTGTTAAATAAGATATTTTGTCCCATTAAATGACCCTCCTAAATTAAGAATGCTTCCTAATTTAGATCAGGAAATATCTAGGCAAATAGTAGGGGGACTTCACAAGAATCTGACCAAGGATTTGATACCAGCACTCGATACTTGCCGCTTCTCAAAGGTGTTGAGCGGCGATAACCAGCCATGCCCTACTGCACTATCTAAAAAAAGAGAAAGATATACTTAACCCAACTTTGCTTGGCTTGGTTCTTTCTGACAAAGTGTCCAATATGAAAAGAAAAACATTAAAACACAAATATGAAAAGAGATACTCAAAGAAACATTGCATTTATAATTAGTTAAAACAATGCATAAGTTAATTTCTTGAGACTAAAAAACAAACCTGAATGAAAATGAAATTAAACAAGTGTTTATTGAAATGATATACAAAAGGCAAAGTGTTTATGCTATTAATGTATACTTATGTCAAGGGTTGCTTCGTGGCTGCAGGATAAGGAGAGGATATAACATGTGTCTTTCACTAGAGGGAGCCAGAGAGACGTGCTGTAGATTTTATTGTCCACATTTGCATACCGTACGTGACTTTCACTACAGTATTTTTGAATGAAAATAATCTGTTTTCTGGAAATTGAGTTAAGATGTTTAAGTGATAATGAAAGAGAAACCCTTTGGTGGCTCAATATAAATATTCCGCTCATTATTGATCAATCCGTTTCCAGTAAAAAAATAAGAAGCATACTAATACATTGTGGTTGCAGATAAGTGCACATGTGCCCTCTGAGCTAGCGGGGAATTGGGGGAAGCTCACATGCAAGCTTTAGTCCTCCCCAGGCCTCATCTTGCGGAGGGAGCCTCAACTGAGCCGAAAATGCAGCGCACCAATGCACTTATGCGGCGCAATTGTGTGGCGCCCCCCTCGACGCTCGCGAAACAGAGGGCCTGATCATATAACTTTGCGTGGGGCCTCATGTTGGCCAGGGGCGGCCCTGGTCCCCCCCTCTCTTAGGTGTTCTGTTCCCGCATTTGACATTGGCCTTTCCAATAACAGCAGCATCTTTTTGTCCTGTCAACATGATCCATCATCATAATCTGTTCACATACTTAAGCTATGTCATACGTAAGGGAAAACTGAACATGGGAACAAAGTATAGCCTTGAGGAAGTTGAAGGCAATGTCAGACCTGAAGCTCAATTTATTTCTATTTGATTTCTAGGGTAAAGGTTGCAAACATTGTTGATAATGTATAAAGGATAGCTTTACTTGCTATTTAGCTACATGTGTTCTTGCAAAATTCTATTGCGTTTTGAGTTATTGTTTGATAAAAAAATACGTATTAAATGTCCATATTGCCCTCACTATTTTTTTTCTAGCTTTGTTAAATTGTATTTTTATGCATCATATTTGAAATATTGGACACATTTGTATAATACATGTAACATACTGTATTATGTAATGTCTTCCAGCCTATAGTAAACTATGAAGTTTCGCCCAACCTTTTAGCGCCACCTTCAGGTAAAGTAGTTTTGAACAACTGTGACAACATCTTACTAAGGCCGCGTTTACACGGAGACGAAACGGAGACGAAAACAAACCTTAGTCAATACCAAAAAAGTCTTCCGTCCACACGAAATTGGCTCAAGAAACGTGTCTGTCGTCCACACGAGACCGCTCGACCCGCTGTAGTACATATGCAGGGCCTGTAAGTGGCGCTGTACTTCCGCCACGAAATAAACCAAACGCAGCGAATAAGACCTCCCGAGCATGCTTGCCATGGTTGCCTGGTTGCCCTTCTGTTTATTATCCGCTGTGGATTTAGCAATATGTAGTTCATGTAGTTCTCCATGTCCACTTGTTGCTGATGGTTGTGGTAGCGGAGCTTTAGATTTTGCACTAACATCTGTATCATGGTCAGTAGCGTCTGGAGCACGAAAGCAACCCTGTTATCCGCCATTGTTGTTGTTGTTGTTGGCGAAACACATCCGCAATGGCGCGGGTGACGCGGGAATGAGCAACAGAGGTGGGAGAGGCAGGGCTATGGCGTAATCGTTATCAGGAAATGATCGTATAGGGTGTACACATGGAGCCGTTTGGCCCCCCAGAGCATTTCGTCCGCAGATCTACCCACCTTGGGAGCCGTTATCGTTATCCGCGTTTCCGTGTCGGCCTCGTGTGGACGAACCGTCCATACGATAGAGAACTGTAGCGGGTACAACCCGTTTCGTCACCGTGTAAACGTGGCCTAAGTAGTTCGTTTTCAAGTCCCTTTTAATGGGTAACCCCGCATAAACATCAAATCCAGTACTTTCAATTATGCATTTAAAGGTCTGTTTAATTGGATTTGTGTAAACTCCCGTACCATTCAAACTACCCTAATCAAACGATGATGTTAAATAATTGCAGGGTTATGGTTATTACTGACTGCCTATTATTACTCAAGAGATGTATTTTGAGTCATTTTATCCGATGCTCCTCGAGAGATAAAGACATTATAAGACTGATTTACAAGCTACAACTGCCCATGACTTAACTGTTTTTAATTAAATGGCTGCGGCTCAGGAGGTAGAGTGGTCGTTCGCCATTCAAAATGTTGTGATCCGATCCCCAGCCCCTGCATCAACATGTCAATGTGTCCTTGGGCAAGATACTTAACTCCTACTTGGGGTCCGTGAAGGAACACCACAATAAAGTTGGAACTTGAACTTAGCCGTCTAGTATTGACTGGTGGCACACTTCTCCTCCTACATGACCTCCATAAACCTCATCACTGCTATTCTGACTTATTTACGAGCGATGAAACGGTAGTAGCTTGCCACCAACAAGTGGGGCATGAGGGAGGTGTGTATTTCACATTGTTTATCTTACTTTACATTTGTCCTTCATCATGCTCATGAAAGACTCCTTAATACCCATGACAGTGTTAAAACGGTTGTACACAGCGGGGAACCATGGCTGCAATGGTTCCTTCCAGCCAGACAAGTTACAAAACAAATAAAGTCCTGTATCCCCTAATGCCAGCCTGCTGAGCTGCAGCAGCGATGACACAGAAGGCCTAAGCTGTAAAAACAAACGCCTGCATATTGTGGTGTTGTGGAAAAAAAGCGAGAGCAAACAGATGCAATGGGATGAGTTTTTTGTGCCACAACAATGTTGGATAGCGGTTTGAAGTCAAGGTCTGACAGCTAACCAGAGCTAAACATGAATTTACGGTACATTAAATATAACTTGATCCTTACCCTGAGCAATCCTTGGAAGTCTTAATTCTTGGACAAGGGTGGAGGTTTGACTGGCCCCACGCTCTGGCCGTACTTTGACTTTTTAAGTTAAATAAAAGAAGTAATATTCTTCCGGACAGGTGCAGATTTATTTTCTCTCTGAAAGTGAAATGAGAAGATAAAAGGAACAAGGTGATATTGGTGGGTTTCATTTTCAGCACATTATTTTTGCTGTCCAGCCTACAACTCTACTGTTCGGGTTCACTCTAGTTGCTCAAAACATGCAGCACACTTCCTGGTCAGCACTGAACAGCAGATATGATTTACTAAAAGTTGTAGAGTTAGCAACAAGCTGATGAACATAGAGTAGCATTTAGCGTCTAGAGAGACAAATATTATTCTCAGACGTTTGTTCAGACCAAAAACACAGCTGAGCTAACGTACATATTCTGAATCTGAAGATTGCAGATACCTGTTTATAGACATTATGACCCCACTATCTCCGAATAAAAAATGTGTTTGTCTTTAGCTAACTTATTGTTCTTGAGCTAACTTCTTTAGCTTCTTCACTGGCTTGGCTCTAACTTTGTCCGTCTGCTTTTCAATGCATGACAGGGAGTTTACAGTTTAAAAGCTTGTTTGTTAGGAGAACAAAAAACAATACAGTAAATAGTGCAGTGAAACCAAAACTATTACCTAAATGAGGCAGAAGAGCTTTGAAAAAGATTAGTCAAGTGTTAATCCTCTGACGGTTTTAAAATTGTGTCAGCTGATTAAAAGTAAAAAATCTGACTTTAATTTTGAGACTCAATAAGGTGAAATGTTCATGCAATGGTGTCTTAGTGAGTTTGTATCTGCGGGGCCATGGTGAATAGTTCATGACATATCACTAGATACTACCTTAGCTGAATATTCACAATGCTGACCTCTGCCTAATGCATGACCCAGGAATGAATGCTTCCCTTAGCGGCAATTAAATAAGGTGTCATACACTTGATACAGAATCTCGAGCGATTCAGCTGCCCAGTTTAACCCAACAGAAGTTAAACACTGTGTGCCAGCTCTTTCTGCGTTTGCTCAGATTTCTCAGGCTCTTTACCTAAGCACTTAAACATCTGTCAAAGAACTTGTTTGTAATTACACTCTTTCATTTGTGGAATTAAATGTGACGTCACCAATACAGAATATACACCGGTCTAGACGCCGACTTGTGCCATGTCAGTGCTATAATGCGACATATCCACAGATGATCATTTGGCAAAGCACAAATGGATCCAAGGAAACAGTGAATACTTGTGCCTTTGTGCACCATGTGATTCCTAGACACAGCGCTTTGCAAAGTTTGACCCAATTCTCCAAAGCTCAGCAGTTTTTCAAGTTGATTGTGCAGCAAGTCAATCAATGTGCACCAAGAAAACAAGGTGGAGGTTAAGAGTGTTTACATTCAATATAAGCCACTTTGACTATACAAAATAAAAACACTTTACTGTATACTCCATGTAAAGTCTTGACCCTAAGTATGAGAAAAGTATCACATTTTTATGATGGGTACATGCACAGGCTTTTGGAGCATGAAAGCAGTTCAATTGGACTTACAGATTCAGAGAAAATTATAAAAGGTATGGATTGATATAGCATTTTTCTAGGATTAGCAACCACTCAAAACATTCATTGACATTCATACACTGGTGCCACTTGGGGTTCAGATTTTGGAGAAGGACACTTTGACATGTAGAGTTCAGGAGCCAGGGATCAAACTGACATCCATGTATTGGCATATGTTAAGATCTCTGCTGCTTGTTAATGTTGTATGAACGCTCAGGAATACCTTTGAGGAGTCACCTGACAGAAAAGCATTGACACATGTTTTATTTTTTGTCCTCAATATGAATTAATAATCTACCTGTGTTTATTTTATTGCACTTCTCTTGCAGATTATATGGTAATCCATGGGACTATGTCCACCGCAACTGTTGTCTTCTTTGATCACAAATTTAAGATCCTGGCTTAACAGTCTATTAATTTACCACTCCATCGTCGCTTGACAGGCAGCAGAAACATAGATGTGCTCCAGTTTATAGAAATGAGATCATGTGTGTGTTGTACTGACCATCCCCGTCCGCCATGAATGCGCTTCAGGTCAAGGCATCCAATGGTGCCCTCAGTAATGACGAACAAGGAAAGAAGTCTCTGCCCTCCCGATTATGATTCCAGGCCAAATTAAGTGCAGCTACTGGAAATCTGTGTCAAGTCAACAGTGTGCCACCCGTCACCCAAAGTCTGAATCAGCTTGGAAGAAATACATTAAATTGTGATTTGATACATCTTTAAAACTCCGCTGCCACCACACCAGACGGTTTACACAGCATCAAGCTGAAAATACCTCACAGTAAATGCCGCTCTTAAAATGTACCTGACTGTGTGACGCAAGTTGAGTTGCTAATGACTTGCCATCAGGGTCAAGTCCGGTCAAACCGTCAGGGGGAATTTTGTTGCATCTAGCCATACAAAGATTAATCTTCTTGTTCTCTGAAGAGGAGCTCTCGACATGAATGTACAGTCTAATATGGATTGAGCCTTCCTTGTTTCTACTGGTAGAGGTCAGAGAGCTGCAGCTGACTCACCCCCAACTACTTTGAGACCAGTTTAACAAGCGGCAAGGCTCCCATACCACACCACAATACAGAAGGTCAGAACAGACTCCATGGAACTTCTTTTGAAGTCATCATTGTAAAGCACACATTACAGGAATTCATTGTGTGATCACAAGGTTTGTTTGATGTTGTGAGAGTGGTACTATACGTTTTAGATGCCTTCCTCTTATGATTTCTAAAAGCCTTTTGTTGACAGGGAATCTGGTCATTGCGCATAACAGGTATGTTACAATTGTAATGCTTTTAAGATGTCCATGTAAAAAATAAAAATTCAATTTTAAAAAAAGACACATTTTCTATATTCTTCTTTTTTACACAAAAATGTTTTAGATAAGTCACTTATCTTTATTAACGGGAGATTTTCCTCGTATAGCCGCATGTTTAAGTTCATGGTCTTTAGGTATGTAATTGATAAATGAATAACAGATGTTTTGTTGCTGTTCAAACCGATGAGGGGTGAAGCAGGTGGTAGCCAGGTCAGCCAGCAGATATTTGTTTAACTGTGCTGTCATTTACCTTTTTAATGTTTTTTATTTACAGATACAGACTTCCTCGCTCTTCTCAACATCATACAGTATGTTGCGTTTCAGGTCTGAACAACATGTCTGGCATTCTTTATCTTATCGCTGAGTTATCGAGCTGTTTAGGATCATAAAATGTAGTGTGCCAAATATAGCACACGTGTGATGCTAACATTTAGCCCGGGGAGACACTCTTGCACTGATGTAAAGCGCTGCTAACCCCTACAGCAACAGGCACCAGTGTCACCAATTAGCACAAAGAGAAGGTAGAGGGAATAGGAGGGCGACAGATGAGTGAGGGGGGGATTTAGTGTTGGATGGAAGACTGAGCTCCCTAATGGGAAGGTCAGGAGGACAAGGAAGGATGATAATGAGGCGATCCTGTGACAGGCTGGTGTAACGGAAAGACTTGTGTTCTCTTCCAAAATGTTGTTTACTGTTGACGCTAGCTACTTATCAAATAATACAAGATAATCATGAAAATTGTGAACATATTAAAAGGATTTTAAGTTATTAAATGAGCATAATAATCACACTGAATCTTTAACTATGATGTTATTTTGTATAAACCTACAATAAATATATATTTTGACACAGTTTGATTTGGTTTCATGCGTTTATTTTTATTTTTGTATTAATTTAGATTTATTTATTAATTACATTTACATAGAGTAGGCAGTAAAGACAATGAATAGAGTTATTTAGAAATGTTAAGTCATTAATAAAGTGTATTAATGCATTTTGTGAGGGATCAGTCTTTAACCATATGTGACGTAATTTTACATAATATATTGTGTGGGATGGATACATAAGTAGAGTACAGACAATAAATATAAATAATCTCATATTTATTCGTAACAAATTAGCTTGTTGCTCCTTCAAGTGAAAAAGATGAATGAAATATTGAAGTAGGTATTAACTATATATATATATATATATATATACCTACAGTACACTAACAAGCAGAGAGATTTCCCTTGTAAAAGGTTAGAAACATGGAAGATTTTTTTTAAAAACCCACTTTGTATCTTTCCTCATTACCGCCCCCCTGTCTCCCCCATGCTGTATCTCTCTCCTCTCGTAGAGACACATGGCGCTCTGGCATGCCACTCATTCCGTTATAACAAGCCACATTCCCTGGAACACTTCCTCCTCTCTGTCCCTGCTTGTGGTCCCTGGGTCCCAGAGCAGACCCCCTCCCCCTGCCCTCTTTCCTTCACCCGCCCCCTCTGGTGCTTATCCCTGGGCGTCTGTGGCTCCCACTGCAGAGAACCACAAGCAGCCAGAGCTTTCCATTGAACTGTCTCTGTCTGCCTTGATGGTCACCCTTGATAATTTTGCTGCTCGGTGTGTGTAGGGAAGGAAGAGAGCATCCAGCACCAGGAACTAAACACAGCAAACCAGTGGAAACCTGGAGAGACTGACTCCATCACACCCATGAGAGACATGGGAGGAAAGGAAAAGAAGATTTTGGTAATGGCAAATGTTCCCAACTACCAAGGGTGAGTCCTCTGCTGCACTTTTGACCCATCTACACTGGCTTTTTGTGTTATTTCGCAAAATTGTAATCTAATCTAAGTAATCTTAAACTTTAATGATGATCATGTTTTGAATTCTAGCACCTTTTTTCCTGTGGTATCAGTTACACACAGGGCAAGTAGCCACTTGTCCAGTTACATGGCACACTTATTTGTTACAATAGCTAACTCAGCTGTTGGTTTGTGATAATTTTTTGGTAAAAGATCTATAATTAATCTATTCTAAATATGTTTTATTTAAATATATTTCATTTAAAAAACACAAAAATGAAATATTTATTTGGGCTTTAGAATGAAATAACACACCAGGTCATGATGTCATGATGTAGATTTCAGTGCAATAATAAAAAAAAAAACATATTTTTCCCAATTAAAAAATAATGTAAAGTTCATTTTATGCATTTAAATGTATTTATGTAAGTTGTGTTGCTCATACAGTGGTGGACTAAAATAGGAGCTCTGCTTTGTTCTTGGCATAATGTAAGAGTGCTTTGAGTTGAAGTTCTACAGTTACAATCTTCTGCAGAGGTTGGTGAGTTGTTGCCAGAGAGACGGATTGGAGGGGCTGTGGGCACTGAATACGTCTGTTAGGGCCAAAATGAGTGTGTATACCTACGTCAATGAAAGTTTTGTGTGCAAAAGATCCAAATGTATGATTGGAGTTTGTGCCTTTTTAAAGCTGCTGTAGTCTACTTACCATGTTTATTTATGCTTGTGTTTGTATATGGTGTGTACAGCAGAATTTCAGGGTCACCAGGGGATCGATAACAATTTGGCCCCCATTCCAAGAATAACAGCGGTGATACCTTGATCATGACTTGGCTCGGGCAGTGTCGAAAGCTCCAGTGAGCTGGTATTCTCGAGGGGAGGGTATGTGGAGTTTGGATGGGGGGAAAAAAACCTGTCGGTCACTTGACACAGTCGTGTCAGGCAGTGTTGAATTTGATGCCTATTAATTTGAGAAGTGTCTGCGACCCCTTGAGTGTCCCCCTAATTAGGGAGTGTGGGCTGGGAAACAAGTTCAGTTCCTTTTGTTTTTTCCAGGTAACGTTGCAGCTGAACAGTTTGTCCTTTAGCTGCATGTCTGTCCGTCTACATTCAAGGTCCCTTCAGAAGTCTGACACTGTATAGGTTTACTGTATTTTCCTGAATTTTGCTTACTTAAACTGACCGAAGACACATTTGGATTAATCATAATGTCCTGTACTGTTCTATTCTCTCCTATACACACCTACTCAGAGACACCTCCCTCGCATTCCTATGGTTTATAGGCTTTGATGGCTGTTTCCATGTGACTACTAAACCAGGACAGCAGAGGCCAGAGAGAGAGAGAGAGAGAGAGAGAGAGATAGCACCCTGGAGCGAAGACTGTCCACTGAAGGCAGCCGCTCGTAAAGAGCCCCCAAATCTAGCCTGTTGCTGTTTCTCTACATGTCACAAACAAACCCAAGGACTTGGCTTTACTTGCACACTTACTTAACCTGTAGCCTATATACACATGAATGCATGTACATGTGAACACAACACTGGCAGACATGTATCAGACATGTGTCTCTGCTGGCCAGTTGATGTTATCTTGGCTTAAAGCGACTGCAACGTCTGTTTACCTAGCAGCAGATACTCAAACAAACTCACCGTGATTTATTGAGCAATATTCAAGTCCGACTGAGTCCCACTGCTTATTATTGGCTTATTATTATTAGTATTTTATTTCAATGTGTCATATACTGCCACTCAAAGCGAACTATCATTGTAAATGTCATTACATCAGCATATTCTTGTAGCCAGAGAAACTATTTAAATGATATATTTTAAATGGTTAAGACACCTTGTTTTTACCTTACAAAAGCAAACAAGAGTCATCTGGGGTTCTGTTTTTCAGTTGGGAAACTCACTGCTGACAGCTGTTGATAATCAATAAATAGCGCGACTGCGCAAGTGTAAAACGTAAGCGTACAGCACCACATCTTCTATTTCTATCTGTTTAAAGACACGATAGGATATGTACAGCTGATTTGAGTGTCAGGCTCCTCCAACAATACAAGATTTACATGTAAAATAGAATAAGATAAAAACTAAATAAACAATTACTTATTCACTTATAGGAAGTCACTTTGGATAAAAACGTCAGCTACAGATGTACAGTAAATGAAATGTAATGATAAATACTTAGAATAAATTCTGTATACTGTAATAATATTTAAAGTTGAGGACAGCCATTTTTTTACCGGCTTCCAGTCCTTTAGCTAAACCGGCTTAACACAAACCCATCATCAATAAAACCTTTTTAAAAAGACAGGCAGAAAAAATATTTCAGAGTATTTTGGCATAGCTTAATAGTTTTGTGTGAGGTTCACTTCTTTTAATTTCACATTTTCAATAAGGAAGTATGTCCACAAATATAGTGAACAAATTGCCAGATGTACTAACTTACCTTGTTGTATTACATTCTAGTTTGATTAAGGGCCATTTATGAAGAGGGTACACATATTTCTTGTGGGCCTGGTTAGAGCACTTTATTTCCACTGCAATAGTTTTATGTTACCACTCTGACCCCTGTACCCTTGTCTATTACAAGATATAAAGAGGAGTGACACAGAGGAGTGTTTGTTATCACCTGTTGCTACCGTCTTTCATAGTGTCCCTCTTTTTATTGTCTCAATTGTCCTGAGCTTGTACAATTAGCCTGCTGAACTAAACCCACATCTATGTGTAGACTTTTAAAAAGCATTTTGGCACAATCCGAAACATGGAGAAATAATCTGACCCCTCCAATAAGCTTAATCAACACGTATCGGGCGTATGCTTTTATAAATTCCCTTAAACCCCATTGACAGCCATTATAAATACATTTTGGGATATTAAATTCCTGTAGGCAGGTTTCAGAGTGATGTTTCCTCTCAACACTCTGCTCTTGTGGCACATTTGGCATTTTAGGGGGGGGGATCTAAGCGATGCCACCCCCCCCTTTTTTTGTTCTCCGGCTCTTACTCTTCTAAAGTGGTGGAGTGGACTCATACAGCGCTCGGGGGTCTCCTTGATCCATTGCTACTTTAGGAAATATGAGCCGCATGCAGGGCTTCCGATCAGTTACATGGAAGGATTATGATAGAGAAGACAGATAGGAACCCCCCTGCTATTTTATAGAGGGGGATTACCAAGGGGCCGCCAAGCAAAGTAAACATACACAACTACGGCATCGCTTGGACAGCGACAGACTCAGAATTGGCATGCATGCTCACATAAAAAACGCCACATACCATACACAAAACCCTTATGTAAGTGCTGGATAAGGCAACAACTGCAATGAGTCAAATGACCACAATGGAAAGCAAACTAATCAGTTGATTCCTGTTTGCCTGGCAACAAGCCTTGTGGCGGCTCTGCCTCCTAACGGTTTTTATCTTATGGGCCTTTTCCATTGTTGGTGATGGCGTGCCCCTTGACCCTCGCCCTGAATAAGGGGAACCCACAAATAAAGCCCTTTAAAGTGAGTGGCCCGAGGTCACACAGCCTCCTAGGAGGGCCAGTGATCCTCAGCGGCCAACACCATCAAAACAGGCGTAAGAGTTCTTAAAAAGGCCTTCTTCAAAACATAGAGTTTAAAGAAACAGACGGGGTGGTGGAAAGGTCAGACAACTGTTGTGTCGCTCAGTGAGTGGTGGAGGAAATACTCAGATTCCTTACTATAAAATAAAGCATTTATACAAATAGAACACCTACTTTCAGGTGTTTTTAGAAAACTAAAAGACACATATAGTACCAGTACAATTTAGTTGAATATCTTAGCCATTATAAACATGTGCCTTGTAATTTGAAAAATGCAGATTACAGTGCATTCAGATTATCTGAAATATTACTCCCCAATAGGTTGAGTTTTGAGAGAGAGTTTTGCAGGCTTGCTAAAGCTTATGTTCAGGAAAAATGATAATCTATCAAATTAACTTCAGACCTCATGGTCACTTTGGCCCAAACACCTATGTTGTGATTCCCCTCAAAATATTAAGAACGTTATTAATGAGAGTAGTTTGTTATGATTGTGTAAGTCGTCTGCAGAGTACATTAGGCCTCTCGTGGTAATGACAAACAAACCAACAAAGATGGTTCAGATGGATACTCATGTTGAAATTCTGTAAAAGTTGTCTGAAAAAAATCTTTGTATTTCTAATGACAAAACTGCATTTTATGAATTTATCCAGATAGTTGCCATTGTTTTTGGTTAAGAATTCTAATACTGTAAACATATCTTGTCTTAAATGCACAATTTCAAAACCAGCCTCGTACAATAAACTTCGTTATCTTCTTTTTAACAATATCAACTGAGTGGTCTGAATGTATTGGCCACATTGGTGCATCGGCAGACCAAACCCATGGCCTCATATCCATAGGAAGTAAACAATTATAATATCTGTAAATAAATCAAAGAATGTAAAAAAGGCAACTTAAATAACATTGGCAGATGCATCCCTGGCCTCTCGTTTGGTTTCAGCACAGGAGTTGTAATCCTGCCCCGAGATGCTGAAGAAAAGCCCCTGGCTGTTACATGCCCTGTGCATCAGGGGCTCATGCAGCTTGTTGAAACTACAGCCCCTCTCTGACCTCTGTAATTTTTGAGCAAAGGCAGGACATTTACACTCTGGAGGTATAAATATCCCCAGTGATCTTCAATGACTCCCCCAGAGGCTCAACAGGTAGAGCACAGCAGAAAGCCAGCTGTCGCCAGCAGGCGTCAGGCAGGATTTCCCCAGCCGGATCAGAGACACTGTGCCCACTGAAGGCCTGGTCAAAGGATATGCCCTGCTACTTCAACAGTGTAGATTAGAGTTGAGCAATAGGTTAGGGAAGGGATTTCGCTATACTATTTATGCCGACGCAGTAATCCCTTTAGTGTCAGGCAAGTAAAAGCCATGTCGTTGTTGGATTTAGGTATTTCATTGTCTTATCTTTAAACATTTATTTCTGGTTAGTTTAACTCTAGATTGTTTCTTAATTAAATAGGGTTGTAACAAAAGATTACTATGTGCAATTTATTTTTACAACATTTATTTTGCATATTTTCTCTTTTTTATGTATTAATTTGAGTAGCAGCCCATAACAATTTGCAGAAGCAAATGTGTTGCATTCAAATAGCTTGTTTTGCCTTGACCACCAGTCAGAATAAAGAAGATTTAAACCAGAAATGTTCACACACAACATCTTTCTCTTGATGGATGATGGAGAAAGCATTCATTTTCAAATGTATTTTAAATGTTAATAAACAGCTTGATGTAATTTCAGGACAGACAAGAGGACGCTGTGTAATGAGTCTGTTTCTGACCAGAAGAACGTTCAACTTTCATCATCTGCTGTACCACCACCGATACCCATGTCCCCCATCGTAGAAAAAATGGAGGGGCTGAAGGCGATCCGCAACCCGCAGCAACAGCCTTCGTCTGGGCCGACTGGCCTTCTACCGGCACCTGGAGAAGGTGGAGACCATGCGCTGCTTCTGGGAGCTCAAACATGTGGAGCTGGAGGGAGGAAACCAGCAGGTAACAGGCACTGCCTTATTTTCTCTTCACCCTTATCGTCCACATAGCACTAATGCACCAGCTTCCTAAGAATTGGGGTTGATCAGAGAAATTGGTGTGTTCACTGGTTTCTGGTACTCCCTACTTCCTTTTGTGTTTTAACTTTTTTAAGGACACTTTAGTAGAACAACTCCAAACCCTGATGCTTTTGAAATGATAATTTGTCCAAAAAAACAGACTTCTACATTTACTAGCATTTAGTATAAAGTATATGCAACTGTTGTGGAAAAGAAAATTGTGTCATACAATAAAAAAACAGTATGGCTCTTAAAATCTTGATCCCTCTTTTTGCTGACTAAAAATAAAAGAATGAGCAACTGAATCAAACATTGACTTTTAGGTCCACCATACAGTCGGTTACGGTAGTTAAGAGTGCATGAGATCTGCCGCTGTACTTGCGCCCCCTGATTGGACTGCTGCCATGTGTCACAATCAGCAGTTTGTGCAGAGGGGAGGAAGAGGCGAACTGAAATAAACCGTCACAAACACTATTCCGGTTCAATGCACCTGTTGGCAGGAACACCATGCAGTAACAGGTGGAATATAACAAGCTCACTAAAGCTATCTGCAGATCTTTTAGTGTTTTTATGGTCTCTTTGAACCTGCTCAACCAAAATATCTGTCACCCTCACACACAATTATCAATCAATTTGCTTAGCTGCCACAAGATGGCAGCCCTGGCCAGATTGCAATACTCATTTGGAAAAATGAATACAGGAACCTTGCAGTTATTACCTTGAGTTATTGTTAAACATTATAACACAACCCCAGCTACTCGAGTTGTGAGTAACCAAAGGGAACTCAGTCAATAGGACCACTTATAGATTATGACGAAAAAGTCAAATTGACTGTCATCAGGCAGGTATTAGAATAAGTAACTGTAGAGCTGGCTGAAGAGGCCGTTGTCAAAGTTATTTTTAGGAATTTGTTCTCATTCAAAGTGAGTGTGATGAAGGGCAGAATATATTTTGATTATTTGTTACGATAAAGAATTATTTGTTTCCCTGGCACAAAATAAATGAAAAACAGGCAAAAAAGAAACAGAAAAACGTTGGCATTGGTATGGACAAAGGCCAAAATGACATGTGCAATTCACTGCTGACTGTACTGTAATAGAATCAACAAGCAACAGGGATTCTCTTTGTAACCTAAAAAAAAAAAACTTTGTCTCACCAACAGGTACATTTTAACAAATACATGTACTATTGAGTGAATATGAAGGACTTAAGCTTAACTTAAAACATGTTTGTCATATGTGCTATCAAGTGTTCTACATATTGTGATAATATGATTTGTAAATAATTTTGGCCACAATTATCATGTAGTGAAATCTGATACTGTGGTTTGTGTTGTAAATATATAGACCAACAGTTATTAAATATAAAGTGTGGAAGTGTAGAAGTTGTTCATTTCCTGCAATCATTGGAAACTGCTCTTGCTAAGAGTAATTATAATTATTTCCTATGTTTGTGACCAATTCAGACGCTTTTTAAATATTATTTATAACCTATGAAGAACCATGATAAGTTATACACTCTTTCATATGTATGGTCTGATCTCAGTGTAACTACTGTAGATGTAGGCAAATTTAGCATTTACATTATGTTGGGAATTTATTTTCTTGTCTGTAAATCAGTGCTGCTCTCAAAGTGAACACCAGGGAGCGCTAAAGGGAACGTTAATTTAAGATCCTCAGCCTATGATGGGGCCAAGTAAATATCTCTCACCCTCCACTCTATCTCTGAACTCTGACCTTCGCTGCACCTTCGCTCTGTCCTTTCTTCCCCCCTGGTTTCCCCTCCTTCGTTTGTAGTCTTCTTAGACTACTTGTAACAGTTCCTGGAACATGCAGGTCAGCCACCAGATCCACCAGCTTCATTAACAAACGCTGTCACTCCAGCCCTGCTCTAATTCCCACTGGGGAATATTTCCCCTACCAGGGGTCCTGCTCTGTAACCCCTCGTCCCGCCCCACACCTGTTGGCTTAAATTAAGCTTTAGACTGTTCCAGAAGTTTATGAATGTATGGCAACCTGCTCACTTTAGCTGCATGAAAAAAAGCGTTTTTCTTCTCTATTCGGATAATAATAAATGTAAAACATTGGCAAATATCAATTGGCAATCTCTATACACGTTACCATTTAAATAGATTTTTTTTGGGAGAAAAATAGTATAGGTGTTAATTATAGGTTTGGCAGGGCATGGGGCGGGATCTGATCTGCTGGACTGCAGTGGTTTCATTCCACTATCCAGAATAAATCATACCACCCAGACACATAGCTGTCACACACACACAGAGGCATTCAAAGTCCAAATAGGAAACTGTGCAGTCCTCTGCTGACAGCACAAGTAAATTGGATCTGCACATCTTAATGCTCATTTATACGAACACAAACACAGTCACTGCAGTCTGTGGGTGGGACGCGTGACTGGGCGATAAGTGACTGAGTGGTAATAAATACATGCCATTATTCCGGAGAGAAATAAATTACCTGCCGGTTCAAGTTTGAACACATTTAACTGAAAGCGTGCTACTATTTGAATTAATGAAAATTATATAATTGAAATGTTTTGATACCTGTGATGACTGATAAGGGATGGAAGCAGGGGCGTAAAAACATGAGCCCGAAATCCCTGAGAAGGACCCCACCCACTGTCAGCCACAAATCAAACTGAGCGTTTTTTATTTATATTTAATAATTGAAACATTTTACCTTTATCTTTTTTCAATTAATGCTTCAATTATATTTTCCTGCAAATATTAGATTTCACTACAAATCCAAATGTTAATGCCAAGCCTAACCCACCCTGTCTTGTGGAGATGCAAACAAAAAAAGGATCTAGGATGTGTAATATGTTTGTGTGTAAACTCGCAATTTAAATGCATATAAGATACAAGTCCAAAATAACTCTGCAGGACTCCACCCGTCTCACACATTGTCCCACAAACCAAAGTAATTCATAATCACGAAATCTATATATTTTCATTTAATGATTTAGTTATATTTCCTTCTAAATCATATTTTTCCTTACAGCCTTAGCTTTCAATTAAATACTTTTCCAACCTGTCTTGTGGAAATGCCCAAAAAAACTTTACATTTATATTTTAATATGAGAAACTAAGATGCGTGATAACTGTGTGTTATTACATTACATGTCACTTGTTAGACACTTTTATCCAAAATACATTCAAAACCGTGGGCAATATGGAGCAATACAGGAGCAATATGGGGTGAAATGTCTTGCCCAGGGACACAACGACATGCTGACTGCAGCGGTATTTAAACCAGTCCCCCCCTGATACGAAGATCAGCGCACTAACGCACTGAGCCAAATCCTCCCCTATTGTGCAATATAAACGCATGTTATGTTATTAAACCCCCCTTATTACCAGGAATATTATGAATATTAGAACATGGTCTTGGTGTCATATTTGGCCCCTGCTAGAAGTGAGTTGGCCATTTTGAAGTGTAAATTGAGTAATATCACTTTAAATGTTCTCAGTGTCATCTCGATGATAGTGATAGTGAATCTGGAGACGTTGATTTTTTATGGAAAACCTTCAGGATTAAACAAATGTACCCTATTTGAAGCATTCAAAACAGGATATTGAGCAGGTGTTTCTTTTTCGTCCAGGGTAGAAACTAAAATACACTTTTATTTTGTGTTTATGGGCTTGAAGGATAGATTTAACTGTGCTTAGCCATTATTTTGAAACATTTCATGTGTAGAAAGGTGTGCCTGTGTGATTTACGGAGTAGAGATTATATCTTGTCTCCACCCGTCACGGAGGCTTTACAGTACAGCCTTGGCAACCATTGAAACATGATAAACATTTCTGATTCATGGCAACCCTTGGACCCCAGACCTCTCTGTTATATAACAACCATCATATCGCCTGTCCCACTATAGAAGTGATCCTCCGCTCTTTCATCCTTACATATGAGTTATATTTACATAAAGTATATACCAATATAATATCTTATACCCCTTTAACAAAACCATTCCTTCTGCTCAATTCATTGTGTTAAATAAGATATTTTGTCCCATTAAATGACCCTCCAAATTAAGAATGCTTCCTAATTTAGATCAGGAATACTAGGCAAATAGTAGGGGGACTTCACAAGAATCTGACCAAGGATTTGATACCAGCCACTCGATACTTGCCGCTTCTCAAGGTGTTGAGCGGGCGATAACCCAGCCATGCCCTACTGCACTATCTAAAAAAGAGAACGATATACTTAACCCAACTTTGCTTGGCTTGGTTCTTTCTGACAAAGTGTCCAATATGAAAGAAAACATTAAAACACAAATATGAAAAGAGATACTCAAAGAAACATTGCATTTATAATGAGTTAAAACAATGCATAAGTTAATTTCTTGAGACTAAAAAACAACCTGAATGAAAATGAAATTAACAAGTGTTTATTGAAATGATATACAAAAGCAAAGTGTTTATGCTATTAATGTATACTTATGTCAAGGGTTGCTTCGTGGGCTGCGGATAAGAGAGGATATAACATGTGTCTTTCACTAGAGGGAGCCAGAGAGACCGTGGCTGTAGGATTTATTGTCCACATTTGCATACCGTACGTGACTTTCACTACAGTATTTTGAATGAAAATAATCTGTTTTCTGGAAATTGAGTTAAGATGTTTAAGTGATAATGAAAGAGAAACCCTTTGGTGGCTCAATATAAATATTCCGCTCATTATTGATCAATCCGTTTCCAGTAAAAAAATAAGAAGCATACTAATACATTGTGGTTGCAGATAAGTGCACATGTGCCCTCTGAGCTAGCGGGGAATTGGGGGAAGCTCACATGCAAGCTTTAGTCCTCCCCAGGCCTCATCTTGCGGAGGGAGCCTCAACTGAGCCGAAAATGCAGCGCACCAATGCACTTATGCGGCGCAATTGTGTGGCGCCCCCCTCGACGCTCGCGAAACAGAGGGCCTGATCATATAACTTTGCGTGGGCCTCATGTTGGCCAGGGGCGGCCCTGGTCCCCCCCTCTCTTAGGTGTTCTGTTCCCGCATTGACATTGGCCTTTCCAATAACAGCAGCATCTTTTTGTCCTGTCAACATGATCCATCATCATAATCTGTTCACATACTTAAGCTATGTCATACGTAAGGGAAAACTGAACATGGGAACAAAGTATAGCCTTGAGGAAGTTGAAGGCAATGTCAGACCTGAAGCTCAATTTATTTCTATTTGATTTCTAGGGTAAAGGTTGCAAACATTGTTGATAATGTATAAAGGATAGCTTTACTTGCTATTTAGCTACATGTGTTCTTGCAAATTCTATTGCGTTTGAGTTATTGTTTGATAAAAAAATACGTATTAAATGTCCATATTGCCCTCACTATTTTTTTTTCTAGCTTTGTTAAATTGTATTTTATGCATCATATTTGAAATATTGGACACATTTGTATAATACATGGTAACATACTGTATTATGTAATGTCTTCCAGCCTATAGTAAACTATGAAGTTTCGCCCAACCTTTTAGCGCCACCTTCAGGTAAAAGTAGTTTTGAACAACTGTGACAACATCTTACTAAGGCCGCGTTTACACGGAGGACGAAACGGAGACGAAAACAAACCTTAGTCAATACCAAAAAAAGTCTTCCGTCCACACGAAATTGGCTCAAGAAACGTGTCTGTCGTCCACACGAGACCGCTCGACCCGCTGTAGTACATATGCAGGGCCTGTAAGTGGCGCTGTACTTCCGCCACGAAATAAACCAAACGCAGCGAATAAGACCTCCCGAGCATGCTTGCCATGGTTGCCTGGTTGCCCTTCTGTTTATTATCCGCTGGTGGATTTAGCAATATGTAGTTCATGTAGTTCTCCATGTCCACTTGTTGCTGATGGTTGTTGTAGCGGAGCTTTAGATTTTGCACTAACATCTGTATCATGGTCAGTAGCGTCTGGAGCACGAAAGCAACCCTGTTATCCGCCATTGTTGTTGTTGTTGTTGGCGAAACACATCCGCAATGGCGCGGGTGACGCGTGAATGAGCAACAGAGGTGGGGAGAGGCAGGGCTTATGGCGTAATCGTTATCAGGAAATGATCGTATAGGGTGTACACATGGAGCCGTTTGGCCCCCCAGAGCATTTCGTCCGCAAGATCTACCCCCTTGGGAAGCCGTTATCGTTATCCGCGTTTTCCGTGTCGGCCTCGTGTGGACGAACCGTCCATACGATATAGAACTGTAGCGGGTACAACCCGTTTCGTCACCGTGTAAACGTGGCCTAAGTAGTTCGTTTTCAAGTCCCTTTAATGGGTAACCCCGCATAAACATCAAATCCAGTACTTTCAATTATGCATTTAAAGGTCTGTTTAATTGGATTTGTGTAAACTCCCGTACCATTCAAACTACCCTAATCAAACGATGATGTTAAATAATTGCAGGGTTATGGTTATTACTGACTGCCTATTATTACTCAAGAGATGTATTTTGAGTCATTTTATCCGATGCTTCCTCGAGAGATAAAGACATTATAAGACTGATTTACAAGCTACAACTGCCCATGACTTAACTGTTTTTAATTAAATGGCTGCGGCTCAGGAGGTAGAGTGGTCGTTCGCCATTCAAAATGTTGTGATCCGATCCCCAGCCCCTGCATCAACATGTCAATGTGTCCTTGGGCAAGATACTTAACTCCTACTTGGGGTCCGTGAAGGAACACCACAATAAAGTTGGAACTTGAACTTAGCCGTCTAGTATTGACTGGTGGCACACTTCTCCTCCTACATGGACCTCCATAAACCTCATCACTGCTATTCTGACTTATTTACGAGCGATGAAACGGTAGTAGCTTGCCACCAACAAGTGGGGCATGAGGGAGGTGTGTATTTCACATTGTTTATCTTACTTTACATTGTCCTTCATCATGCTCATGAAAGACTCCTTAATACCCATGGACAGTGTTAAAAAACGGTTGTACACAGCGGGGAACCATGGCTGCAATGGTTCCTTCCAGCCAGACAAGTTACAAAACAAATAAAGTCCTGTATCCACTAATGCCAGCCTGCTGAGCTGCAGCAGCGATGACACAGAAGCCTAAGCTGTAAAAACAAACGCCTGCATATTGTGGTGTTTGTGGAAAAAAAGCGAGAGCAAACAGATGCAATGGGATGAGTTTTTTGTGCACAACAATGTTGGATAGCGGTTTGAAGTCAAGGTCTGACAGCTAACCAGAGCTAAACATGAATTACGGTACATTAAATATAACTTTGATCCTTACCCTGAGCAATCCTTGGAAGTCCTTAATTCTTGGACAAGGGTGGAGGTTTGACTGGCCCCACGCTCTGGCCGTACTTTGACTTTTTAAGTTAATAAAGAGAAGTAATATTCTTCCGGACAGGTGGCAGATTTATTTTCTCTCTGAAAGTGAATGAGAAGATAAAAGGAACAAGGTGATATTGGCTGGTTTTCATTTTCAAGCACATTATTTTTGCTGTCCAGCCTACAACTCTAACTGTTCGGAGTTCACTCTAGTTGCTCAAAACATGCAGCACACTCTCCTGGTCCAGCACTGAACAGCAGATATGATTTACTAAAAGTTGTAGAGTTAGCAACAAGCTGATGAACATAGAGTAGCATTTAGCGTCTAGAGAGACAAAGTATTATTCTCAGACGTTTGTTTCAGACCAAAAACACAGCTGAGCTAACGTACATATTCTGAATCTGAAGATTGCAGATACCTGTTTATAGACATTATGACCCCACTATCTCCGAATAAAAAAATGTGTTTGTCTTTAGCTAACTTATTGTTCTTGAGCTAATTCTTTAGCTTCTTCACTGGCTTGGCTCTAACTTTGTCCGTCTGCTTTTCAATGCATGACAGGGAGGTTTACAGTTTAAAAGCTTGTTTGTTAGGAGAACAAAAAACAATACAGTAAATAGTGCAGTGAAACCAAAACTATTACCTAAATGAGGCAGAAGAGCTTTGAAAAAGATTAGTCAAGTGTTAATCCTCTGACGGTTTTAAAATTGTGTCAGCTGATTAAAAGTAAAAAATCTGACTTTAATTTTGAGACTCAATAAGGTGAAATGTTCATGCAATGGTGTCTTAGTGAGTTTGTATCTGCGGGGCCATGGTGAATAGTTCATGACATATCACTAGATACTACCTTAGCTGAATATTCACAATGCTGACCTCTGCCTAATGCATGACCCAGGAATGAATGCTTCCCTTAGCGGCAATTAAATAAGGTGTCATACACTTGATACAGAATCTCGAGCGATTCAGCTGCCCCAGTTAACCCAACAGAAGTTAAACACTGTGTGCCAGCTCTTTCTGCGTTTGCTCAGATTTCTCAGGCTCTTTACCTAAGCACTTAAACATCTGTCAAAGAACTTGTTTGTAATTACACTCTTTCATTTGTGGAATTAAATGTGACGTCACCAATACAGAATATACACCGGTCTAGACGCCGACTTGTGCCATGTCAGTGCTATAATGCGACATATCCACAGATGATCATTTGGCAAAGCACAAATGGATCCAAGGAAACAGTGAATACTTGTGCCTTTGTGCACCATGTGATTCCTAGACACAGCGCTTTGCAAAGTTTGACCCAATTCTCCAAAGCTCAGCAGTTTTTCAGTTGATTGTGCAGCAAGTCAATCAATGTGCACCAAGAAAACAAGGTGGAGGTTAAGAGTGTTTACATTCAATATAAGCCACTTTGACTATACAAAATAAAAAACACTTTACTGTATACTCCATGTAAAGTCCTTGACCCTAAGTATGAGAAAAGTATCACATTTTTATGATGGGTACATGCACAGGCTTTTGGAGCATGAAAGCAGTTCAATTGGACTTACAGATTCAGAGAAAATTATAAAAGGTATGGATTGATATAGCATTTTTCTAGGATTAGCAACCACTCAAAACATTCATTGACATTCATACACTGGTGCCACTTGGGGTTCAGATTTTGGAGAAGGACACTTTGACATGTAGAGTTCAGGAGCCAGGGATCAAACTGACATCCATGTATTGGCATATGTTAAGATCTCTGCTGCTTGTTAATGTTGTATGAACGCTCAGGAATACCTTTGAGGAGTCACCTGACAGAAAAGCATTGACACATGTTTTATTTTTTGTCCTCAATATGAATTAATAATCTACCTGTGTTTATTTTATTGCACTTCTCTTGCAGATTATATGGTAATCCATGGGACTATGTCCACCGCAACTGTTGTCTTCTTTGATCACAAATTTAAGATCCTGGCTTAACAGTCTATTAATTTACCACTCCATCGTCGCTTGACAGGCAGCAGAAACATAGATGTGCTCCAGTTTATAGAAATGAGATCATGTCTGTGTGTTGTACTGACCATCCCCGTCCGCCATGAATGCGCTTCAGGTCAAGGCATCCAATGGTGCCCTCAGTAATGACGAACAAGGAAAGAAGTCTCTGCCCTCCCGATTATGATTCCAGGCCAAATTAAGTGCAGCTACTGGAAATCTGTGTCAAGTCAACAGTGTGCCACCCGTCACCCAAAGTCTGATCAGCTTGGAAGAAATACATTAAATTGTGATTTGATACAATCTTTAAAACTCCGCTGCCACCACACCAGACGGTTTACACAGCATCAAGCTGAAAATACCTCACAGTAAATGCCGCTCTTAAAATGTACCTGACTGTGTGACGCAAGTTGAGTTGCTAATGACTTGCCATCAGGGTCAAGTCCGGTCAAACCGTCAGGGGGAATTTTGTTGCATCTAGCCATACAAAGATTAATCTTCTTGTTCTCTGAAGAGGAGCTCTCGACATGAATGTACAGTCTAATATGGATTGAGCCTTCCTTGTTTCTACTGGTAGAGGTCAGAGAGCTGCAGCTGACTCACCCCCAACTACTTTGAGACCAGTTTAACAAGCGGCAAGGCTCCCATACCACACCACAATACAGAAGGTCAGAACAGACTCCATGGAACTTCTTTTGAAGTCATCATTGTAAAGCACACATTACAGGATTCATTGTGTGATCACAAGGTTTGTTTGATGTTGTGAGAGTGGTACTATACGTTTTAGATGCCTTCCTCTTATGATTTCTAAAAGCCTTTTGTTGACAGGGAATCTGGTCATTGCGCATAACAGGTATGTTACAATTGTAATGCTTTTAAGATGTCCATGTAAAAATAAAAATTCAATTTTAAAAAAAGACACATTTTCTATATTCTTCTTTTTACACAAAAATGTTTTAGATAAGTCACTTATCTTTATTAACGGGAGATTTTCCTCGTATAGCCGCATGTTTAAGTTCATGGTCTTTAGGTATGTAATTGATAATGAATAACAGATGTTTTGTTGCTGTTCAAAACCGATGAGGGGTGAAGCAGGTGGTAGCCAGGTCAGCCAGCAGATATTTGTTTAACTGTGCTGTCATTTACCTTTTTAATGTTTTTTATTTACAAGATACAGACTTCCTCGCTCTTCTCAACATCATACAGTATGTTGCGTTTCAGGTCTGAACAACATGTCTGGCATTCTTTATCTTATCGCTGAGTTATCGAGCTGTTTAGGATCATAAAATGTAGTGTGCCAAATATAGCACACGTGTGATGCTAACATTTAGCCCGGGGAGACACTCTTGCACTGATGTAAAGCGCTGCTAAACCCCTACAGCAACAGGCACCAGTGTCACCAATTAGCACAAAGAGAAGGTAGAGGGAATAGGAGGGCGACAGATGAGTGAGGGGGGGATTTAGTGTTTGGATGGAAGACTGAGCTCCCTAATGGGAAGGTCAGGAGGACAAGGAAGGATGATAATGAGGCGATCCTGTGACAGGCTGGTGTAACGGAAAGACTTGTGTTCTCTTCCAAAATGTTGTTTACTGTTGACGCTAGCTACTTATCAAATAATACAAGATAATCATGAAAATTGTGAACATATTAAAGGATTTTAAGTTATTAATGAGCATAATAATCACACTGAATCTTTAACTATGATGTTATTTTGTATAAACCTACAATAAATATATATTTTGACACAGTTTGATTTGGTTTCATGCGTTTATTTTTATTTTTGTATTAATTTAGATTATTTATTAATTACATTTACATAGAGTAGGCAGTAAAGACAATGAATAGAGTTATTTAGAAATGTTAAGTCATTAATAAAGTGTATTAATGCATTTTGTGAGGGATCAGTCTTTAACCATATGTGACGTAATTTTACATAATATATTGTGTGGGATGGATACATAAGTAGAGTACAGACAATAAATATAAATAATCTCATATTTATTCGTAACAAATTAGCTTGTTGCTCCTTCAAGTGAAAAAGATGAATGAAATATTGAAGTAGGTATTAACTATATATATATATATATATATATATAATACCTACAGTACACTAACAAGCAGAGAGATTTCCCTTGTAAAAGGTTAGAAACATGGAAGATTTTTTTTAAAAACCCACTTTGTATCTTTCCTCATTACCGCCCCCCTGTCTCCCCCATGCTGTATCTCTCTCCTCTCGTAGAGACACATGGCGCTCTGGCATGCCACTCATTCCGTTATAACAAGCCCATTCCCTGGAACACTTCCTCCTCTCTGTCCCTGCTTGTGGTCCCTGGGTCCCAGAGCAGACCCCCTCCCCCTGCCCTCTTTCCTTCACCCGCCCCCTCTGGTGCTTATCCCTGGGCGTCTGTGGCTCCCACTGCAGAGAACCACAAGCAGCCAGAGCTTTCCATTGAACTGTCTCTGTCTGCCTTGATGGTCACCCTTGATAATTTTGCTGCTCGGTGTGTGTAGGGAAGGAAGAGAGCATCCAGCACCAGGAACTAAACACAGCAAACCAGTGGAAACCTGGAGAGACTGACTTCCATCACACCCATGAGAGACATGGGAGGAAAGGAAAAGAAGATTTTGGTAATGGCAAATGTTCCCAACTACCAAGGGTGAGTCCTCTGCTGCACTTTTGACCCATCTACACTGGCTTTTTGTGTTATTTCGCAAAATTGTAATCTAATCTAAGTAATCTTAAACTTTAATGATGATCATGTTTTGAATTCTAGCACCTTTTTTCCTGTGGTATCAGTTACACACAGGGCAAGTAGCCACTTGTCCAGTTACATGGCACACTTATTTGTTACAATAGCTAACTCAGCTGTTGGTTTGTGATAATTTTTTGGTAAAAGATCTATAATTAATCTATTCTAAATATGTTTTATTTAAATATATTTCATTTAAAAAACACAAAAATGAAATATTTATTTGGGCTTTAGAATGAAATAACACACCAGGTCATGATGTCATGATGTAGATTTCAGTGCAATAATAAAAAAAAAACATATTTTTCCCAATTAAAAAATAATGTAAAGTTCATTTTATGCATTTAAATGTATTTATGTAAGTTGTGTTGCTCATACAGTGGTGGACTAAAATAGGAGCTCTGCTTTGTTCTTGGCATAATGTAAGAGTGCTTTGAGTTGAAGTTCTACAGTTACAATCTTCTGCAGAGGTTGGTGAGTTGTTGCCAGAGAGACGGATTGGAGGGGCTGTGGGCACTGAATACGTCTGTTAGGGCCAAAATGAGTGTGTATACCTACGTCAATGAAAGTATTTGTGTGCAAAAGATCCAAATGTATGATTGGAGTTTGTGCCTTTTTAAAGCTGCTGTAGTCTACTTACCATGTTTATTTATGCTTGTGTTTTGTATATGGTGTGTACAGCAGAATTTCAGGGTCACCAGGGGATCGATAACAATTTGGCCCCCATTCCAAGAATAACAGCGGTGATACCTTGATCATGACTTGGCTCGGGCAGTGTCGAAAGCTCCAGTGAGCTGGTATTCTCGAGGGGAGGGGTATGTGGAGTTTGGATGGGGGGAAAAAAACCTGTCGGTCACTTGACACAGTCGTGTCAGGCAGTGTTGAATTTGATGCCTATTAATTTGAGAAGTGTCTGCGACCCCTTGAGTGTCCCCCTAATTAGGGAGTGTGGGCTGGGAAACAAGTTCAGTTCCTTTTGTTTTTTCCAGGTAACGTTGCAGCTGAACAGTTTGTCCTTTAGCTGCATGTCTGTCCGTCTACATTCAAGGTCCCTTCAGAAGTCTGACACTGTATAGGTTTACTGTATTTTCCTGAATTTTGCTTACTTAAACTGACCGAAGACACATTTGGATTAATCATAATGTCCTGTACTGTTCTATTCTCTCCTATACACACCTACTCAGAGACACCTCCCTCGCATTCCTATGGTTTTATAGGCTTTGATGGCTGTTTCCATGTGACTACTAAACCAGGACAGCAGAGGCCAGAGAGAGAGAGAGAGAGAGAGAGAGAGATAGCAACCCTGGAGCGAAGACTGTCCACTGAAGGCAGCCGCTCGTAAAGAGCCCCCAAATCTAGCCTGTTGCTGTTTCTCTACATGTCACAAACAAACCCAAGGACTTGGCTTTACTTGCACACTTACTTAACCTGTAGCCCTATATACACATGAATGCATGTACATGTGAACACAACACTGGCAGACATGTATCAGACATGTGTCTCTGCTGGCCAGTTGATGTTATCTTGGCTAAAGCGACTGCAACGTCTGTTTACCTAGCAGCAGATACTCAAACAACTCACCGTGATTTATTGAGCCATATTCAAGTCCGACTGAGTCCCACTGCTTATTATTGGCTTATTATTATTAGTATTTTATTTCAATGTGTCATATACTGCCACTCAAAGCGAACTATCATTGTAAATGTCATTACATCAGCATATTCTTGTAGCCAGAGAAACTATTTAAATGATATATTTTAAATGGTTAAGACACCTTGTTTTTACCTTACAAAAGCAAACAAGAGTCATCTGGGGTTCTGTTTTTCAGTTGGGAAACTCACTGCTGACAGCTGTTGATAATCATAAATAGCGCGACTGCGCAAGTGTAAAACGTAAGCGTACAGCACCACATCTTCTATTTCTATCTGTTTAAAGACACGATAGGATATGTACAGCTGATTTGAGTGTCAGGCTCCTCCAACAATACAAGATTTACATGTAAAATAGAATAAGATAAAAACTAAATAAACAATTACTTATTCACTTATAGGAAGTCACTTTGGATAAAAACGTCAGCTACAGATGTACAGTAAATGAAATGTAATGATAAATACTTAGAATAAATTCTGTATACTGTAATAATATTTAAAGTTGAGGACAGCCCATTTTTTTTACCCGGCTTCCAGTCCTTTAGCTAAAACCGGCTTAACACAAACCCATCATCAATAAAACCTTTTAAAAAGACAGGCAGAAAAAAATATTTTCAGAGTATTTTGGCATAGCTTAATAGTTTTGTGTGAGGTTCACTTCTTTTAATTTCACATTTTCAATAAGGAAGTATGTCCACAAATATAGTGAACAAATTGCCAGATGTACTAACTTACCCTTGTTGTATTACATTCTAGTTTGATTAAGGGCCATTTATGAAGAGGGTACACATATTTCTTGTGGGCCTGGTTAGAGCACTTTATTTCCACTGCAATAGTTTTATGTTACCCACTCTGACCCCTGTACCCTTGTCTATTACAAGATATAAAGAGGAGTGACACAGAGGAGTGTTTGTTATCACCTGTTGCTACCGTCTTTCATAGTGTCCCCTCTTTTTATTGTCTCAATTGTCCTGAGCTTGTACAATTAGCCTGCTGAACTAAACCCACATCTATGTGTAGACTTTTAAAAAGCATTTTGGCACAATCCGAAACATGGAGAAATAATCTGACCCCTCCAATAAGCTTAATCAACACGTATCGGGCGTATGCTTTTATAAATTCCCTTAAACCCCATTGACAGCCATTATAAATACATTTTGGGATATTAAATTCCTGTAGGCAGGTTTCAGAGTGATGTTTCCTCTCAACACTCTGCTCTTGTGGCACATTTGGCATTTTAGGGGGGGGGGATCTAAGCGATGCCACCCCCCCCTTTTTTTGTTCTCCGGCTCTTACTCTTCTAAAGTGGTGGAGTGGACTCATACAGCGCTCGGGGGTCTCCTTGATCCATTGCTACTTTAGGAAATATGAGCCGCATGCAGGGCTTCCGATCAGTTACATGGAAGGATTATGATAGAGAAGACAGATAGGAACCCCCCTGCTATTTTATAGAGGGGGATTACCAAGGGGCCGCCAAGCAAAGTAAACATACACAACTACGGCATCGCTTGGACAGCGACAGACTCAGAATTGGCATGCATGCTCACATAAAAAACGCCACATACCATACACAAAACCCTTATGTAAGTGCTGGATAAGGCAACAACTGCAATGAGTCAAATGACCACAATGGAAAGCAAACTAATCAGTTGATTCCTGTTTGCCTGGCAACAAGCCTTGTGGCGGCTCTGCCTCCTAACGGTTTTTATCTTATGGGCCTTTTCCATTGTTGGTGATGGCGTGCCCCTTGACCCTCGCCCTGAATAAGGGGAACCCACAAATAAGCCCTTTAAAGTGAGTGGCCCGAGGTCACACAGCCTCCTAGGAGGGCCAGTGATCCTCAGCGGCCAACACCATCAAAACAGGCGTAAGAGTTCTTAAAAAGGCCTTCTTCAAAACATAGAGTTTAAAGAAACAGACGGGGTGGTGAAAGGTCAGACAACTGTTGTGTCGCTCAGTGAGTGGTGGAGGAAATACTCAGATTCCTTACTATAAAATAAAGCATTTATACAAATAGAACACCTACTTTCAGGTGTTTTTAGAAAACTAAAAGACACATATAGTACCAGTACAATTTAGTTGAATATCTTAGCCATTATAAACATGTGCCTTGTAATTTGAAAAATGCAGATTACAGTGCATTCAGATTATCTGAAATATTACTCCCCAATAGGTTGAGTTTTGAGAGAGAGTTTTGCAGGCTTGCTAAAGCTTATGTTCAGGAAAAATGATAATCTATCAAATTAACTTCAGACCTCATGGTCACTTTGGCCCAAACACCTATGTTGTGATTCCCCTCAAAATATTAAGAACGTTATTAATGAGAGTAGTTTGTTATGATTGTGTAAGTCGTCTGCAGAGTACATTAGGCCTCTCGTGGTAATGACAAACAAACCAACAAAGATGGTTCAGATGGATACTCATGTTGAAATTCTGTAAAAGTTGTCTGAAAAAAATCTTTGTATTTCTAATGACAAAACTGCATTTTATGAATTTATCCAGATAGTTGCCATTGTTTTTGGTTAAGAATTCTAATACTGTAAACATATCTTGTCTTAAATGCACAATTTCAAAACCAGCCTCGTACAATAAACTTCGTTATCTTCTTTTTAACAATATCAACTGAGTGGTCTGAATGTATTGGCCACATTGGTGCATCGGCAGACCAAACCCATGGCCTCATATCCATAGGAAGTAAACAATTATAATATCTGTAAATAAATCAAAGAATGTAAAAAAGGCAACTTAAATAACATTGGCAGATGCATCCCTGGCCTCTCGTTTGGTTTCAGCACAGGAGTTGTAATCCTGCCCCGAGATGCTGAAGAAAAGCCCCTGGCTGTTACATGCCCTGTGCATCAGGGGCTCATGCAGCTTGTTGAAACTACAGCCCCTCTCTGACCTCTGTAATTTTTGAGCAAAGGCAGGACATTTACACTCTGGAGGTATAAATATCCCCAGTGATCTTCAATGACTCCCCCAGAGGCTCAACAGGTAGAGCACAGCAGAAAGCCAGCTGTCGCCAGCAGGCGTCAGGCAGGATTTCCCCAGCCGGATCAGAGACACTGTGCCCACTGAAGGCCTGGTCAAAGGATATGTTGGGCCCTGCTACTTCAACAGTGTAGATTAGAGTTGAGCAATAGGTTAGGGAAGGGATTTCGCTATACTATTTATGCCGACGCAGTAATCCCTTTAGTGTCAGGCAAGTAAAAGCCATGTCGTTGTTGGATTTAGGTATTTCATTGTCTTATCTTTAAACATTTATTTCTGGTTAGTTTAACTCTAGATTGTTTCTTAATTAAATAGGGTTGTAACAAAAGATTACTATGTGCAATTTATTTTTACAACATTTATTTTGCATATTTTCTCTTTTTTATGTATTAATTTGAGTAGCAGCCCATAACAATTTGCAGAAGCAAATGTGTTGCATTCAAATAGCTTGTTTTGCCTTGACCACCAGTCAGAATAAAGAAGATTTAAACCAGAAATGTTCACACACAACATCTTTCTCTTGATGGATGATGGAGAAAGCATTCATTTTCAAATGTATTTTAAATGTTAATAAACAGCTTGATGTAATTTCAGGACAGACAAGAGGACGCTGTGTAATGAGTCTGTTTCTGACCAGAAGAACGTTCAACTTTCATCATCTGCTGTACCACCACCGATACCCATGTCCCCCATCGTAGAAAAAATGGAGGGGCTGAAGGCGATCCGCAACCGCAGCAACAGCCTTCGTCTGGGCCGACTGGCCTTCTACCGGCACCTGGAGAAGGTGGAGACCATGCGCTGCTTCTGGGAGCTCAAACATGTGGAGCTGGAGGGAGGAAACCAGCAGGTAACAGGCACTGCCTTATTTTCTCTTCACCCTTATCGTCCACATAGCACTAATGCACCAGCTTCCTAAGAATTGGGGTTGATCAGAGAAATTGGTGTGTTCACTGGTTTCTGGTACTCCCTACTTCCTTTTGTGTTTTAACTTTTTTAAGGACACTTTAGTAGAACAACTCCAAACCCTGATGCTTTTGAAATGATAATTTGTCCAAAAAAACAGACTTCTACATTTACTAGCATTTAGTATAAAGTATATGCAACTGTTGTGGAAAAGAAAATTGTGTCATACAATAAAAAAACAGTATGGCTCTTAAAATCTTGATCCCTCTTTTTGCTGACTAAAAATAAAAGAATGAGCAACTGAATCAAACATTGACTTTTAGGTCCACCATACAGTCGGTTACGGTAGTTAAGAGTGCATGAGATCTGCCGCTGTACTTGCGCCCCCTGATTGGACTGCTGCCATGTGTCACAATCAGCAGTTTGTGCAGAGGGGAGGAAGAGGCGAACTGAAATAAACCGTCACAAACACTATTCCGGTTCAATGCACCTGTTGGCAGGAACACCATGCAGTAACAGGTGGAATATAACAAGCTCACTAAAGCTATCTGCAGATCTTTTAGTGTTTTTATGGTCTCTTTGAACCTGCTCAACCAAAATATCTGTCACCCTCACACACAATTATCAATCAATTTGCTTAGCTGCCACAAGATGGCAGCCCTGGCCAGATTGCAATACTCATTTGGAAAAATGAATACAGGAACCTTGCAGTTATTACCTTGAGTTATTGTTAAACATTATAACACAACCCCAGCTACTCGAGTTGTGAGTAACCAAAGGGAACTCAGTCAATAGGACCACTTATAGATTATGACGAAAAAGTCAAATTGACTGTCATCAGGCAGGTATTAGAATAAGTAACTGTAGAGCTGGCTGAAGAGGCCGTTGTCAAAGTTATTTTTAGGAATTTGTTCTCATTCAAAGTGAGTGTGATGAAGGGCAGAATATATTTTGATTATTTGTTACGATAAAGAATTATTTGTTTCCCTGGCACAAAATAAATGAAAAACAGGCAAAAAAGAAACAGAAAAACGTTGGCATTGGTATGGACAAAGGCCAAAATGACATGTGCAATTCACTGCTGACTGTACTGTAATAGAATCAACAAGCAACAGGGATTCTCTTTGTAACCTAAAAAAAAAAAACTTTGTCTCACCAACAGGTACATTTTAACAAATACATGTACTATTGAGTGAATATGAAGGACTTAAGCTTAACTTAAAACATGTTTGTCATATGTGCTATCAAGTGTTCTACATATTGTGATAATATGATTTGTAAATAATTTTGGCCACAATTATCATGTAGTGAAATCTGATACTGTGGTTTGTGTTGTAAATATATAGACCAACAGTTATTAAATATAAAGTGTGGAAGTGTAGAAGTTGTTCATTTCCTGCAATCATTGGAAACTGCTCTTGCTAAGAGTAATTATAATTATTTCCTATGTTTGTGACCAATTCAGACGCTTTTTAAATATTATTTATAACCTATGAAGAACCATGATAAGTTATACACTCTTTCATATGTATGGTCTGATCTCAGTGTAACTACTGTAGATGTAGGCAAATTTAGCATTTACATTATGTTGGGAATTTATTTTCTTGTCTGTAAATCAGTGCTGCTCTCAAAGTGAACACCAGGGAGCGCTAAAGGGAACGTTAATTTAAGATCCTCAGCCTATGATGGGGCCAAGTAAATATCTCTCACCCTCCACTCTATCTCTGAACTCTGACCTTCGCTGCACCTTCGCTCTGTCCTTTCTTCCCCCCTGGTTTCCCCTCCTTCGTTTGTAGTCTTCTTAGACTACTTGTAACAGTTCCTGGAACATGCAGGTCAGCCACCAGATCCACCAGCTTCATTAACAAACGCTGTCACTCCAGCCCTGCTCTAATTCCCACTGGGGAATATTTCCCCTACCAGGGGTCCTGCTCTGTAACCCCTCGTCCCGCCCCACACCTGTTGGCTTAAATTAAGCTTTAGACTGTTCCAGAAGTTTATGAATGTATGGCAACCTGCTCACTTTAGCTGCATGAAAAAAAGCGTTTTTCTTCTCTATTCGGATAATAATAAATGTAAAACATTGGCAAATATCAATTGGCAATCTCTATACACGTTACCATTTAAATAGATTTTTTTTGGTGAGAAAAATAGTATAGGTGTTAATTATAGGTTTGGCAGGGCATGGGGCGGGATCTGATCTGCTGGACTGCAGTGGTTTCATTCCACTATCCAGAATAAATCATACCACCCAGACACATAGCTGTCACACACACACAGAGGCATTCAAAGTCCAAATAGGAAACTGTGCAGTCCTCTGCTGACAGCACAAGTAAATTGGATCTGCACATCTTAATTTATAGATTGTGTGTCCTGAATACAACATATATTATTTCCATCTTTCCCCCTCTCTTCAGCACTTTTGATTTACTGTGCAACATGTGCCACAAACAGGATAAACTTAGCACCACACAGATGCAGGTGTTTGTTTACATGCGTGCGTGATTGTCGACCTGTTTGCATATCGTATGCATCTGCAATGATGCATGCACATGTTCGTTTGTCAGGTACAGAGAAACAAATCGTCTGCCTGACACTTATACTTAGGAGTATGCACGCATGAAGTGCTGTGTCCGAGGTTAAAGGATACCACGCGGGTCTCACCCACATGCCAGCAGCAGCGGGAGGCATCTGATTCTGCGTACAGCAACGACACCCTGAACCCAACACCACCTGTCCCGTCCTTAGGAGACAGCATGTTCTCTCCTTTTAGTTCCTGCTGGTGGGAGGCAGGGAGGAAGACGGGGTGGCGGGCGAAGGGTTCACTTGCTGGGCAGGGGGCTTGACAGCACAGAGTCTGTTGTTCTTGTCCGAATCTGTGGTGAGCAAGAGACTGATCATTCAGCTGCAGGAGCGCGACTATTTCATAATCAATGTGTCGCCACATGTCAACAACTCGTTGTCCGCCATCTGAGACCCCTTCGCCACAGGAGGCCGAGAGGCTGAGATAAGACCCTCGGCCCGGGACAGGAAGCGGAAGGCTTCGATCATGGAGAACTTATTCAGGGATAAAGATGTTTGGATATTAGGGAGTGTTTGTCTGGTTGCTACTTTCCTGTGGGGACGCCTGTGGAAAATATTCTCCACCAAGAAGAGGGGGAGGAAAATCCAGTCTGCAGACGGACAGGTAATACAGCCTGAGGGGGGGGGGGGGGGGGTGCACCTGTGCTACAGTTCAACAGGTGAAATTGGGAACATGCAAAAGTTCATTCAATCTGAGTGAATAGCAGGACGGTTGTACAAAAAGACATCAACACGTTTGTTTTTATTGTACTCAGCTGTCATGTTGAGGATTAAAGGGGAAAGGAAACACCAATTACAGTTATAATATTCCGGTAGTTTATTCATTTTACAATGGATATTGATCGTAATATTTATTGTATATGATATTACTCGCCAAAAGAAAATTAATTATCCACCGGCCGGGTGGGGAATTCCGGGACCAGGCCGCCATTAGGGGAGTCCCAAATGGTGACGTCACTGGCTGTGTTTTCGCACCACCTGAAGTCAACACAACGTAGCAGATATGGCAGCGATGGAGGAATTTTGCAATGAGATCGACGTTTTGAACGATGCATTTGACTATTCGTCGGGAGATGACATTGATGTGGAAGCATCTACAGTTACCAGGCATCCCATGGCCTATGCTTATGAACCGATTCGGTCGAATAGAGTGGCATACGATCCGGAATAAACAAATTAAAAAAACACAATGCTAACAGTGAGCCTCTGAATTAGCCCCGAGCGAAAATGCTAACCTATTACTGCACCGAAAATCACTCCTAGCTCCCTTATTACTTATCCTAGCCGCACATCCAACACATCGTTTATGATCGCAAGGAGACACAGAATCTAACGGTGCCCACCTCAACACTGAAAGATACAAACTCGCGAGGTTATCCACAAAAACGTACATCAAAACAAGTGGCGCTAGGTACTAACATACGCCAGGCTAACGGCTTACCTTCCTCATTGTCTGGTCTAAACTGGTCTTCAATGGCATTACAACGATAACAACGATGATGTAGTTAATCCATAGGTTAATATCCAATGGGGCTGTGTCCCCTTTGAAATGTTCTGATAATCTATAAGCAATACAACTGCAATTCCGTTATCTGCTGTCCGCTCTGTGCTCCGTGCGCTCTGGGTCCTGCAATACCATCCATCAATAGCAATACTAGCCTTTTTAGGGCTGTTTTCGACAGATGAGCGTGTGTATGCCAGTTTAATTAGTTGAGCTATAGAACACCCCCAATTCTCTATTGTGCGTCATAATAATAGCTACCATTTAGTTTGGACGCGATTGCGTTAATTAATAAGGTCACACTGTGTCAGTAAATACATGTGTGAGCTAGTAATCTGGTAGTGCTGCAATATGTACCTCTCTCTCGGCAGCTGAAGCAACTCGTTTGGTGGCTCGAATTTCACGTTTGTTGACACTGTCATTGTCTTGCGCGGCCGACGTGCTGGGACGGTCGGTGTTCCCGACTGCATACGTTGAGAAATCGAATATTGTGGGAACAGATCCTGGCTTCAAATCCAATGTTTTGTATTGAACCAGGCATCCAGACTGGACTTTGAGCAGCTTCTCATCCTTTAGTGGCAGCCTATGGAAATGTACTTCTTCCTTCTTTGTATAAAATCCATTTGTGCAGCCTGGGGCAATACAATAAACTCCTGACGACGACCGTTTTCTTGTAATGTAAACTACTGGTGCATTGCACGCCATGTTGTTTGTTATTGAGCTTTGGCCCAGGAAGCCGTACCCAATCAGTGACGTCACTGGAAAAGTCCCGGAGCAATGGAAGCGCCCATGGTCATTAGGCACGTATTTCAAAAAGTAAATTCGCGTATCTCGATCGTTTACATTGGAAATAGACTAGATAAATACATTTCCTAATGGTAATATTGTCGCATGGAAAGCAGTTTGAAAAGTGTTTCCATTTCCCTTTAAGGCTGAGCCCAACATGCTGCAGGTCTGCATCTAGATTTTCTTTTCTTGTTTCTTTGACTGGTTGGCTAAAGTCGGTATTGTTTTTTGCCTTTTTACCAGTGGGTAATGTTTTACTGTTTCTTAGTCATTAAGATAGCAGGAATGTTTTAACAAGCTGTAACAAATTGGGTATACAGTTAGGCCATAGACCAAGGAACAGGTGACAAGATTTTGTTCTGGAAGTTCTTTAGATAACATCAATGGATATACATATTTAAACATTATTTACTGCAAAACATTAAAATATTGGGAAAAAAACAACTTGTATTTAGATCTGAAACATAAACACCTTGGACACCATCATGTCAACATTTTCTGATAAGGCATTGTCCATCTTTTAATCAATTTATTGTATTATTTTTTTAGATTAAGCAGGAAGAATTGCCTTTTAAAATGAAATTGACAGATTTCAAGTATTGAAAGCATTGGAAGATTCCTGCGCAATCTGACTTCTTTCTAAGCAATAACATAGTGAAAATCTTTGTTGGCTACATTTGGATCTCTATACAGAGCTTCGGCTTGTTAAGCAGAGCAGTAGCTGGACACTTTGAATGCAGGTGGCCATATTATCATACTTTCTCGAAAGATCCTGACATATCTTAGCACAGCAATTCTGGTACTTTATGTGGGGCCTAGTTTCTGGTTTCACTCTGGGAAGAGGAGTTGTGTTCCTGGTGTTGTTAACATGTTTCAGAACTGGATCATGTAGATCATTACTGAGTTATCTTTTCTGTGTACAAACTCCAGCTGTTTACTAGGAGTTTACTGTATACCGGCAGTAAAACTAATGAGCTTAGGTATCTGTATTATTTTCTGTTGTTGGGCTGACCTGCTAGAGTGAACTGAACAACTTGCTTTGACTACACAATGCAACAACAACAGTTGTTGGCAAGTGAAGCATCCCTCTGTAGCCAGTGTGTGAGCACGAGAGTGTCAATGGAAAACATCTCACATGTGTCAAACATACTTGTCAACAGCAGTCACGTCTTAACAGGCGGGCCTGTGCCCTCTACGCTGCACATACTATGTTCAGTATGATCCAGTTTATTAGGTTATAATAATCCAGCAGGGGGTAGACGTAATTGAGATAGCGTGAGAGTTGTTAAAGCCTGTCAGTGTCAGCTTAATATTTGTATTAGTCTCAGTTTTCTTGTCTTGGCTGACAGTGGGCTCATTACGGCTGGATTTATAACTCAATGTATCATGAACTTAAGGTCTTAAATAGAATACAATGTGATGATAAATAATAATTCAGGCTGACGTGAGAGGATTCAAAGTAAAGTTTGCAGGTAAATCCTCTAGAATTTAGATATTTGAGAGGGACTCACATAACCCAATTATGCACATGTTTCATTCGTGCCAAAGCTCCACTAATCTGTAAACAAGTGAGAGCATCTTCAGTTGAACAGGTAGGATTTTCTTCTTCAACTTCAGGTTTACACATAAAAAGCCAGCATGCAGTATCCTGAGAAAATCAAAAGTGTAAAATGTTAACCAGACAGAAAAGGCCCACATACCTGTGACTTTTTGCAGACATTCGGCAGCACAGGGCACATTTTTATTATGCCCTGTTGTTTGTATTCATGCAACAGAACATTTCTCATTATATTAAACTGAGTTTTTACTCTCACTTTATGGCTGTTAAAGTACAATAACAGTATAAAATCAAAGCATTTGCGCGGCATGACTCCTGTGATGCTACATTGACCAAACAATACTGGATTATCTTCTCCTGATCTGTATCTTCTCACAATTTTAACACAAATATCAAATAATTCCAGGTAGACAATTATAAATATAAAATAATAAACTACAGGATAAACATTTTTGTTTTATTTTTGCCCAAAATACAGTAATCGAATTGTAGTGTTGTGTCTTTTTATAGGTTCAACTATTATAATGATGTAGATAGTAAATGTGTTCAACTTTTGACCTTAAAACGTATAAATTCAACATCAAGAGAGGAAGGTCAATTGTAAGCATCTCTTAGACCAGGGACCTACAGTATACAAATAAATGTATTTGTGTGAGACTTGTACAAAGTATTCTGTAGCTCGTGCTAATTTGCGTGAGCATGACTAATGTGACAAGGGCTGCTTCTGTTTCTCAAACTCACATAGCGCAGACCAAATTAGCACACTAACAGAGCCAGCAAGAGTTTCATTTGATTTATAGAAGATTTAAAACGACAATAGAAGGTCATTTAGGACGTAATGTGTGTATTTGTATTATCTTTGTTAAGTACTCCAATCAACATAAGATTTTATAAAAACACTATATCTACTCCTTAATTTGAAGTAATTTCTTGATAAACTAAATGTTTGGGTAGGATATTAAGTAAGGAGTCAACATCAAATGTCCATTTTGATTAAATACAGAAACACTGGAATGTCCTGGAATGTCAGTGGTTTTTATTATGGGCATAAAATAAGTGCAATGGAAACATTTTTTTCAAAATGATTCCTATTGGTATCTCATGTTTTTACTTTATTAATTAATAATTAATTTAAATATACTCAAAACTAAGTCACATTTATTTACATCTACAGTATGTACATTTATTAACCTTTATTTATTTATTACATACTGATGTATGATAAATGACTCCTGAATATATCTTTTACTAATTATTAATTAATAAAAGCTGCATTTCAATTTGTTGCATTTAATAACGTTAATGTTTTCTTTATTCTAAACCGAATAAGTGATTTAGTTTAAGAGGGGATTACCGGTACTGTATTTCACATTAATCAGTAAGTAGACTATATGTACATTTAAAAATCGTGGCCTGCAATTCTTTTTTTTTAGGGACCAAGTTGACCAGAACCTACATTTGACTTGGATCCTGAGCTCGAGAGGCTCCATGTTTCCTCCTGTGGGTCTTCTTGCTATGGGGACTCCAGGGGAATGTGCTTTTTTCGCCGGGACTCCTCTGGCCTCTCGGGTGGTGTCCAATTTCAGACGTTTGCATAACTCATTACCAGCACAGTGCTGATACATGGTGGTCGGGCCTAACACACACACATAAAAACAACACACACTTTCAGTACACACAAGAGAAAGTGCTTTTAGTCTTATTTTCTGAGGTGAGCTGCAGAAGTTAATCAACAGAAAGAGTTTAGGGTTAACATAATTGTCATCATTGACAATTATAATTATTTTGCGGTTGAGATCAATACTGCTTAACTGCCTCCAGTCTACACACGGCGGCGTGCGTTGCCGCTTCAACGCTTCTGCCCATTCACTTTGAATGGGGTGACGTCACGATTCGCCGAACTGCATTGTGGGAGCAAAGCGTAGCTTCTCTCGAGGTGCTCGCTGCAAAAGTAGAGCAATGTTCTACTTTTGCCGCCTCGACGGAGGCGTCAGCCAATCAAATCCCTCGTATGTAAATATGACAGTACAAGCAGTAGCCAATCAAACCGGGTGTATGTTGGGAGAGCCAGACCGCAGTTATTTCCCATACTGTATGTCAACAAAAGGAGGAGAAAATGATCGTGGCGGTAGGGAACATACAGGGATACAAACCGGAGGAGCCAGGCATGGGGGGAGGTGGCAAAGACAGTGGGGGAAACTGGTAGGTTTTCGCTTGTTTGGGGAGTTTATATCCAGTGTATTTCGTTTGAATGGACAGCTAGCAAGCATAGACAGTATATTTAGCCAGCATGGATGTAGCATGAACGCTTTGCTTTGTATGTCCGGGGCGGGACATTCATGTGGTTGGTTGTTGGTCGGGCTGCTCGCGTTGACTCCCCAAGCTCAAGACATGCCCACCGCCAAGCGGCAACGCACGCCGCCGTGTGTAGGCTCTACCATAGATTACCCAACACAAATACTCTGGAGCCGCCACTGCTTCTGTGTGCACACAGACACATCCTTTTGTCTACAACCAGGCTGCGGGTGTGTGTGCTCGGGCTGGTTTCGGGCTGGTTTCGAGCTGGGTTTCGCTGTGTCTCGCTGTCTCGCCGACCCCACGCAGCAACCATCTAGGTCAGGGATGGGCAACTTTGATGATGGTGGGGGCCAAATAATGTATGTACTGGCCACCAGGGGGCCGCAGATTCAATTGGAACACACAAAAACACAAATTCCACGTATTGTATGTAATTATTAACACATACTAAGTTTGACATTTTCATTGATATGTTTCTATCTTTAAGGGAACATCCTCTAATAAGCTCACAAAACAAACATCAGTTCACAAAAATGTTATTTAATTTTTAGAAGTGGCATGTTTGTATTGAAGAGGTTATTTAACAGTGGAATACAACTTTTAAACTATTGGAAAGTGTGCATTAAGATTAAACAGTAACATGACATAAACATGAAGTCAGACCCCCCCCCTCTCATCCACAGCAGAAAGCTGTGCTCACAGCTGCTCAGCCCAGCCGCACACCTGGGGCCTCTGGAAGCGGCGGGCGAGAATAAACCCTGCTCTAACATGACATAAACATGAACACTAACCCAGACATTAGTTGTCTAACTGGAATTTAAGAGACTTGTAGCCTGTCTCTGCTGACGCACAATAAGGGGAATGTCAACATCGACGCCAGTGCATCCAAGCTGCATCAGATGAAACAGCGTTTCGTCTGACAGTCTGTTTCTCTCTTTTGATTTGATGTGCTTCATCATGGAGAAGTTGCTCTCACATATGTATGTGCTCCCGAACATGCTGGCCTGTTTAAGCGCAAAATCTCTCAAGAGAGGGAAGCGAGTCTCGGGCAACAGTCTCCAAAACGACACTCCCCTCTCATTCCGTTTCATTTGGAAAAATAAGTCACCTTGTAGTTCGCACAGTTCCATTTGTAGTTCAGGTGGCTGGTCATTCACAACCGCTGAGATGGGGTCAGTGAAAAGCTGGATTGTGCCTCGCATGTCGTGGAAATCCTGAAAGCGATTGTTGAATTGATCCTGCAACATTTTAAGGGCTTCTCTGTAGCGGTGGATCGTCATCTCACATTCGGCCAATTCGGGGATGTCATTGCGCAGCTCTCCACATGCGGGGAACAGGGTTTCCGTTAGCCGGTAATTACCGGTTTTTAGCTGGTAAAATTTATAAAAAACCGGTAAATTCAAAACCTGACGGTCAAAATGTCTGGTAATAATTAGGGAGGCTCCGATCGATCGGCCGCCGGTCATTATCGGCCGATATTCACTCTTAATAGTTTGATCGGTGCTCTCTATAAAGGCCGATCAGGAGAGCTGGATCTGATCGATATGGACATAAACGCGAGTGAAGTGTAACCGGACGCGAGAGAGAGATCAGATCAGCTGCTGAGTCTGACCGAGACACGCAGCTCTGCAGGATCACCTGAAGCCCCGCCCTCTGTTTAGCGCGCTGCAGGAGCTGCTTAAGAAACTGACTGCTGTCAGGAGAGAGAGAGAGGGAGAGGGGAAAAGAGAGGCTCCGTTTCTCCCGTGTTATTATTCAAAGTTGATGTAAACTTCTGAATAATGTACGTTATCTACTACAAGTAGTTTGTTTGAATGTAATAATTATGTTGTTTGTTGTTTGTGGAATCATTTATTGAAAAATTAATCTGAATTTTTTTCGATCTGTTACGATTATAAACTGAAGCAATATCAAAATGAGCCCCGTGAACTGAGTTTTAAACATCAGCATATCTGCTCATAGTCCGGTAATTACCTGCTAACGGAAACTCTGCTACACAACTATTATTATTATTATTGAAATATGACCGGTAAGTTTCAAATTTGTCCGGTAAAATAAAATCTGCCCGGACATTTGACCGTCGAGAAAAAATCCTAGCGGAAACCCTGGCGGGGAAGTGTGTCAAATTCGGGGGATCTGACGCAAGGTTATCTCTGAACAGGCTGAGTTTCATCTGAAAACTATTCACATGACCAAAAAGGTCGGACACGGTCTGATCTTTGCCTTGCAACCGGACATTCAAGCAATTGAGATGTCCACTTATATCAGTGAGAAAGGCCATGTCACAGAGAAAGTGTGGATCCCTCAATGTGTCACAGTACGCACTTGTATCCGCAGTAAGGCTGTTCTCCAAAAACATGGGAATTTCGAGCCGCAGTGCGTAAAACCTCTCCAGGCATTTACCACGGCTCATCCACCTGATGTCTGTGTGCAGCTGTAAATCACCGTAGGCAGCATCCACCTCCTCTAGAAAGGCTGTGAATTTCCGATGATTTAGAGACCTGTTCCCCCCCCGAATCAGATTGGTAACTTTTGTTACCACATCCATGACATGTGTGAAGTTCAGATTCTTTGCACAGAGGGCCTCCTGGTGTATGATGCAGTGCAGTATCGGGCAATCCACACCACTTTGACGGAGAAGTCCAGCGAAGCCAGTGCGCCTTCCTTGCATTGATGGAGCCCCATCAGTAACAACGGCAGATAGCTTGTCAAATCCACCATATTCGCTGACAACACCCTTCACTGCCTCGAAAATGTCTGATCCCTTTGTTGTGCCGTGCAGTGGTACAAGTTTTAATAGTTCCTCGTGTACATCAAATGACGCATTTATTGATCTTGCGTACACCAGTAGCTGGCTAACATCGGTAACGTCTGTACTCTCATCTAACGCTAACGAAAAGTATGAACAGTCAGACATGATTTGTTTCAGCTTTCCCTCCACATGACTTTGAATGTCAAAAATCCTGCGAGTCACTGTGCGTCGGGAGAGGGACACAGTTTCAAAATGTTTAGCCATTTTCTCATTTCCAAAGGCGTTAGCCATCTCAATCGCGCATGTTTTCACCAACTCTCCTTCTGATAGTGGCTTCTTTGCTTTGGCAAGCTGGAGTGAGACAGCATATGATGCTTTCAGACTTGATTCTTGGACACTTGTGACCTGGGTGAAAAAGCACTGTTGTTTTTGTACTTTCCCTTTCAGGTCCGCTAGGATCGCTGCTCTGGCAGCCCCGGTGTACCTGTCATATTTGTCCTTGTGCACAGTGTTGTAGTGGCGGCTCAAGTTGCTTACTTTCATGACAGCAACGGTCTGCAAACATATTAAACATTGTGGTTTACCCCTGAATTCAGTGAAAAGATACTCGTTCTCCCACTTTTCTTGGAAAACACGATTTTCCTCAAATATCTTTCTCTTGCTCATGCTGACATCCACATAGGGCCGTGTTCATATGTTACCCGCTCTATCGAAATCAGTCGGAAGTCGCAACCAACGGCTGATTTCAAAATAAAAGTGGATTTGTGTAAAAAAACTAGTTTTTCGGGGTTCGTTACAGTTTGTTTTCATCTGATTTCAAATAAATACAGTCTTGACTTTTAGAATATTAAACTCGTTTTGCCAAATTCAAATTCATGATAAATACAACTTTGAAGCTTGTAACGGCATAATTACAAGCGGAGAACGGAGTAATTTAACGTCACAGCAGGCATAACAACAGCCGGTGTTTCTTGTGAGTTTCCCCCGGGAAACAAACACAATACACACAAACACGTCACAGATTATTTAGCGGTATTTGGCTGCCGAACGAAATCACATATCAGTAATATAAGTTAAAAAAAAAATATTATTATTTTTTTTAATTAAAAAAATATATAATTTTTTTTTTTTTAATTACCTTGTTTTCTAAATTGATCCGAGGGCCGCAAATGGCGACCCATGCGGCCCGCGGGCCGCCATTTGCCCATCCCTGATCTAGGTGTAGCCATGGACTCTGACCTGAGTTTCAACAGTCACATTAAAACAATTACTAAATCAGCCTACTATCACCTAAAGAATATATCTAGGATACAAAAACAAATGTCACAGCAGGATTTGGAAAAACTTGTCCATGCCTTTATCTTCAGTAGACTCGACTACTCTAATGGTGTCTTCACAGGTCTCACTAGAAAATATATTAGAAAGCTGCAGCTGATTCAGAACGCTGCTGCTCGAGTCCTCACTGACACTAAGAAAGTGGATCACATCACTCCTGTTCTGAAGTCTTTACACTGGCTTCCTGTGTGTCAAAGAATATATTTCAAAATACTGCTGCTGGTTTATAAAGCTTTGAATGCTTTAGGCCCAAAATACATTTCTGACCTCCTGCTAAATTATGAACCATCCAGATCTCTCAGGTCTTCAGGGACTGGTCAGCTTTCTGTCCCCAGAGTCAGAACTAAACCTGGAGAAGCAGCGTTCAGTTATTATGCTCCAAATATCTGGAACAAACTCCCAGAGACCTGCAGGTCCGCTGCAACTCTTACTACTTTTAAATCAAGGCTTAAGACTTTTAATTGAACTATTCATATCTTAAACTGCACTGTAACTTTTATTATCTTTGCTTTTTAATGCCATTTTCTTAATGTCTTTCATTTTTGTAAAGCACTTTGAATTGCCTTGTGTTGAAATGTGCTATATAAACTTGCCTTGCCTTGCAACGGTGGTGGACTCATCAGAACAGAGTGGGCGAGCTGACCAATCAGAGCACACTGGGCTCATAGGGAGGGGGGGGGGGGGGCGGAGCTTCAACAAGCCGTTTAGGACAGAGAGTGAATACACATATTATACAGAGATGCTGTATGAGAAACCAATGTGAGTTTGGAAAATTGCACAATATAAATCTATTCTAGTATACCTCAACAATGGCATAGGCTCACAGTGCCTCAATGAACAAAAAATACTGTCAACTATATACTGTATAACTAGAACATTTAAACGTTTTTGTTCATCCAGATTAAGTTTTTACCTGCATGTCTCTTGTGTGGATAGGATATTGCAATGTAAAATTGTCAGTGATCATTGTGATAGATTATTGAACAAATGATGTATGTGTTGGCTGCTTGATTCAAAGAAAAGCCCTATATTGGTGTCTAAAACACAAAGGTATTGAATATCAAAAAATGGTGAGCAGTGATTTGAAGTAGTAGAGCATTAGCATATACATTTCAATATAGTCCAAAACTGTAAGCAAGGCAATATATTTTTATTTCAATCAAAATGTGGGAAAGCTGTTAAAGAACACGCCACCATATTCCACAAATCTGACCAAGAAAAACAGTTTTATGCAACAGATGTTCAAATATGAGTAAAGGAGAAAAAAACATTTGTCAATGCAAACGATTCTTAAATTGAACCTATTAAGTAAATGAAAACATGTAGAAAGATCCATAATCCATTCAGTATCACAAAACCTAAATCTCAATACTCAAGTGTATCAATATTTCTTGGGTCGTGATCAACAATCTTTCTCTAGAATTGCTGACTCCACCTTTTGAGGACTGACATTAATGGTGCTTTTCCACTGCAGCACGTAGCACGGTTTAAACCCGGCCCTCTTTTTTTTGCTTTTCCACTAGGGGTAGTTCCGGCTCAGGGCTACTTTTTCACCTTTTTTCTGGCCCTTCAAAATGCAGACCAACAACCGGGCTGAATATGCTAAACTAGTGACGTAAACACTCTCGACTGCTGATTGGTCAGAGAGAATAGCTGGCAAGAGGGGGCTACAACTACAACAAAATGAACATATTTTACAGTGATTTAATTGTAATACACGTTTCAAAATGATGCCGAAGTAACTACATACTGATACCGGTTAGTAAAAACCATGAATTAATGCTTTGACAAGTCTGCAGACAGACGGCAGGCGAAAAACCTTTTAAAATGTGGAGATCGGATCGATCAGGCTAAGCTAACGTTGTATATGCTCCGTCCACACTCACAACAATGGCCTACAGACATAAATAAACCAGCGACTGTATTTGCCATGATACAGACAGTCTGTGGTTTGTACTTGTTTAACTTTTGTTAAACTTTGTCTAGTTTCTGAACAGATATGAGGAGCTCTGAGTGCTAACGGCTGATGTTTTGGTTTTGTGGTTTGCGTTGAAGATGACTTCACGGCAGTTTTATGCAGCGTCGCTCCGCCTGCCGAACAGCCGATCGCCCCGCCTACACTGAATTACTATAGTTACCCCAGTAACTAAACTAATGGAAACACAGCATAAAGTGAGCCTGGCCTACCAAGGCCTAACCATACCGTACTAAGCCGTGCTAGGTCCTGCAGTAGAAAAGCACCATTGTCACTATGCACAGTAGATCTCATGGCAAACATTGGTTGGATTTGTGTGAATACATCTGTGTTGAGGAGGTTAGGTCGGGGTTCAAGGCAACCAGGGAACAGTTGGGCGTGACCCTAAAACCAAAATATCACCTTTTAAATTCCCAGGTAGAGCTCAGCAGGTTCTGTGAATAGAAGAGAAGACCTCTTCTCCCACCCAGTGGTAGCAAGATAGAAGTGCCCTTTCTTTATAATTGCAACACTGTAAAGCCTGCTGTTGGTCTTGCATGCTAATTTCCTTCAATTATACTCTGAACATTGCTGTTAAAATGTTTGCAAAAAACACCAGATATTTTTGCAATAGGATCAAAATGTTTGCATTATTATTGTCAAAGTTATATTAATCTGAGCAGTATAACAATACAGTGCTGTTCGATATAAGGATATGTATTCCAAAAGACATTTAGTTGCTCCAACAATGTTCACAGATTATGAATAACTAAGGAAATACATTTATTTAGAAACATATGTTATTTATGCGTTAATGTACACATTGATTTTAACATGTGTCTTTTCTTAGTTTTGGTGGACTTGGTGTACCATATGGATTTCTAACACTAAATGGTGGCACAGTAACATGTAACATATCTTGAAGTTAAAACGCCAAATAATAAACATTTTAATATGGAATATGTTTATGTTTTCATTTTCCTCTCAATAAGTGTTTAGTTGAACTCCGAATAACCACCACATTTTTGAAATCGTTATGTTTTTAGATTTCCCATTCCCATCATTTGTTGGCCTGTTTACTAATTGAAGTAACATTTTAGATTTTTGTTTGAATCATTATTCAAGTCTACACCACTAGTTTGTGCAGACGCTGTGACACTGATACAAGATCCTCTACTGAAATTCTCCACTAAGCCCTGCTGATTTTGTATGTATGTGTTTATGTGTGAGTTTGCGGGCGGTGGGATTGATCATTCCGAAAGGGTAGAAGTCAACATTTATCCTGAATCCTCTTTCAAAAGCTAATCCCGTCACTCCCAGTCATCTTGTTGTTGTTACATAACACTGATGGCCAGCAGTGAACTTACGATAACCGAGGGAAGTGTGTATTTCAAAGTCTGGGCGCATACTTGTGTTGGTTATATAACATATTTACAGGGCCAAAATGCCATCCCCAGTCCAAACGCATGTATATTTATATACACACACTTTGCTGGCGTTATACAGAGCCTCTTTTCCATGAAAGGAATTTCTTAGTGTCTGTCCGAGGTCATAACACAGACCTGGACGCATGTTATCACAGCAGCAGAACTGTGAAAGTACAGACTGTCATCAGCCAGTGGTGACACAAGTAGGTTTGTCAGATAGAAAAGCAGCAGGTGGAGCCACAGAGATAATGTGTAGCTTTCTTTCCATTGCCATGTACACGCCAAACATCCATCCTCAAGCACCGAGAAATGATGCACAGTAAAAAGTGAATTTTGAAATGACCTCAACCCTGCAAAATATCCCAATGATTCCATCAAGCGCATTGCATGTCAAGCTGGTCATTTTGGTATCCAAAGGTACCGAATATATCAGGGTGAATATTTAGAACATTTATTAAAACATGGATTTTTGGTTTGAATATTTATTCAGATTTCACAAGTGTATATTTGTAATCGCACATCGGTGTGTTGCAACTGATCTGGTTGCCTTTATTAATATCCATTAGTGTAATTGTTCTTTTGTATGCTTTTGTACAGTCATAGTCATATGTAATATAATCACTGTTGTAAGGCTTTATCTTGTGAGTATAAGTTACATTAAGTGGTCATTGTGTGCTCAATGAAATAATGATTTCAGATGTAAAGAATGATAGAATACATCACAAGATGGTTAGAAGTTATCAATGTTTGCTTAAATTAAAGTAAAAAAAAAAGTAGTGTGACACTTTACCTTAAAAGGCATTATAATGTTTAATGTGTTTTTATTATTGTTGCAAAGCATTACAAATATGAGTGTATTAAACTATGATTTAACAATTTATATCGGCAGATTGTAGCACATTATGCCTTATAGATGTCGAAAGTGCTCCCTCCTTTTGCTATCCCGTTCAGTGAAACCCGCTGGGGGTGAACTTGGAGAACTATAGGCTTAACAAGTTGTTTCCATTTCAATGCAATTATTTTTGGTCTCAGTGTGTGGGGCGAGTCATCTTGATAGTATGGTGAATCCTTTGTGGTCAGGGATGCCATTTGAAGGGGAAACCCTGGATGATTCAGGGACCCCAGAGTTGGACTAGGGCCCTCGAACATGCCACAGATCAGAGAGCCGTCACTGAGCTATGGTCAGGTGGCCCTACATTTCTAGTTTATGACCAGGCTCAGCTAGTAGTCCGTCTTGCAGGTTCAGCTCATGAGCCTCTCATGAGATGGAAGATGTTTTGAAGTGGGCCGGTATGAAGTACTTATTCATAGCCAGTCTACGATCTACTGTAGATGACAGTAGGCATGCAAAACATATTTAAGTCGCATACAAAAATGCCCTCCAAATATGTTTGAATGTTTGCAATATTTTGACAATGTTTTATGGTTTTACTTTGATGCGAGACAGCTATTCAGACTACTATCTCTGTGACGGCAAGCTAAAGAGGATACTGATGCTCTCGCCAAAGCCCCCAGACAAAAATAACAGTTTTTTTTAATGGTGTCTGGTGGCTTTGGTGAGAGAATAGATATGACGGCTTCAGTTCCACATTATAGAAGACTGCAATGTGAAACTATTCTAAATATATCGTACATGTAAATATGTGTTGTAGGCCTACAGTACATTGCTTGGTATCTGTGCTAGAACAACTATACTAGACATTTGAACTATCCCTTTAAGGTATTTAAAGTTTGCAATCCCATGCAATGAATCACATTTAGGCCACAGTAACCATACTGTATGAGTGACTATAAATGATTGAAGACTTTAATAGACTGCCTGTCATTGTATGATACTTTTGTTGGAATCGATGTAGTGACATAATGGAAGCCAACTCTATTTCTGGAAAGTGTGTACGTTACTAAGTGCAGTAAAAAAAGTCTCATATGGAAATACATTGCAACTCTTTGAAAAATGTGTACTTTAAGGAGTAACTTTACTGTATTTTCGTGTACTGAACTTAGCCTACAGTACCACTTTCACCACAGTAGAAGCCATTAGCCTGATTCACAGTCTATTATTGCACTATTGGCTAAAGCTTGTTGCATTCATGTTGTTCGGGTCATTGCACTGGAGTGATATTGGATTACTGGTCAGTCTGTGGCACTAGAATAAGCTTTATGTATTGTCTGTGTCTTCCTGCTGAGTAACTTTATATGTAGTGAGAGGGCGAGGCTGCGTCATTCTCATTCCTAAACAGTGCTTCTATACCACGATGGCTCTCATTTGACCATGTAACCTTTTATGACTTTGGATTTCAGAGATTGTCCAACAGGGTACAGTTCTTTGTCCACCCGGAGCAGCTCTACTTCTCAGTCCTCTCGTGTTGGGCTGAAGGCATCTGAAGCTACAGTTACCAACGAACACCTTTCTAGGTTAACGTGGAATAAGACAGGATGGGCCGTGGCTAGCTAGCACCCTAGCATGCTAATTTCAGTAGATAGCTCATATTCGAGAGTGATTAACCTTTTTTTCTACATATAATATGTCAGTAAATACCCCATCTGTGAATGTCTATGTGTGAAAAAAACCCACAGTTGCTAACAAGAGACTGCAGTGACCAGGGCCTGGACCTGAAAACATTCAGGGCTTAGCCCACAGTGGCTACAGTGGAATGTTCTACTGCAACCAGTGGTTGCGTTAGACTTTTTCGTTGACGGACAGGATCGTAACATTTCCGTCATAATCCATTATTACCCGTCATTTTATTTGATAAAGGTTTTTTAAGAGTTTTAATGATGAGATTGTGCCTAAAACAGGCAAATATGAACAATGCCATCGTTTTAAATGAGACAATTACAATCAAAATATGAACAAAACATTTACAAGAACAACTCAATTGACCTGCCTAGCCTGAACGCTGATTTCTGCATCGTCGTGCACCCTCGGACAAATCCATTACTCATCTTAGCTTTTCTACAGATGTCGCAGAACATTTTGCCATCTTCCCTCCTCAGCCATATTAAACTCTTGCTCCCACTGAACCCGGTACTCCCGCTTGAACTCCTTGCCACTTGCTTGCCCCTCTGCCGCTGGCTGAACGTTGTCAGTTTTAGTCTTACTGGCTTGTCCTTCATCCTCCACCGCATCAATCCCTCTTTTCACCTCGTTTATCCACACCATTTACTGGGCTTATTAAAAAAGCTTCGGACGATCAGCTGCCGTAACATTTTGCGACTGCTAAAGCCGGTTAAATAACGAGGTAATCAACGAGGTCAAAACTAGACTAGACAATAGCTACTTAATATACACACACTCGCCACCAACTGGACAGGGGTGTGAATGACTAAATAATAGTTACAGACTACAGTAGAGTACAGTAGATCGCCCTCAGTCGACCTGGCCACTAAGGATGTAATATAATGTGGGCCGCTGGTGGACATTTTGGCGCTGTTCCGAATTGTGTTCTAATCTGTCAAAATGACGGACTGCTTTCAGATTTTTCCGTCATTGTTAGAAAAAATCCGTCATCGACGGAAAATATTCGGTTAACGCGACCTCTGACTGCAACACTCCTCACACGCGCACACACACAGTACACCCGCGACTGTTACAATGAAGGCTCGATAATCAGCTCACAGCAAATAGGCAGGGGTAAGGTGCTATTTTTTATGAGTGGGGGGCGGACCTCACCTCCTCTAGGGGGGTCCGGGGGGATCCTCCCCCGGGAAGATTTGTTTTTAAATATTAAAGTTAAAAGCATCAATCTGGTGCACTTTGAGAGCAACATTAAGAGATCTGTAGCTCTTTTCACGACAGACACAGGTCGGTTCTTTAAAACAGGCGTTTATTTCTTGGAGTTTTCATCCTGTAGCCTCCCCTCTTCCGTTACGCCGTGAGAATTACAACACCGAATGACACGTATACATAGCTAAACATATTAGCATATTGTGCTACACATATGAATGAAAATAAGAAAATGAAAACATAAAACAAATACCTCGTTGGCCGCTTGTCGTGAAAGGAGATTCATCTAGTTCCTTTTCTGTATAACTTTGTCACAGACTTCTTATCACATTAAACTTTGTCACAGACTTCAGCAGAGCTTCAAACAAAGATGTCAACCCACGTTGAGTTGTATAGTGTAACAACAAAACACGCAGTACCAGCACATGAACAAACATTAGTTCCTAGGCACAAGAAACACATACGCATATCGGTTTAACATGTAAAACAAACTGTATTAAGTCATGCTATATTTTTATTATAAAATAACATGAAATAAAGTATTTATTTATCTAATTGAACTATGACATTAATTGTGTTATTCTTTTTAATTAAGGCAACTTCGCTACGTCATTTACAAGATCTATGGATACCTCTCTCAACACATTACATTACATTTCATTTTAGCTGACGCTTTTATCCAAAGGGACTTACAATTACAGGGACATTCTCCCTGGAGTAACTAAGGGCTAAGTGCCTTACTCAAGGACACACTAGTGGTGTTCCAGACGGGAACACCCATATGAAACAGAACTGTAAACAGATTTTCTTTTTCTTTATGGATATTTTACAAATCACTCCCCTTTTAAACTATATTCTTGTTTTACTGTCATATAGTAGATTTCATAACTGTTTTTCCTTTACTTTCTTATTTTTAACTATAATGATCATATGAAGGTGTGCCGTGGAGATAATCTTTTGAATAATTTGTGACCAAACCGTTTGAGACCCACTGAGATAACTTAGACTAAAGTTAACTATCCAAACACTCAGAGAGTCCTTTAGCTCACCTGAGCCTCTCAGTCTGAGAGGAGAGGACTCTCCTCCAGCTTGTTGTGGAACAAACAGCTCCTTATGTCCGTTAGTGCAGCTAGCTAACCAGATGCTAACAACACGGTCCCTGCTGATGGCACCGGTCTCCCTCCTCTCTCTCACTAAATTCGCTATTTCCACACACACACAGCGCCGAGCTTCAATGACACAAGCACACGTTTATTTCCATGCAACTCTCTGATTGGTCTGGTGTCTTGCCTCTGTTGCATTCACCGAACACGGGAAATTACACTTCTTGTGTCATGATGAGGTTCACGTAAAGCACGGTTAATGGATTGGAGAATTGTCCGGGGCTTCAGAAAAAACAGGCCAGGCCCAGGCCAGGCGATGCCACTGGCAGTGACATTAAGCCTTATTTAGCTTAGCGGTGTTGATGTGAAGTCCGTAACCGTAATGTAGTTTGTTTATAGTCTAACATTAGCTTTATACTTATGGCAATGGCATTTACACTTCAGCAATAATAAAGGTGGTGGTATGAGGTGCTATAATCCAAAATCCAATGGAAAAATCCCACTGCCCTATTATTGAAAGGTTTGGTGACCACCAACAGATTCAACTTGGTTGTTCAGAAACCTATGGGTGACAGTACATATTTTATACACTCCTAGATAAAGGCTATTAACTGTTTACTGATTTTTGTCAAGACATGTCTCTGTTCCGTTTAATGCTTTGTTTTACGCCAAATCTAGGTGGGGTGGCCCTTTTAAATTCTTGGATATCTAAGAGTTGCAGTGCTGTATGTCAAGCTCAGACAAACAAAGTTGTATTCATTTTTAAATGCTAAGTTCATGTAAAACTCTTAGGAATCAGTGATCTCCTTTTTTTATTCAGTATATTTCCACAGAATGTACTGTACTCTCTGCAGTTGCACAGTGCCCTCTTTCCTTCTCATCTTAGCTGGTAAATAGGCAGTGGGGATACGAGTGTTGGATCTGACAGCTGAGGAGCTGTCTGTACTGGGAACAGTGCAGGGGACAGGCTATAGGTCAGGTTTTTCCGGTGCTGACAGATGGAGGCCAGTATATAGGCGCCGGCGCTTTGTCACCCTGCCCACTCCAGATATCACTGTACTGTGCCGTGTCACAGTTTGAGGTCAATGTGCGCACTCAGACACGTCTCAATAAGCGTTAGTCATTCGTGAATATGAACTTCCGTTTCCATGTGTATCTGTGTCAGTTGAACCCTTTTGAATACTCAGCAACAACACGTGCAGTTGGTTTCCTGTCCCACAATGCCCTTCTCCATTGTATAAACAGTTCTAAGGTGTCAGGGGGATCACCTGTTTCCTGTTTTCTTCTGTTGTCCTGTCCCTCACTTTGCACGGACAGTGGATCTCTTTTGGGAACAGCAGGCTCTTGCGGACTAAAAAAAGATTCCTATATATTTTTTGCAACTTTTATTTTTAACGTGTTTGATGTGAGAGTATTTAGTTTCAGATTCATAGAGCAATTTCTTTTCTTTTCACAAAACAATATTTTGCATTATAACATTTTGAATATAATTAATGCATTATGCTTTCTTAAATAGCTTTTTTGGTTAACAAGTTAATTAATTGTTTTCAGTAAATTCTTGACCTTGGGAATTTATGTAAAGTTCTGCTGACACATTAACAAATCAGTTGTGAGAAGTGTGAGGTATTTGACGAGGTTCAGAAATACACACAATGCTTGCGTCCGTACCAGAGGTCCAAGTGGTTAATAACGTTTTTGGCGCCTTGTACACGCTAGCACCTGTCATCCCAACTTCCTATAATAGAACAATGTGAAAACCATATAACCCAAATACAGAATCTGAAAACAAAAATCCTCGTTTTACGCCTGTATCAACGGACGTTTACATCTACTGAAAATAGTGTACGAGTTCTTTATCCACAACCAGAGTTGGGATGTTCTCTGTCTTTATTGGCTGTTGGTTTTATTTGTTTGTCTTACTTTTTACGGGGTCATATTTCAGTCCCGGATTCTTCGAATTCTGTCACCTGACTGAAGGGCTTTTTAAGTGGCTCAAATGTCACATAGCTTTCCCCTGCAGCATCTCCCCTTAACCCTCATCAATCCCCAACTGCACACCAGAGCCCTCAGCTCTTATCACTGGCCACTCACTCCCTGACGTCCACGGGGGGCTGCGCTTTAGTTTGGAGGACAGTCATTTGCTATTCTTAAAACTCAACTCAACTCACAGTGTTGAGGGGAGAGATCTCTGTTCCCCTCGGCTCTTCTGTTGGTGTTCCTTAGCTGGAAGTATGTTTTTTGCCATCGTTTCCACCGAACCTGCGTGACAGTGAATGGACTGAGTGAAACCATTTTCTGCTTGTGAGGAGATCTACTGTTCAGTCATGAGCTCCAGCCTTGTCAACTCTTTGGCCAAAGTCTACGATCGGAATCCACTTCACGGTCAGAAGCCTGGTGGAAGGAAGCTCTCACTCAATGGATCAGACAAGGCCCAAGCGTCTCCATCACCACCTCCCTCGCCTCAGGATGTCGCCTTGCGCTGTGTGGAGAGCAGAATGGACTCTTTGAGCTCTCAGATGGAGCGCTTGCTCAACATGCAGCAGACCGTCCTGACCCGGCTGGACGGCTTGTCCCAGGACGTCAGGGGCATGGGTCAGGATCTGGCCTCGATGCGTGGGGATGGCTGCGGGGAGAGACGTGAATCTGGGGTGGAGGCGGCCTGCCGAGAGCTGTGCGGGGCCATGGAGAGGGCCAGCGAGCGGATGGACAGTCAGGGACGCAGGCTGGATGGGGTGGAGAGGCTGGTGGAGGGCACCCAGCAGGTGATCAGCTACATTGGGGAGGTTGTGAAGAGCTCTCGGCTGGTGGAGCTGCTGTTTAAACAGCCTGGGAAGAAAGCGATGAAGAAGGTGAGAGATTTAATATTAGAAGTGAGGTTTTCCTGCCTCAAAGTCAAATTATTTTCCATCATCTCAATCACTTTGTGGCATTGCATTGTTCTAATTGTGCTTCTATTACTGTGTGTTGTGTCACGACAGGCAACATAGTGAGAGGTCTAATTGCATTGCGGTCATGGCGTCGGATGCATTATGTGCTGTCCAAAAGGTTGCAAATCCTCTTGATGGAATATGTGACCCGTTCACAGTCACATAATAAATAGCTGGCTCCAAGTCAACTTCACTGTCAATCTTCTGTGTGTGAGACACAGACAGGGAGATCTGTTTCTCACAATCCAGAGGAATACAAGTTAAAATATCTAAACATACCTACATAATGAAACATAGACACATATATACAAATTCCCACTTTAAGAGGCATCAATAAAACATACAAATATAAAGGCACAGCAGTCAAAATATAACAGTCACTAAGAAACAGATGAAGATGAATATATTACAGTAAACTATATATATACTAATGAAAATGATTCTCCATAGCAGCATAGTTAAAGTGTCTCTGTTTGTACTACCTATATTTTAACAGTTTTCTGTATTCCTTCCATGCATTTAAAGCTGCTTCTCATTCTCTATACCTCATGATATTGCTCTTTGTATCTATCATTAGCTCTGCAGTAATTCGACATGTTGTGTCCTCTGTAATGTAAAGTATTTTTTCTTTGTTGAGTGATTGTCATTTGCTTCTGGGGTGTAAATGATTACATCCAGACTGGTTATCTTATCCATGTCTTTATCAGCAGTGTGTTTGACTGCAGCTGCACAGGCTCAGTTTACCTTCGGTCTGCAGTACATAATGTTTTTACTTTTATTAAATCTTTGTAATATTCATATTGTGCCAAGCACTGTTGCACAGCTTTTACTACCCTGTCTTTAAACAAATAGTTGTATGATTTCTGCAGTGGTAGAATGAAAGAGAGTTCATTTACTTAATTTTTAGGGTACTTGTACTTCACCTTTTTTCATTTTATGCTACCAACTAAACTTTGAAAGCCAATATTGTACTTTTTCCTGCATTACATTAATTTGACAGTATTTTTACAGTTTTATATTTTTAGCTAATACAAAATATAAATCAAGAAATAAATAAACATATAGAAAGTAATTATAGGTTAAGATATTGAGCAGCAGTTTATGAACGTATTAAACTGAACTCCGATTCTAACTGCTGTGATGAAGACATGCATCTGTCAGGGTTGAGTGAGGCAAGCAGGACCCAAATGCAGATGAACAGAAAAAATACCTTTTATTTCAAGGCTACTGAAACAAACTTGGACAAAACAGTACTCTCACCCCGTGACCAACGTCCAAATACGACAAGGAACTCACAAAGACTAACAGTCAACACAGAACCTAAATACACACAGGACTAATCAAACAAACAAGAGACAGGTGAGGAGGGAGGAGAAAACACAGGGGCACCAGGTGAACACAATTGGGTAATCAGGGAGGGAAAACAGACAGAAAGCAACAGGCAGGAAGGGGGGGGGGGGGTGAACACTTTACAAAATAAAACAGGAAACCAAAGACAGAAAAAGACAAGACAAAACACAACACGGACAGATCGTGACAGCATCAAAATCACAATCCAGTATTTTCTTTAATATGTATAATTCTGAAATGGGCCAGTACTTTCACTTTTGGTACTATAAGTATATTTTGATCCCAATTATTTTGTATTTTACTTTTCGTACTTCATTCTATAATTAAGTATTGCTGCTTTTACTCAAGTGAACGTTCTGAGTACTTGTTCCACCACTGTTTAAATGACATATATTCTTCCATAATTGTGCCACTTCAGAGGTTGTTTTTAGGAGTTAGTATGTGGTTAAGCATGATTTATTAAACAGTAAGACATATTAATAAAAGAGAAACCATAGCATGGATCATCTGAACGACATTCTGTAAAGTGTTCCTGAAAGAACATAAATGTGTATTAATAGTGCATTTGTTTATTAAGCACTCTTTGTGTGGGAAAGTGAATGAAATATATCCCAGTGGTGTACAGTATGCAACACATGTGACCTTTCCTCTTTGTCCTGGAGGAGGCCTCTGTGCCACAACACATTACACCTGAGTTACAGGGGCAACTGTAGCAACAGGGACAAACACTTTGTGCTTACTATGCTAATATAAACACGTATATGCACACTCGGAATCTTTGACATGTAAATAAGAAATGCTGCATATATAAGAGCACGCAGGGTTTAAACTTTAAACCTGGATCAAGTTGTGTCCACATTTGTCACTTAATCGATTCCATTGTTTATTCTTTATTTCTCCCTTTTACAACAAGACAAAGGATGACAAGGAAAAAGCCAAACTGAGCCTGAAGGGTTCGAAGGCCCAGAAGAAGAGGAGACCTGCCGACCTGTCAGGTAGCCTCAAACAGGAAATAACTGCACCTCAAATCACCTGAGTTTATTGAGACATGCTTTTGTCCACTATCAGCTGAAATCTATGGACTAGCTCAACATATATTGTATTTTGAAGGCTAACATTGACATTTTGGTGTTTTAAAATATAATGATTTATGTTTTTCTTTTACAAAAAACACACGTTTTAAAGAAATGCTTCACCCAAAAACATTCTTTTTCTGGCTTGCGACCAAGTTGAAGGAAGAACCAAAATGTAAACATGTTTTTTGATGGAATGAATCACGACAGGACACATTTAACCTGGATTTAACTGATTGTTTGCAAGTTGTAAAAACATGTTTCAATATAGTCTTTTGATTCTTTGTTCCTCGGAGAGGCCTGGGAGGAATAAAACCATTTTTAAAGAATTCAAGGTAACATGGGGTGAATAATTGATATGCAGATGGCTGATGCATTCACTTAAAACCAACAATCTTGATAAATATATTTCTCAGAGTAGATGATGTATTTACTTTTACCAAAATGGTGGGACACTATGTGAAAATCACTGTTGGTGCCTTCTAGTGGACAAGGTATGCAATGGTGATGCTTTTTCTGAATAACCTAGGAACCGAGTTTGGCATTTTGAATTGACCATTTATCAAGCCACTACCAAGCTTAAAAATATATAAAATATAATATATACTAGTGTGCATTATAAGTAAACTTGATCAATTCAAGTGTTGTGTATTTTTGCATTGAAAACAGTTTTGAAGTTTCAATGTCACAGCATTCAAGACATTTGTAAAAAATGTTATTTGGTTTGTTTATTCCCACAAAGAAACATCCTCCTTCAATGAGCCGGTGCTGCAGGAACAGTTGGAAAAGCTCAACAGGCAGAACACTGAGCATTCCCATGGAAAAGCAGAGGCCAACAACCAGGGGGGAGGAAGTGGAGGGAAAAGACAGGAGTCGGCAGAGCTGATCCTGAACGGACAATTCACCGCTGAGGTCGAGTCAGAGGACAGGAAGAAGGGCACACACTGGAAAGAGGAGGGGGGGGATCTCTTCCAGGACTCAGAATCAGATGAATTGGAGGAAAAAGTAGAAGATGTTTGTCCAGAACAGACTGTGGAGGATGATGGGAATACAAATCATAAAGGAGAGGAGGAAGAGTCATCAACATTGGATAAAGCCTCTGTCTCACCACAGGAAAGGTATTTTTAGACAATACAATTTCAGAGTTATAATGAATAATAATAATAATAATGCAGCACATTTTTTATTAGAGTGCTTTTGCAGGTGTTCAAAGCGCTTTTACAATTACACATTACACATATTAGACATGTAAGAGTCATTACTGTGGACATTACCCACAGGAGCAAATTCGGGTGAAGTGTCTTGCCCAAGGACACAACGGCCTGACGAGGCGGGTTTCGAACTAGAGTTCACCAACGCCCCTTGATCTGATGATCTTTATGATTATTAATTAGTTTAGTTAGTCATTATTAGTTAGATTTTGAACTTAAGTCACAGGACAAGATCTGTCAATATTGTGTTACTTATATGTCGTTATTATTTGAATGTATACTAGTCAAAGGAGTAACGTTAAATCATTTGGGTGTGGGAGGGTGGGAGAATCAAAATTGAAACAGTTTCTACATGTGTAGCTCTGAGGAGGTCAGCGATGTGGCCACTTGCAGCAAACGTCGTGTCACTGAAGGAGACCTGGTGAAGGACGACCTCAAGAAAAGCAGAGTGGAAGATGAGGAAGGGAAAAACGCTGTGGTGGCAGAGGAAGGAGCGGCTCAAGCCTCCAAAACTGAAGAAGTAAAAACTGAGGTGGAAGAGGAGGGGAAGGAGGGAGAGTCAGCAGAGAAGGAATTTCTTCTTGGTGAGACATTGTGTTTATACAATGCATGAATGCAAAATAATCCAAGAAAATACTTTAGAATATGGGGGTTTAGCTACTTTTAATAATGTGTGATATATGATTTATTTCCCATAATAACAAATATAACTTTTAAACAAAGGGGCCCTTTATGCTTTTATGGGTTTCCCTGTCCTGTACTGGGTGTATAGGTATTTGTGCATGTAAATGGTTTGCAAAGTCTTAAATCACAAAGTTCATAACACAACCCGCCCCCCCGAAACGCCTCGATTACACTCCCTTGTTTACTTTCGTAACATAATGACATCACTACGTAACACTCGTGCTTCTATTGGCTAGCGCTCCAACACATTCTACGTGATAGGCTAAGGGGTGGTTCGTCTCTAATTGGTTGACCAATCACAACATAGCTGTCCAGCTAACCAATCAGAGCAGACTGGGCTCTGGTTTCAGACAGAGGGTGAAAAGATGTGCTGCAGGACAGGCAGTATGTGAAAAATAAAGAGTTTTTGAACATTAAATCAAGGAAACATGTCTCAAATAATACAAATATGAAACCTGAACATTTACCTAAAAGGGCCCCTTTAATTGTACTTTACTGCATGTCAACGCATGTCTCTCCTAATGTTCTAGCCTTTCTTAATCAAGGCAAACACTTTAAAAATACCCTGAAAAAGAATGCAATGCAATAGCAACCTTAGTATTCCCTGCTTTTGGTACTGTTTCAAATGGATTTGTGCCACATTCATGTGCTGCAGGCTCTCCATGTAGATCCAGTTTGGTTAGTTGGTGACATTTAACCTTTCGTGCTTCAGACTTTGAAGCAGATCCAGTGTCATAACACTATGGCTGTTTGAGCGGCACTAACATGTGAGCCGGCACAGCTGGCAGAGCAGATAATGAGACATTGGCATGCTGCTATTTTGATCCACTTTGTTTCTGGGCCCTCTTACTGTACCTCAGTTCTCAGCAAAGCAAGTTCTATTATTTATTTATTTTATCTTAATTTCTTTATCGTTTCTCCAGACGTAAACCCTCCACCGCAAGCACCTTTCGACCATCGCATTGTGACTCCCAAACCCCACCAGATATCCTCCTATTACACCATCAACAGAGACGAGGTCCTGGGAGGGTGAGTACCACCAGATACCCTCTAGAGTTTGTTTTCATATCGCTCGGTTGCAGCGCGCCCTCTAATGAAATAACGCAGGACCTCACAGCCTGGGAGAGGGGACGCCCTAATAGTTTTTTTATTTTAGAAACCTTTTTATTGCCACTCCCAAAGGGAATTACATGAGGGGGCACTTGCGAAAAAGCGGGCCCCTCTGATGTATAGACTAGTGCTAAATTCTGCCTCTCAAGATAGAGATTAGCCCTCAGCACGCGAGAACATTTTTCACATTACTGACATATTGGCACAGTACATAGCCCTAATTACTGTATGGGTGAAGAAGCCACTATAATAATTACATATCATTTTTTAATGACAATTTATCTGAGTAGCTTCTAGAATTAGTCGATTCTTTTTTGGAAAAAAACTAATTAAAAAAAAGTAATTCCAAGAGCACAAACTCCTCCCCCTAACACCAACAGTCCAACATAGATTAATTTACAATGATATAAAACTTTAATTTTTCTGCATGAAATGCTGAAACTAACAATAACATTTTAATTTGATGATGATAAATAACTAAATAGTTACTGTTAGAAAAATCTCATTCGTCACTGCCTTTAGTTCCAATATCAGGATACATTTATTTATTCTTGCAAGAATGGAAGTAATCATCACATACGGTACATATGGTACAACTAGTTCCCAGAACAATGTCCTTCACATGCTTATACACAAGAGAGTGTTACAGTCACAAGATGCAGAATACCGGTTCAAAGCAGTATGCTTAGCTTAGTTCAGATTAGCTAAGCAATACACATGACAGTCATGTCTATCTCCATAGAGGCTGAATCATCACGTTAATCGTTGTCACATAGCTATCCTATGCCTAAAACAGTGTGTCCTGATGCTCTTCTAGGTAGTCATACATCCTGTTACGTACACAGCTACAGTTGGTTATCATGTGCTACTCTGATATAGAAAGGGTACATTCAGTATTTTCCCAACAGTCACAAACACAACATTTAAACAGTTGTTTCTGTTGATGTTGATCTTATCAGTACCAGATTGATGTTTTAGAAATCCCAAATATCTTGTTTTTGGACCTAGGCTAGGAGAATTTATTATGATTTATCTTCTCATACTCTGTATCTTGTATTTATGTATTTGACCCCTCTCTGTGTTTCAGGGGACGTTTTGGGCAAGTCCACAAGTGCATAGAGAACTCGTCCACTCTGATGTTGGCTGCCAAGATCATTAAAGCCAGGAGCCAGAAAGAAAAGGTGCAGTAATAAGCAATTAAAGCTAAATACTTATTGTTGCTAAGGATCATAAAGGATTACATTTTAAAAATAGATTCAGCTCAAAAACCCAGAGTGTGTGGACATGAGAATTTGTCAGCCTCTTTGTTCCTTTTGTAGGTTGTTACATACAAAGAATGTTTTGTTGTTTTGTTGGTGCATGTAAATATATAAAAGCAACCTCTGTACAACAGTTTTTAAAAAAAAATGGTTGCAATACAAAATAAGATATGCACGATTTACAGTATCTGTTTTACATTTATTTTGCTGATCCTTTTATCCAAATAGACAATAAGTGCATTAAACTATATGGGTACAACCAAACAGTTGAATGGATTATGCATGTTGTACATTATCTTCATCAAATACGCTTTACTGGCTAGGTGCCACATTTACAAACATGTGACTACAACTGTACTCGCACATACATTTGTATTCGCTTTTGAATGGAAAGCATTTTCTGTAAAGCAGCTGCAATAAGTCTTTGCTTAATAAACTGCTTACACAATGATATATTACATTACAGGTCTGTCACCATAAAGGAGAGTAAATCAGATAACGGCCATTTAAAAATAAATAAAAGTAAGAATGTATTCATTTTTGGCAGAGCAAACAACTTCCTCTTACTGCATGTGAAACTTGACTTGCAGACATTTGCGTTAATGAACTTCGATACATTTTGCCAGTATAACCGTCTGAGATTCTGATTACTGAGTCTTCTGTCTGTCTGTCTCTCAGGACGTGGTGAGGAATGAGATCCAGGTGATGAACCAGCTGAACCACCCCAACCTCATCCAGCTGTACGCCGCCTTCGAGTCGCGCCATGACATCATCCTGGTGATGGAATAGTAAGTCAGGGTTCCTATGTTGGTACCCTCATATGTTTTCCAAGATCTTCCTTGCTGTAATGTGTCTGCGCTTCTCTTTGTGCCACAGTGTGGAGGGAGGGGAACTGTTTGACCGCATCATCGATGAGAACTACAACCTGACAGAGCTGGACACAGTGCTGTTCATACGCCAGATCTGTGAAGGCCTGCAATACATGCACAAGATGTACATCCTGCATCTTGACCTCAAGGTAAACCCTGCTTCAAATTTTAAATTCTCTCATTAGGAAATATCTTATGTTGCTGTCATATAATTGATGTTTACTTGTTTCTAATCCAAACGCAAGTCAAATATTGTATTCCATAGTTTATACTCTGTTGGTCTCTTTCTCACTTTTTAGTTCATTTATTTCTTTTGGAGTTATAATCCACATAGGGAAGGATTTGTCTGAAAAGCAGTATACAAAATCATCTAATTTAAACAATTGTATTTGTTTTATATTCTGTTTTTATAATCTTTCTCTTTTGTTACTTTTCAGCCAGAAAACATTCTTTGTGTCAGCAGAGCTACTAACAAGATTAAAATCATTGACTTTGGCCTGGCCAGGAGGTAAAATCATCATTATGTATAGTTCAAATGTTGTTGATTCTCTCAGACTCTTATATGTCTGCTTGTGTTTCTCTGACAGGTATAAACCCAGAGAGAAGCTGAGGGTCAACTTTGGAACACCTGAGTTTTTAGCTCCTGAAGTCATCAACTATGAGTTTGTTTCATTCCCCACAGACATGTGGAGCCTGGGCGTCATTGCGTACATGCTGTGAGTTATGGGATGCTCATTCACATAGATGTATAGATATAAAGGAACAGAGTAGCATCCCTGATCTCTTTCCTCTTGTTCCAGGCTCAGTGGGCTGTCTCCGTTTCTGGGAGACGACGACAACGAGACGCTGAACAACATCCTGGCCTGTCAGTGGAACTTTGAGGAGGAGGAGTTCAAGGACATCTCCGACGAAGCAAAAGACTTCATCACACTTCTGCTGGTGAAGAGCAAGAGCTGGAGGATGAGCGCAGCGGAGTCCCTCAGACACCCCTGGCTGTCAGACAGAAGTCTGCACTATCGACTAGATCAGAAGGTAATGAACCACGCTGAGTATTTAGCACCAACTGAATGCACAAACAAATATATATATTTGTCCAATCAAAGCTCTTGTTTCTCCTCATCGGGTTCATTCTTAGGTGGCACAATGCTAGTTTAAGCTGTATCTAAATTTAAAGCAGTCGTGAAGTCTGAACTGTAAAGCCACACATAATTATGAGATTCAATATGATAGGCACAAACATTTGCTTCTTTCAAATGTACACCTTATACATTATAATTTGTTTGATATTATTGTGAGGGACACTTTAGTCAGTAGGTCAGGAAATGAATAAAGTAAGGGATAGTGGCATTGATCCAATTTAAATGTTTATTGTCAAAACATATACAAACTTACGGTGTAAAAATGGTGTGATGCCTGACTCCTAAAGCCACGAGGATAAATCGGACATTTTATTTAACGGGCCCTGGTATGTTCATTTTCAGGATCATATTTGTCATTTTAGCCTCTACTATGACATGTTTCCATGCTTTAATGTGCAGCACCTCTTTTCACCCTCTGTCTGAAACCAGAGCCGAGACTGCTCTGATTGGTTAATGTGTCAGCTCTGTTGTGATTGGTCAACCAATTAGAGATTTTCCGCCCCTTAGACTATCACATACAATATGATGGAGTGCTAGCCAATAGAGTGTTACGCAGAGATGTCACTATGTTACAGAAGTAAACAAAGGAGTCCAATGGAGGCGTTTTCAGACAGGGGGGATTCAGGGGCGAGTGTGTGGAAAAGAAACTCCTTCTGGAGGGTACTTTGGGATTTTAGCCTTTGCAGACCATTTACATGCACACAAACATAATAATAATAATAATAATAATAATAATATAGGGCCCCTTTAAAAGGGAAATAATATGAACAATTATATTTGACAGTGTTTGTGCACAATACATTGATGTACTAACCAAGGGTTGGATTGAAGCGTCGGCTAAAGGAAATGTAATGTAATGTAAAAAGAGACAGGCGCTTGGCAGATCACAGTGACAGTTTGTAAAAAAAACACAAACAAGTTTTCATACAGGTATTTTATGCAATGCACTAATCCATAGGATCCTCTTTCATTGCAGAAAAATAAGTGCCACTCCACACACGACCCTTCTCCAGAGAACCAGACAGGTGAGATTAATACATTCCTAATAGCTTGTAAATAACGTTTTCTTTTTGCATTCTGGCTACTATAATCTTTAAACCTGCATTTATTTTCTCCGTTTCCCTCCCAGAAACACTGTGAGGCCCTCAGCATGCCTTGTAGAGCCCTGGAGCTCAACACTGGACCAATGCTGCTGTACCTGTATGTCTACTGGATTACTACTCTCACATCCTCCTGTCAGTTTAGCAAAAGTTGACTTCTTTTAACGCTGCCATTGAGGCACCAACCATCTGCTTGCATGCTTACTGTCCTGTAGAGCACCAACCTTCAGACTGACTCGGTGGTGTGTAGAACGACCCATATTGCAATGGTGAATCCATAATATTATACACAAAAGTCCTGAACAACTGTCACTTCTACAACTTCCACATCCACTGCAGTTGGAAAAGGTGAAGAAACACTGAAGAAAAGTAACTTAGCATCAAACAAGTTGTTCTCTCTCTGACAATGTCCTGGTTTGTTGCATGCTTTGCACCTTTTGGCCTACTTCTTCAAGGTTTAGCAAACATTTTTAAATAAAATATAGACTGAATGCTTTAATATATTTTTGTGAATACAGATTTTTTTCTTTTTCTTTTCATTTACAAGTCTTATTGAAATGTGTTTATTTCTTGAACATAAGGTAGCGGTAGAACTTGGTCGAAGTTGAAGTCACACCACGTTAATTTATTATGTATATATCACAACACTGCATCTATCCTCTCATTTCCCTGGAAAGTGAAGACATCTCCATGACTGAATACCTTCGGTTTGGAGCCATATTCAGACTGCATTTCTGGTACATTTTCACTGTAGACTTGATTGCTTTCTTTATGCGTTCATGCCACTAGCTTGCCTTTGCTTCGGCAGTTTGGAGTAGCCCTCTCACCTTCCATGAAGGCACAACGGACAACAGAATACTACCTATGAATGATTCGTGTTTATGACTGAAGTGGATTCTTATGTTCATTTATTTACTGGTTCAAACGCCAGACTGTACTTGAGGCGCAAAGCTTTTCTTTTCAGTATTTCACGTAGTTCTGCACATGTATGCTCTGAATGTGTAAATGCACACTTCAGCTTGATGGACAGCCAACAACAGAGAGGACACCAGTCTGTATTTTATTGCCCTTTTATTTCTAATACATGGGAAGTTGGATTAATGTTGTTCACTCAGTTGTCGGTTGTTCCAAGTATAGAAACTGAAAAGCTTTGTGATTTTGTTTATTTTAATTTATGATACCTTTTTCAAGTTTTCTTGTGTAATAATGAGATTATTAAATGTAGAATATAAATAAGCAAAAAAATAAACCACACCAGAAAACTTTTGAAGTGTTTGTGAAAGTTAATTTCTTTGGAAATAAAATGTGAATATTGAAATTGTGCGACACTTGCATTGTAATTGTAGTCATATACGAAAAATATGCCTGAAACGCCTCCATTATACTCCTTTGTTTACTTCTGTAACATCACTACATAACACTTGCGCTTCTGTTGGCTAGTGCTTCAACACATAGCACTGATAGGCTAAGGGGTGGGACATCTCTGGTTTGAGACAGGGTGAAAAAATGGGGGCTTGTCTGGTGCCTTGCGCAAAGCAATACATATTGGCAAAATGTTAGCATATCAGATATAGGCAAAAAATAAATCATACATTTGATCAGTATCAATGGTTCTTTGAAGTACTTATGAACAACTGCAAAGTTTGTCATCACTTCACAAGGTCAGCGGCTGAGATTCCAAACCTCTTCTAATAACTAAGTTCCAACTAATGCTCTCCTCAGTATCATTCACCTGGAACAACAAACACCTCTCTGTGCACAGGGAGGGATTATTTCCTTGTTAGGGAGAGTAAAAGCGAGTGTAGGAAAGAGAAGATGACTAATGTAGTAGGTCAAAGTAGAGAAATCTTGGATAGGAAAATTAAGCCATCTTTCATCACCTGATGTTATTTTATGATCTATTCAAGTCAGCTTTCCAACTGGCTTATAGTTCTGGTTTAACACTGTTAATTTAAGCCTCCCTGTGACATTTAACATTCAACAAAATACCAGATTACCGTCCAAAGATGATCTTGATTCATCAGCGTCAATCAGCATGTGAAGCAAGTGAGAGAGACAGGAGCGGAAGAGGAATTACGGCTCCAACCCAAATAAGTTTAGTTGACATACATCATTTTACAATCTCATCTCAATAACATCTCTGACATCTTCATTTCAATCTCAGTAAAAATAGACAAAACCTTTCTGTTCTCTAATTGGATAAATAATGGGATAGTAAGGGTATTCAAGCTTTTGAAAACAAACATACTGAGACTGAACATGGGCAGATAGGCGTATACATCTTATTTTTATGATCCAGAAGAGACTATTCCCATCAGGCTATACATATTACATTAAAGTTACTAATACCTCTTTATCCAACACTCAGGTATACTGTAAGAGAGCCTTCTCAGATATGTAATTTCAAATAATTCTTTATTCATATGTTGAAGTTGATCCTATATTTATTCATGTAAATATACAGCACTGTCATCAGAGGTCAGGGACATGGAAACCAGCAGGTTGTGCCAGAGCTTAATATAGCAAACAAAGCTGCATACTCTCAAGGGTGTGTGAGTTTCACATTGACAACACTCTGCACAAACAAAAAAGAAAGGAATTTCTTTGTGTTGCTACTGACCCCTTAGGGAAATGTACTTTTCTACAGTTTGTTAGTGGATTCAATGACTATTAAGAAAGAATAGATACATGCCAGGGGAGACCTTTATGAAGAACATTGTAGCTACTGGGTTGATCTAACTCTCCATCTCCTATTTACGGTGGCTGAGAAGTGCAATGGACAATTACAAAGTGTGAAACACTTTAACAAAGCTTGAGACAAATTTACATTTTTATAAAACAAAATTACATTAGCAAAAACACTTTTAACAAGGAAAAAAAACTTTAACATTAACGAAAACAAATTAACAAGATGCAAAACACTTTTACAAAGCAAAAAACAAATTTACAATTTATAAAACACTTTTACCAAGGACAAAACAATTTAACATTAATAAAAACAAATTAACAAAATGCGAAACACTTTTACCATAACTGAAACACTTTAACATTTCCCGAAACACATTAACATTTGACGAAACACTTTCACAAACCAGAATCAAAGCGGAAAGGGAATGTCCATCATACCGGAAGTGACGTGACTGGCTCAAATTTAAGTTTGTTTTGGCGGAAAGACCATAGGTACGAGTGTGTTTACGTTCGGTAAACATGTTTTGTCCGTTTTGTAGAAACAACCTGGGACAAGTGACACCGTTTTGCTCATCTTGTGGACAATCTCTGGAGTGTTTAAAGGACACGGACCAGACAGAAGGACCAGATATCATGTTGTTTACCTTTCACGGTGTAAAAATCAGTTTGCAGACTCTTAAAAGCAAACTGAATCAAGCTGGGTTTTACCGCAGAAAGGGTTATTCCTCTCAAATCGCTGTAATTGACGCCATCAGGTTGGAACTTCGTGGACCTGGACAATTGTTTGGATACCGAACAATGTGGCAGGTACTAAAACAAAAGTACAGTCTTCGAGTGAAGATAGATGATGTTATGAATTTGCTCCGGGAGCTTAACCCTCGAGGCTGCGAGAGGAGATCTCGCAGAAGGTTTATAAGGAGAACCTACCACTCAATGGGACCAAACTATATGTGGCATGCTGACGGTTATGACAAACTTAAGCCATTCGGTGTGGCCCTTTCAGGATGCATAGATGGATTTTCACGTAAAGTACTATGGCTTGAATGTGGTCCAACAAACAATAACCCGAGAGTTATCGCTCAATATTTCCTAAAATGTGTGCGAAACCTCGGTGTCATCCCCATGAGGCTGCGGACTGATTGTGCAACCCAGTCTCACGGCATTTCGTGTTCACCAACACGATTTTTAATCTATTGATTCGTGTTCACCATCACGATTTGCCCCTTTTTTTCGTGTTGTACAGCACGATTTTAAAAGCAATGTATTTCTACTGGTAACGTGTTTCGTGCCTGCAGGCTGCAGCACGTCTTTTTCTCCGGTCGGGTCGTGGAAGACCGGAAGCTGTGTGGTTCATAAAAACATGTTCTTACTCAATATCAAGCCACAATTATTGCTTTTATTTTAAATCGTATAATTTCGGACTTTTGTTGCCGTCTGTGAGGAAAATAAATGGGGCTCAGAGCCTCAGGATACTGAAATCTGTATTTTTAAATATTTCTTTCCTTCTAATTTGTTATTCTTTTCAAAATAACACACTGTTATTTACTCACCAATAACACACAATTATCCTTGCTTTTATTTATTGGTTTAATTCCATAATCTCGGGCTGTTTTGGTGTCCGTCAGGAACTGAATTTCAAAATAAAAATAACCGGAAACAGACGTAGGCCTATAAGGGACATTTCGAGCATCATTGCGATTGTCAACATTTCTGAGTTTAGGATGGCCGAAGACACTACACTACCCATAATCCCCAGCTATCATTTAGGACTACAGTCTTTGCAGAGCATCAAACAGCTGTGTGAAATGTAACGAAACCACGCCAGATTATCCAAAACTGGAATCGAACACCCCCCCAGAACTACACATGCTGGCTATTGTGTTTCGCAAAATGTTCTATGGGACGTCTCTACTGAACGTTTTCGTTTTTCCCACAATTAGAAGTTGCCATTATTAAACACATTGGTGTTATCAAATGTAAAACATATAATTAATAAATGGGTGAAAATCACTTGTGTCCATAATGCGCAGCATTAATATATACCCACATGACAGCTCATTGCTACTTTGTAATTCTACTCCACGACAATTCAGAGGTTAACCTGGTATTTTTACTCCACTGCATTTATTTGAGTTACTTTGCAGATTCTGATTAATGATGTGAAATATAAACAACCCTTAAATCAGACTTTAGTTACACCTGAGTAAAATTCAGGTAAGGTGATTGTCAAGTGCCAACAATCAGGAGAGATATTTGATAGTTGGTGCTTGAGAAGACTAAACATGTATCTGCAATTGACATGAATGGAAACAAGTAATAAAGTATATTCATTACTCGTTATTCTCTACTAATAGTTAATTAAAGACTGTATATTATGGCTATTTTGCACATCCCTTTCAAGATTTTCAAAGGTTTATTGACATATCATACACAACTACGGTGTAGTTATGCAATGAATGAAAAACTTGGGTCACAGGTTCCTCAACAGTGCATTACAAGACATCTATCAATATGTGTGTACCTCCACCATTAAACTGTCATATTCTGCACATTTCTTATTCTATCTACATACATAAGAGTATAATTAATGTGTATAATATCAGTTAAAATAAGTGCTTCAACAAAGTTAACATTGCAGGAAAGCAATATATTAGACGTTAATTACTTTGTCAGGCTTAATATTTAATATTTAATGTTTAAATAAAGGTTAATCCGTTTTCCTGTTTTGCACCTCCTCCTATTAATATCTTTGTACATCCTGCACTAAACTGTTTTATTGTAGAGATCACTTATAGTATCTTCTTGATTTTTTATATTCTATATTTCTATATTTATACTTTCCCCCTATGAAAGTATGTACTCTTAATATTTTTTTAATCACATATAACACATAAAAACAATAATTCAATAACGTGCTTTAACCACTAGGAGGTGCACACAAGGTACACACAGCCATAACAACTTTGTATTATTAGTGTGTATGTACAACATCTGAAGATGTATAGTTTTATGCATGCTTTCACATCATTTTACAGCATATTGCTATACTATTTCAGACTCAGTATTTACATTCTTACATTCAAAGAAAATCAGTAATATCTTTAAAAACTACAGTCCTTTTCTATCAGCTGTGCACCGTTATGGTGTAAATATAACCTATCTATGAATTAGATCAAATGTAAAAGTCAGCCGAATTAGTGTTGATACTGCAAGGAGATGTATTGTGTGAAGAGAAATTGAAGATGTTGTTTAATTTTTGATATATTTATGATCCACGTCAAGTATTCAGTTTCGGCGCCATTTCTTCCAGTTTTTCCAAAGGTCTTCTCATCAGGGCTCTCTAAATAAAGAACTACGGCAGATCTGTAATATGTAATGCAGCCGAACCGTGTATTACAATGCCGTTATGTGATGACTTTCAAAGAGAAAAGCAAGAGCACTCGGAATTATTTTATACTTTTAAAATGTTTTCCGGATTTCATATAATATAAACACCAACTCCCAGCATGCATTGCGGCTAACACATCCAATCAGCGAGCTTAAAACCATAGCTGAGGATTTTTGGTAATCACTGGAAATGCCTACGTCTGTTTCCGGTTATATTTATTTTGAAATTCAGTTCCTGACGGACGCCAAAAAAGCCCGAGATTATGGAATTAAACCAATAAATAAAAGCAAGGATAATTGTGTGTTATTGGTGAGTAAATAACAGTGTGTTATTTTGAAAATAATAACAAATTAGAAGGAAAAAAAGATTTAAAAAATACAGATTTCAGTATCCTGAGGCTCTGAGCCCCATTTATTTTCCTCACAGACGGCAACAAAAGTCCGAAATTATACGATTTAAAATAAAAGCAATAACTGTGGCTTGATATTGAGTAAGAACATGTTTTTATGAACCACACAGCTTCCGGTCTTCCACGACCCGACCGGAGAAAAAGACGTGCTGCAGCCTGCAGGCACGAAACACGTTACCAGTAGAAATACATTGCTTTTAAAATCGTGCTGTGCAACACGAAAAAAAGGGGCAAATCGTGATGGTGAACACGAATCAATAGATTAAAAATCGTGTTGGTGAACACGAAATGCCGTGAGACTGGGTTGGATTGTGGCACGGAGAACAGAATTATGGCTGCAATTCAGTGCACCTATATGCAGAGATGGGGTCGTTACTAAAACAAAGTAATATATCACATATTACTTTAAAAAAAAAAAGTAATATATTGTAGTGCCAGGAAAAGGGAGTCGGAGGCGGTGTATTCAGAACAGAGTTCCAATCTTTATTATCCATTAATCATAGAGAGGTTAACACATCAACTGCTCTGCTTGACGAGCTAGCAGGAATGGGTGCTAACGCTACAGGTGTTCCCACTAAAGGGTCCGTGTGGCAACACAATAAGAGAGGTGAATTATGTCCAATAACGTGTCACCACACAAGCCCCCCCAGAATTCACGTGTAAACAAAATCCGTATGGCGGGGAGGAACAATCCGCCTGCCCCCACGAGACCTGCGCACCGGAGTCGGTACAGCGACCTCCGCCCGTGCGGCCCCTGACTGAGGAGGGACCGGAACAACAGGTCCACACTCCCTGACAGGAATCAAAGCCGGGGGTCGGCCCCATCTCGGCGGCCGAGCCAGCACCGGCCTGTCCACCTCCAAGTGAGCAGCCTTCACCCGGTCAACCGAGACGTGCTCAGCCTTGGGCAAGACACTTCACCTGAACTTGCTCCTGTGGGTATTGTCCACAGTGACCATTGCATGTATAAAACATATGTGTGTAATGTGTATCTGTAAAGCGCTTTGAGCACTGGAAAAAGCGCTATAATAAATGCAAGGAATTATTATTATTATTATTACCGCCCATGTCGACCACCAGGTGTTTTTCACCGTGTTCCAAAACCCGGAAAGGTCCATCGTAAGGGGGCTGCAGGGGGCCTCTGTGTGCGTCGTGACGAATGAAGACGTGCCCAGCTGAGCGTAGGTCCGCGGGAACTTGAGACCCTGGCGCACCGTGCTGAGTAGTCGGGACTGGAGCGAAAGCCTCCGCCGCGTCACGCAGAAAAACTCGCTGGGCCGTGGCAGACCAGGGAGCTGATGCATTTGGGAGGAAATCCCCCGGAACTCTCAGCGGCTGACCGTAGACCATCTCCGCTGTAGAACACTGCAGATCTTCCTTAGGTGCGGTCCTCAGGCCCAGCATCACCCAGGGCAGCTTGTCGACCCAGTTACCGTCCGTAAGGCCGGCCTTGAGGGACGCCTTCATGGAGCGATGAAAGCGCTCGCAGAGGCCGTTAGCCTGAGGGTGGTAAGCGGTAGTCCTGTGCAGCTTAACCCCCAAACCGCCTGCCACAGCGTTCCAGAGCTCGGACGTGAACTGAGAGCCCCTGTCTGAGGAAATGTCTGACGGGGTGCCAAAACGACAAACCCACGTTGCAATGAAGGCCTGGGCAACGCCTGCGGCTGATGTCGAAACGAGCGGAACCGCCTCCGGCCAACGGGTCGTTCTGTCCACCATGGTGAGGAGGTAGGAAAACCCCTGAGAGGAAGGCAACGGACCAACCAGGTCAATGTTGACATGATCAAACCTCCTCTCAGGCACCAGGAAACGCTCCAACGGGGCCTTCGTGTGGCGGTGCACCTTAGCACGTTGACAAGCCACGCACTCCCTGGCCCAAGTCCTCACATCCTTTTTCAGCCCATGCCAGACGAACTTTGCGGCCACCAAGCGCACCGAAGGCTTAACGCCGGGGTGTGATAGGCCGTGCACCGCTTCGAACACAGAGCGCCTCCAGCTGGCAGGGACGCCAGGCCGCGCCATGCCCGTGGAAACGTCACACAGGAAGGTAATACCCGCGTCGCCGAACACCACGTCCTCCAAACGCAGCCCCGCGCCCTCCACCTTCAGAGCCTGGACGCCGGGATCTGTGACCTGGTCCGCCGCCATGCGAGTATAGTCCAGGCCCAACTGGACGGCACCGATGACGACTCTGGAGAGGCAATCAGCAACCAGGTTCGACTTGCCAGCCACGTGCTTAATGTCCGTAGTGAACTCTGATATGTAGGAAAGCTGCCGCTGCTGACGTGCCGACCAAGGCTCCGCCACTTTTGACATGGCGAAGGTGAGCGGCTTGTGGTCGACAAACGCCGTAAATTCACGGCCTTCCAGCATGAAACGGAAGTGCCGCACGGCCAAATAAAGTCCAAGGAGCTCTCGGTCAAAGGCGCTGTACCTGCGTTCTCTGGGCATCAGCTGGCGGCTGAAAAAGGCGAGCGGCTGCCAAGAGCCCTCCACCCACTGCTCGTGCACTGCGCCGACCGCGTAGTCCCGACGCATCCGTGGTGATGGAAATAGGAGCCGTAGATGATGGGTGTGCCAGCAAAGCCGCCTGAGCCAACGCGGTCTTGACCTCAGCAAAAGCGACGTCCGCCTCTGCTGTCCAGTCGATCGCCTGGCCGGGGGTCTTGCCTTTCAACGCTTCATACAGCGGCCGCATGATGTGTGCGGCCCGGGCGATGAAACGGTGGTAGAAGGTCACCATCCCCAGAAACCGGGGCGACCGGGCTGTGAGCGGGCGAGGAAAAGCCGCAACAGCCTCCACCTTCGCTGGCAGAGGTGTCGCACCGCCCTTGGTGACGCGGTGCCCCAGGAAATCAATGTCAGACACCCCGAACTGGCACTTTGCCGGATTGATGATTAATCCGTGTTCGTTGAGTCGTGTGAAAAGGGCTCGGAGGTGGGACAGGTGCTCCTGCACTGAAGTGCTGGCGACGAGTATGTCGTCGAGGTAGACAAACACAAACGGCAGGTCCCGCAGCACCGAATCCATCAGGCGCTGGAACGTCTGAGCGGCATTCTTGAGTCCAAAAGGCATCCGCAGGAACTCAAAAAGTCCAAAAGGTGTTATCACTGCCGTCTTGGGAATGTCCAGGGGGTGCATGGGCACCTGGTGGTATCCACGCACCAGGTCCACCCTGGAAAACAACCCTGTACCGGCCAGATGCGCCGAAAAGTCCTGAATGTGCGGCACTGGATAGCGGTCAGGCGTAGTGGCGTCATTGAGTCGGCGGTAATCCCCGCACGGGCGGAACCCACCGTTCGGTTTTGGGACAACGTGCAGGGGGGAAGCCCAAGGACTGTCGGAGCGGCGGACAATGCCCAGGCGCTCCATGGTTGCAAACTCCGCCCTCGCCACAGCCAGCTTAGAAGGGTTCAACTGCCGGGCCCTGGCGTAGACAGGAGGCCCCTCGGTAGTGACGTGGTGTTCCACGCCATGCTTAGTGGTAAGTGCAGAGAAGGTGGGCAGCGACAGGTCTGGAAACTCGGCCAACAGTCTGAGAAACGTGTCTGCCCCTGACAGCGAGCCCGACAGCCTGCCGTACGCTGCGCTGCCAAGTGTGCACACGAGGGAAGAAAACGTCAAGGCATCAATCAAACGCCTATTCTTAACGTCCACTAAGAGTCCATGAGCACACAAAAAATCCGCTCCGAGGAGGGGAAAAGAAATGTCCGCTGTCACAAAATCCCAGCTGAAACGCTGTCCTCCGATGCACAAACACATAGGCCTCACGCCGTACGTGCGAATGGGACCGCCGTTAGCCGTCGTCAATCGCGGTCCGTGCCCTCCCCGGGTGACGTCTTCACTCGACGCGGGAACTACGCTCCGTTGAGCGCGTCGGAGTCACCAGTGTAGTGCCAGGAAAAGGGAGTCGGAGGCGGTGTATTCAGAACAGAGTTCCAATCTTTATTATCCATTAATCATAGAGAGGTTAACACATCAACTGCTCTGCTTGACGAGCTAGCAGGAAAGGGTGCTAACGCTACAGGTGTTCCCACTAAAGGGTCCGTGTGGCAACACAATAAGAGAGGTGAATTATGTCCAATAACATGTCACCACAATATTACACTACTTCGTTACTCTCTACATAAAGTAACTCGTTACTTTACTCGTTACTTTACTCGTTACTTTACTCGCAGGGCCGGCCCGCCCCTCCCTACAGGCAGATCACGCAGACTGCTAAAGTTTCAAATGTTTTCAAGTTTTCAAATATTCTCTCTCAGTTTCCATAAGACTGATCCAGATCCTGAATGTTTTCCTATCTGACCGTGGCTGTCCTCTGTCTCCTGCTATCTGTATATTTTGCGCAGTCTATCTCTGCTCACGCTGTTGCGTCGGCGTGTTCTCCTGCGTGTTGGCCATGTGTTGCACTGGAACCAGACAGTAGTAGTCATGGTGATGGTGACGTAGGGACCCTACTCACCATCACCATGACTACTACTCTGGAGCGTCCAGCCACATGTATGGCTCATCCATGACTAATCAGCGAGTCCTGGTGGTCCATATTAAGAAAGGGAAGGTAAGTGTCTATCATGATTATCTATGACTTGCCAACACTGTCAGACAAACAACATTTGCTTAACTAAAGTGTATCAGTGTTTATTATAATATATATAATAGCCTGTAGTCTATGACCCAGACTATAAAAGGCCTTTCTTTAGAACTTCTTTTTGGCAGAAATAAAGTTAGAAACCGTGAACATCTAAGCGTGGGTTTTGGATTGAACAGCGGCCTCTGAGGGGACCTAGGCACTATAGGTTGTGAAGCAAATAAATTATTAAATAGACACTCAATGATTTGTTGTTGATTTTACTGGTAACATTTTAATGTAATTTTTTGAATATTTGTATATTGCTTAATATTTCACTTGAAAATATATAAATAGGTCTCAGTTCTGGATGGAGCTATTTGCAGACCTCCGAGATGCTAGATACTTCAACGGGAGTCACGAGCATCAGTGCCTTCTGAGATTCTGCTTCGTTGATGTTATTCAGAAGGACTTGGATAAGTGTGTGAGACTGTGGAACAGTCACAGGATTCGCCCTTCCAGAACAGCATCATGTCCAGGAGGAGTGCCCAATGAACTGTAATACTTGCCACACAGGTAATACATTGGTGATGGATTGATACTTCTTTGTGTTTTTATCTTAAATGTAAATTAATACTATTATGTCTTCTATTTAACATAGATTTGGCTCCAGGGACTGTGGATTTGAGATTGAACAGGCAGAATTGGATGCTGTTCCTGAGACAAGCCTGTCTATAGCTCCATGTGGGGACCAACACATGCAGGAGTACTTGGACTTTGCTATAGAGCGCAATGACCTGCAGAAGCCAGAGAACTGGGAGACTGCATCAGAACTGTACATGAAGCTGAAAGAATATGCTCAGTTATAAAGTAATCGAAAAGCTATTCAGAAGTACAGTAGCACTGTTTCACCACTCCAAATCAGATTTCAGGGCTCAACAATGCTTGGTTTCATGGTTTGTCAGACTGCATTTACTCTTTTCCCTGTGATGTATCCAAAGGATTATGGTACCTTCATCTGAAGACTGGTCCTATTTAGAAAAAAGATATTCCCATACATTTTAAAAATAAAAACAGCATTTTGAAATGAACATGGTTTCCAGCCAATCACAATATTTGTTTCAATGTCATTTATACAGCACCAAATCACAGCATAGTAATACAATAAATATCTTAATCATTATAAAATATAACTGGAATAACAAAAAACAATGCTCCAATTAGCAAGCACAAACAAGGTTATGTTGTGTGCGTAATTGTGTGCAGAAAGAACATTTCTGTATAAGTCTTATTTCAACCATGTGGACTCACTGGAAACCTGAGAATGAATGACTGATTTACAACAAAGAAGCTATGGGTCGCAATGTGAAATAAGTATAGCAAAGTTCAGAGTATTTATAAAGATTGTAGAGGTATAGAACAATACTTTGATATTGTCCCAAACTAAATGGACAACATGAGCTGTGAGAAAAAAAACACGCTCACATCTAACAACGACTATATGAACAACCTTCATAGAGTCTGTACTCAATGTGTCATCCAGTCACATGACTTAAAAACAGCCAAATCCTGGAGAATTTTGCATTCCAAAGTCCATTTGGGACTTAAACACATTGTATGCGTCAAGGAGTGTTTGCCATTGGGAATGGAGAGTCATCAAGGAACTCTATTCCTGGCGATGGTTCAAATCCAGATGGGGGAAATGAGGTCAGCCCAGTCGCAAACATCAAAACATCCTCCAAAGACACAGCACTCTGGCTTTCTGCAAAGAAAACATGTTCAGATACATTTTGGCAATGTGTTTCCTGAAATAGTTATAAAAACAGCGATTTACAAACCTTCACAATCGAGGAGATAGTCTGCACAGTAGTCCAAAGTTTGACTTTCCCTAAGCCTCATGTTACTCCCTGGTGGACTGAGGTCAGGCTTGAAGAGTCGCTCAAGTTCCAGAGCAGTAAGTCGCTTTTCAGAGTGGCACAGGACCGGGGCCAGCAGAGTAGGGTGTTGCTGTAGTGCGTTTAAAAACTGAAGGGCTGAATGTTTCATCCCAAAGTCACATTTAAATAACCAATTCCTAAAACAAGTGGGGGGGTGGCATGAGCACTTAAAGATTGGCACAAGACAGGCAGGGAAAGGAGAGACGGACATCCCATATCAGTTATACTACACAGGCACACATTTTGACACTGACTAATTGCTAACAGATAAACATAGAATAAACCAAAGAGGGGGACCATGAGGCATTTTAAACGCAAAATTCTTACATACATTTAAAATAAATCACATGAATACAAATATGATCTTACCTGTCAATTACAGATGAGTTTCGGCCAACAATGTACCACTGGAGGTAGTCTGACACAATTCCTTTCTTTCCTTCAACAGAAGCCACATGTCTCAGACAACCTGCTGTCTGTAACATTGTGCTGTGTCTCATGGTCATTTCTCGCAAGGCATCCATTGAGGCAGCATTCTCAATCTGAAGATTATAAAATAGACAAACAATCCAGTCAATAACTGCATGTACTGTATATTCTTGCCATTTTTGTTCCATTGCAAGTTTTATATATTACTATTACTACTATCCGTATGCAATATATACCTGGCTGCTAAATCCTCTACTACAGGATGTGTTTTTTGTAAATTGTGTTTGTGTATCTTTAATAGTTTTTAATCATTCTTCTTAGGTAACATTAAGCTGTCTTTGGCTCTTTTCTGCTCCAACAATGTAAATATCCCCTCTGTGGGACTAAAAAGCGTATTCTGATCACAAAACAAAAAATGAAGCCAATTCGGTGTATGTGATAAAGGTAAAGTAAAGATGTCTCAAAACACTGCAGGAACTACATAATAATCCACCCTACCACATTGTTGCTGTATGCAATTCTCACCTCTTGTAAAGCTTTCCCTACTTCTTCATCAGTTATTAAATCAACTGTTGCTTTGAATGAAGGCTGGCCTGCAAGATAATGTACAAGATCTTCTGACAGGAAATGTGGCCCTGGACCTCCATGCACAACTGACACCGCAATCATCTTTCCTGCCAAGTAGTATTCATCCTCCCTAACAGCTGTGAATAAATGTATTCATATTGCAAAATGAAGTGCAACATGTGGATATTATCCGGCTGAACAAAACATGCATTTATCTAACAGGTTTGTTTCCCACAGATCTTATTTGGAGCTATTTTCTAAAATCCTATGGAGAAATCTCATTTCTTTTTTGTCGAGGGAAGCCATGCGCAGCGTACTTCCGGGTTTTAAGACGCGTCACTGCAGCTCTCTCGTCTCCTCTTCACACACCACACTTTTCGCGGCACACATACTTACAGCAAATCAGCTCTGAATTATGTGAGATGACTATGGTGGGGATGGCAGCTCAATGCCCCTATGGTCATTATTTGTTTGCCACACACATTAAATAGGAAAATACTCTGAGCATGCGCAGTGTAGGTTTTACAGTCACCATTGACTTAGACAGTGAGAGGGAGGGGCATGATCGGGTTTTGTCCCACATGGCTCTAAACAGCTCAATAGGCACACACTGTAGACACTAATTAGAAGAACACAGACTAAAACAGCAATGTACAGACGAATCAGATGATTAAACATGATCTTAAAATATATTTTATATATCTTTTAATACATTTTTTGCATTTTTTTGTAATCATTATTTTTAATACTTTCTGCAATCAGATCATCGATCATATAATATCACAATATTTCCTTATATGAGTCAGCTTCTCGAGCCGTATCTGGCCGTGCAACACTTACATTGTCACATAGGCCTACTCAGAGCCAGATAATAGAAGAGTTACGACAACGGAAGTCCAAAAACGGTTATCGTCACGTGGTTCATGTAGACGAGGATCCAGAGCCATATAATAGAAGAGTTACGACAACGGAAGTCCAAAAACGGTTATCGTCACGTGGTTCATGTAGACGAGGATCGTTCCCCGGAAGTTCATGGCGGGCAATGTGAATGCATTGATAACAGGAGATAGAACTACGATTTTTGGTAATTATTAGTGAATAAAGGTTTTGATTTGCAATATTTATACAACAAATCGATATGTGTATGTATTTACATCAATATGTTTTAAAAAATAAAATAGAATTTGCTAATATTAAGTGATAATATTAGGATTAGTGTGAACAACTAGTTTACATGTTAGGCTAACAGTGCCTTGGTTAAAGAGCCTGTTGCTGTTTATTTATAGATTTGAATTCTTTCAAACCAATATTATCTTCTTAAACTTGTATGGTAGTCAGGAGCATCACTTTCTAATGTTTATTGATATATTTAGAGGGAGGGGATCTAAAGTAATGCTTTAAAATTCAGATTAGATTAATTTCTACCATTTTCTTAAATGCATGGTAGTTTCAGTAATCCCATGGTAATTGAGGACACAAGTTATCTAAATGACTAATGTCATCTTTATGGCTTTCAGAAAGGACAGGAGACAGGAGACCGACAGGTGACTATCAAAGTTAAGGTATAAATTCACAGTGATGAATCGATCAATCTGTAATCTGTAAAGGTATAGTGTCCTCAATCTTTAACATTACATTATGTTTACTTCAGTATGCTTAATTCAAGAGTAAGGCACTTTACTACATACATTTTATTCAAATACATTTGTTCAAAATCTGAAAAGG